>NC_029792.2:35873247-35909113 GCF_000816755.2 Arachis ipaensis
GGGATAATCATAATTTTAAATATTCATATATCTCACTAAAATAAATATACCCATATTAAAATATGCATGAGACCACTTAGAATTTACTACTAATAAACTATAAAAATAAACTAAAATATTGTATATCCTACCTAAGTATCTTCTAATTAAAGTCATTGTCAATTCATAAATCTCTTCCTCTTGGTGTTGCTATTTAGCCTTCATGTCTCTAAATTCACCCTTCAAAGAAATTACTATGATAGCATGATGCCTCTTTATGGAAAACCATTGCAAGAAAAGTTAAACAATAAGGTGAAAACACATCTAAGTATGTAATATATGTTCATGACCTACACATAATAACATATCTAACATTTTTGAGACACCATGTCCTAGATTATAGTATACAACAACACAAGCAATATCAAATTGCAATCCAATACTGATTTAGATATCAAAATAAATAAATAGAAGTGAAGGAATTCACACAAGATAAAAAAATAAATTAGTATTATTAAAATTTATTCATCAACGTGTTTTTATGACAAAAGAATGAAAGGTTTTCAAGTGTAACAAAATAAATAAACAAAAAAAATAATGGTTGCTTTTGTTTTACCCAGTTAGCATTGATGAGTATTTTGGTGGAATAATGAATTTCTCCCAAAACACACAAATCTAACCAGCAAGTGTACCGGGTCGTATCAAGTAATAAAAACTCACGGGAGTGAGGTCGATCCCACAGAGATTGAAGGATTGAGCAATTTTAGCTTAGTGGTTAATTTAGTCAAGCGAATCAAGATTTAGTTGAGTGTTTTGTGATTTGCAGAAATTAAATTGCATGGAATTAAAGAGAGCAGGAAATTAAATTGCTGAATCTTAAAGAACAAGAAATTAAATGGCAGAAACTTAGAATGCAAGAAATGTAAATTGCGGAAACTTAAAGTGCAACAAAATGTAAATGGCTCGAAATGTAAAGGGGATTAGGAGTTGGATTTGCAGAAATTAAACAAAGGAAAGTAACTTGCATCAAACAAAAGAGTAAAAGAAGGTTTGGATTGAATCGGATCTTGAAGCAGTAAAGTAAATGAACATTAAAAGCAAGAAACAAAATGTAAATTAGGAATTCAGATCTCAGGGCCCAGAGACTAGAAAACCAAGTCTAGATCTCAATGCCTTCCTAGATCCAACAAGAACAATTGCAAGGGAATTGTAAATTGCAAAGAAAGTGGATGAAGAGCAATTAACAGAAATTGAAATTCAATCAAGCAGTAAATAAAGCAGAGAGATCCAAGGATGAGATTGAAACAGAATTTCTTGAATTATTCAACCCAAGATCCAAGACAATTGTAATTGAAATTGAAAGCAATAAAACTGAGAGGAAGAGAAGTGAATTCTCCTTCCCCAAGACAAAGAAATTAAAGATCACTCAATATCCAAAGCTCTCCGGAAACTATTATGAAAATTCAAAAAGGAAAAGCTCCCTGAAGAACTTGAATTCTATCCTATTTATACACTTTCTTCAAATGATCTTCAAGCCTTGAGTTGGGCCTTTGCTCTTGGTGGAATTGGGTTGAAAGAGGCCTTGGTTGATTGCTCTTGAAGTTTGGAGAAGAATCAAAGTGAACCAATTGAACCGGGTTGGAGTTTTGCAAAAGTTGGACCAAAAGTTGGAGCAAAAGTTAGGGTCTAACTTTTGGTCCAACTTTTCATATCAGCTCCCACATCTTGCTGATACTCACGTTGGTACAAAAGTTAGGGGTCTAACTTTTGCACTAACGTTGGCCTTCCTTGGTGCACTTGTGGCGCCAACGTTAGCCTTAAAGTTAGGGGCTAACGTTGGCGCAAACTTTTGCTCCTCCCCTTGTAGTTTTCATGTGCCAACGTTAGCCTCCAAGTTAGGGGCTAACGTTGGGGCTAACTTTTCACCCAAAAGTTTGTGCAAAAGTTTGAGGCTAACTTTAGGTCCAACTTTTTGCTTCCTGGTTCAATTTCACTTATTCCATTGTCTTCTCTTTACTCCTAGCTATGCCTTCTTGCTTCAACCTTTCTCCAAGCTTTCTTCACCTATCATTAATCAACCAAACACATCAAAGCTATGCTTAAAATCATGAGATATTCATTCTTTCATAATATGTGACAATTATAGTATAAAACCTCATGAAATAGCATGAATTCATACATGGTTGATTAAATCAAAGGAAACATGAAAATCTACCTAATTGGCTTGCTTGTAGCTCAAGAAAGTGCATAATTCTAATGAAAACAAAAGAAAAAGACTAGTTAAAGTAGGCTAAGATGACTTGTCATCACAACACCAAACTTAAAGCTTGCTTGTCCTCAAGCAAGAAATAAATTTATGCTCCAAGGTTCTTTCAATTAAGATGGATTGAAGGATAACTTGTAAAGTCTAGTGAGTGAAGTGATCAGGTATAGTGGGGTGAACTCTAAATCATGTGCTCTTGCAAGGGCTTCAGTACTTACTAGTCCTCACATATTGGGAGTCTTAGGTCTTAGGATTTTCATCCAAATGGTATCATGGAGATCTCTTTATATGTAATCACCTTGAAGCAGCTTTATAGTTTTTGTACTTTGGCCTTGACTCTAAGTGTCATGTCTCAAAGCGGCTCTTTAGATAAGCTTTCAATCAATACTCCTAAACCAGTTGGTTTTAAGGTATTAGGTGTTAAGGCACCCCTAAGGATTTACTTGCTCAAGCCTCTTTCTTTGACACAGCTCAACCACAAGCATTTACTAGGCTAACAACTCTTTGAGTTTTGTTTCTTTTTTTCTTTCTTTTTCTGCCTAGTAATTGATGCTCAGAGCCTTGGGCCATGTTCTTTTTGTTTTTGTATTTTCTTTTCTTTCTTTTGTTATGTTTGCTGCTTCTTGGATCAATAAATTTTTGAGAATCTCCACAATACTTCTTTGAACTTCATGTCCCGCCTATGAGCTCCCATGCAAGTTTTCACAAGCATGCAACCTCAATACAAAATCATACAACTAGAACCACCACTTCTCCTAATCTTTTGCTTCCCTCAAAATTGTTTGATTCCTCAATCCTTCTTTTTAAAGAACTTTCATTTGATGCATTTCTTGAAAATTGAGTGCAAACAAGTTTTGAAGATAAGAATGTTGTGAATGATCAAGCATCTTGCTTATTGAATTACAAAAAAAACTATGCTATGCAGACAGATAATCAGGGAAACTAAACCACTCTCAATCATAGAAGTGTTTGATGTAAGATAATCACTGAACAATACAACCTTTTGGAGTTCGCTTGCTTTCCTTCTTCTCATCATCATCATTGCTGGCCTTTAGGTTCATCTTTTGTTTCTTTGATTGATGATTCTTAATCCTTCCAAAAGCTTGTATGGACCTCTGCAATGATATTGAAAGTTGCTTGTTCCCCAAGCACTTGGAAACAATGGTTAGTCTGGCTGATTTATTTATGGGCTTTTGAACTTACTTTGGTGTGAGAACACCAAACTTAGTACCTTGCCAATGGGTTTCATGCATCAAATTAACCATGTGTAATAACTTTTTTTCTTTTCTTCTTCTTTTTCAAAAGTAATAAAACTGAAAACTAGGAAACAGCAGAATAGTTAACTAGTTCATCCAACATGCTTGAAGCCAGTATTATGCAGAGAGTGAAAATGTATTTTATAATGGGATTTTGGTGAAACACCAAACTTAGAATCCTGCATTCTCCTTTAGATTGTTTTGGTGTGCAACACCAAACTTAGCTTCTTGCATTATAGATAGAACTAATTACACTTCTGCCTCTGGCTTAACAATTCTTTGTGATGGGTTCAATTTGACTAGGAGTCTATTCATCAGTTCTTCCCATCCGATAATGCTTCATTGTGGAAAGGCTTCAAACCATTGGGCAACATCATTCATGGCTATAGATAGTTGCTTCGAACTATGGGTTACATTATCATCCAAGGTGGGGATATTACTCTCATGATTGCTAGAATTTGTTGAGTTCCCCTCCATGATCTGCACAGTCACAAAAATTCAAGTGATGATTGAATATTTTCAAGCTCAGAATGTGATTCAGAAGGTTAGCTGGCACAAAGTATCAAATAGTTGATGGACTTGGGAGATTAGTGGCAGAAATTGCTTCTCTTGTGTAAGCAAGAGCATTGCATAGAGCCAGAAATTTCCCGGAAAACTTCACTTTGTTGCTAAAGCGAAGTTTCAGTCATCTCAGGCAAAAATTCAAACAGTTAGTGGGTTAGTCGAAATTAGAGAAAAATAAAGACAAAGTGCTTGATCTAGATCACCACCTCACTTAATCATTGTCAATCTAATCAATCCCCGGCAACGGCGCCAAAAACTTGATGAGTATTTTGGTGGAATAATGAATTTCTCCCAAAACACACAAATCTAACCGGCAAGTGTACCAGGTCGTATCAAGTAATAAAAACTCACGGGAGTGAGGTCGATCCCACAGAGATTGAAGGATTGAGCAATTTTAGCTTAGTGGTTAATTTAGTCAAGCGAATCAAGATTTAGTTGAGTGTTTTGTGATTTGCAGAAATTAAATTGCATGGAATTAAAGAGAGCAGGAAATTAAATTGCTGAATATTAAAGAACAAGAAATTAAATGGCAGAAACTTAGAATGCAAGAAATGTAAATTGCGGAAACTTAAAGTGCAAGAAATGTAAATGGCTCGAAATGTAAAGGGGATTAGGAGTTGGATTTGCAGAAATTAAACAAAGGAAAGTAACTTGCATCAAACAAAAGAGTAAAAGAAGGTTTGGATTGAATCGGATCTTGAAGCAGTAAAGTAAATGAACATTAAAAGCAAGAAACAAAATGTAAATTAGGAATTCAGATCTCAGGGCCCAGAGACTAGAAAACCAAGTCTAGATCTCAATGCCTTCCTAGATCCAACAAGAACAATTGCAAGGGAATTGTAAATTGCAAAGAAAGTGGATGAAGAGCAATTAACAGAAATTGAAATTCAATCAAGCAGTAAATAAAGCAGAGAGATCCAAGGATGAGATTGAAACAGAATTTCTTCAATTCTTCAACCCAAGATCCAAGACAATTGTAATTGAAATTGAAAGCAATAAAACTGAGAGGAAGAGAAGTGAATTCTCCTTCCCCAAGACAAAGAAATTAAAGATCACTCAATATCCAAAGCTCTCCGGAAATTATTATGAAAATTCAAAAAGGAAAAGCTCCCTGAAGAACTTGAATTCTATCCTATTTATACACTTTCTTCAAATGAAAGAGGCCTTGGTTGATTGCTCTTGAAGTTTGGAGAAGAATCAAAGTGAACCAATTGAACCGGGTTGGAATTTTGCAAAAGTTGGACCAAAAGTTGGAGCAAAAGTTAGGGTCTAACTTTTGGTCCAACTTTTGATATCAGCTCCCACATCTTGCTGATACTCATGTTGGTGCAAAAGTTAGGGGTCTAACTTTTGCACCAACGTTGGCCTTCCTTGGTGCACTTGTGGCGCCAACGTTAGCCTCAAAGTTAGGGGCTAACGTTGGCGCAAACTTTTGGTACCCAGGGAGTGATTTTCAAGTTCCAACGTTAGCCCAAAAGTTAGGGGCTAACGTTGGGGCTAACTTTTCACCCAAAAGTTTGTGCAAAAGATTGAGGCTAACTTTAGGTCCAGCTTTTTGCTTCCTGGTTCAATTTCACTTATTCCATTGTCTTCTCTTTACTCCTAGCTATTCCTTCTTGCTTCAACCTTTCTCCAAGCTTTCTTCACCTATCATTAATCAACCAAACACATCAAAGCTATGCTTAAAATCATGAGATATTCATTCTTTCATAATATGTGACAATTATAGTATAAAACCTCATGAAATAGCATGAATTCATACATGGTTGATTAAATCAAAGGAAACATGAAAATCTACCTAATTGGCTTGCTTGTAGCTCAAGAAAGTGCATAATTCTAATGAAAACAAAAGAAAAAGACTAGTTAAAATAGGCTAAGATGACTTGTCATCAAGCATCCAATAAAAGGGACTATTACAAAATGTAGTAGTCTATATACCTTATTCGAGTTAATAAATAAATAGTTCAAAATGTTAAAATTTAAATATGATGTGTGAGCATCTTTTTTATCTTTTCCTATTGAATACTACTTTGAGTTTAATTAAGATTTAAGTATTTTTAAGCCACTATGAATACTACTTTGAGTTGTGTGAAATTTGGTTTATTTCAGGTAGCATTCGGGTAGAGTTGACAGAGTTTAGAAAGAAGAAATGGAGTCGTAGCAACCCCAGGAGGTGGCACCAAACTTGGCACTCTCCAA
This sequence comes from Arachis ipaensis, assembly GCF_000816755.2. Classification (NCBI taxonomy): domain Eukaryota; kingdom Viridiplantae; phylum Streptophyta; class Magnoliopsida; order Fabales; family Fabaceae; genus Arachis; species Arachis ipaensis. The sequence continues at coordinate 35,879,509 of NC_029792.2, forward strand.
GTTTGGCGCCATGATCATTACAAGCTTCCCATTTGTGCTGCCTTGGTGGCACCAAACTCGGATGAAGAGAGAGCCACCATCACATGCTAGCATAGTGGTGCCAAACTTGGCCCCAGCTTCAGGATTTAGTAGTGGTCCCCACGCTTCCAGGAGCCAGCAACGAGATCCTCCAATAATTTTGATTAGAACTTTATTTTATTCACAATAAGAAAAGGTGTTATTGAGTTTTAGAAAATATATTTTATATTAATTAAGTTAGATATAAAAGGAAAAAGATTCAACCATTTGCGCTCTCTTCTATCTTACGGACCTCATTCTACAGTTTACACTTTGGACCCTAGTTTTTCATTTGAGCTATGAGCAACTAAACCTCCACTGTTAAGGTTAGGAACTCTGTTTATTCAATGGATTAATACTATTACTCTTCTATTTTAATTAATGTATTGATTTCAATTTCAAGGATTTATTTTCATTCTTCATCTCAAGAATTTGGGTAGATCGGAAGAGTAAATCGGAAGAATAACCCTTATTCTAATTGTGTTCTTGCTAAATCTTGGAAAAATAATTTACTTGAACAACAGCTTGAAAATAATTTCTCCTAAACCACTAATTATCTGGACTTAACGAGATACGTGACATATAATCCTCTTATATTTGGGTAATTAGGGTTTTTGTGGTTGATAAACTAGAATTTCACTTAAACCTTTAATTGAAATTAAATGACCAAGAAATTAGCGGTTAACTAGGTTAGAGGAGACTAAATTACTAAGAAATTAGGGTTTAGTCAAATATAGTTTGTCATGAATTGAATCTTGCATGATTAAAATAGTTGGTAAGAAATAGAGATCCGGAAGATAAATAACTCTGAAACCTTAACTGTCTCTCTCATAGTTTTCACACCAAGTTTACTGTTTGCCTTCTAATTCTCTGAATTTACTGTTTAATGCAACTAAACTCTCAAAACATCATTTTCTATTTGTCTGACTAAGTGAATCATTTAACTATTGTTGCTTGGTCCAACAATCTTTGTGGGATCGATCCTCACTCACCTGAAGTATTACTTGTACAACCCGGTGTACTTGCCAGTTAGTTTGTAAACTTTAAATTTTGCACCAAAACACCATCATATTCTTAGCAAGCTATACCTGTGCAGTGTGCACCCTTTCTGAAGTCCTTTATCTCGACTTCAAGTAACATGTGATCTGAATACCTGCCATTATCATTAAGACCAGCACAATATTCACTCACAACAAGTATTAACACCAGCACAATAATACCCAATAGCATCGGAAAAATCACATAATAAACCAGCAATCAGAAACAAGCTAACACACCAAGATTTTTAACGTGGAAAACCTCCTCAATGAGAGAAGTAAAAACCACGAGTCACCAAGACCAGGATATAGCTTCACTATGATGAAAAATGGAGTACAAGAGAGTCACAAATTACTGCACAAAATGTGCATACAACAAGCCAAACAACCCAAGCTTCAAAGCTTACAAAACAAGAACAAGAAGATAAAAATACTACAAAAATAGAGCTGATGTGCGTGGCCAATATCTCCAACTACAGACATTGAATCGAAGATCCGAATGGTGAATCAAAGAACCAGATGTGTAGAATACACTGTCCAAATTTGAGCTTGATCCAACGGTTAACGAATCTGCAGCAACCAATTTACAAAGACAACTTTGTGTATATGCGAAAATAACTTTCTCTCTTCTCTTCTCTCTAGTGATTGGTGTTCTCTTTCAAAATGACCTCTCTCACTCAACCCTAACTCACCTCAGCCACTTCAACTATTCATGGGCTTGGATACTAGCATTTGGGATTTTTCTCCACATAGGAAGGGAGCCCAAAAACCCAACAAATCTCCCCCTCACGACTATGTGGAGGTAACCGCCAATCCGGCAATTAAGCAACAAACTTCAAACTTTCATCTTGGTAATGCCTTGGTCATCATATCAGAACCATTCTCATCAGTATGAACCTTTTCAAGTTTCAACAACTCAGCATCCAAAACATCACGTATCCAATGATACCTCACATCAAAATGTTTGGATCGAGAATGAAAAGAAGAGTTTTTAGTAAGATGTATAGCACTTTGACTATCACAAAACAACACATACCTCTCTTGAGTAGACCCGAGTTCCTTCAAGAATTTTTTCATCCAAAGCATCTCCTTGCACGCTTCGGTAATGGCAATAAACTCGGCCTCGGTAGTAGACAAAGCAACACATTTTTGCAATCTAGATTGCCAAGACACAGCTCCACCCGCAAAGTTGAACAAGAAGCCTGTTCCGAGGGTTACCTGAGGTTGATCTCGGGCGAGATCTTCTGTACTGATCGGAGATGACATGTCCGGCTGGTGGATGGCGGCCAGAACTGTCGCGTCTGACTTGTTGGACTTGCAGCACTGCTGATCCTTGGTCACCGGAGGGTGGGTGGTACCTGCAAGAGACTCCGATGCTTAAGTTAGCATGGGTATTAAACAGATTTTTTGTAGAATCAGAGTATGAGTTATACCTGAGTGTTCCAGTATATTTATAATGGTGTAGAGTGACCTTTTTAGATAAGATAAGTTAGTTATCTTATCTTAGCTTATCTTTGAGTTGAGGTCAGCTTATCTTCAAGGGAACCGCCCTTATCTCTATAGGCTTGGATTGCCTTTGGATTTGGGTCGTGTTCCTCTATTTGGGCCCCTTACTGGGCTTTCCTGTCGGTTTGGCCGAGCTCTCTTTAAAAAGAGGTCGGATAGTCTGACCTGAGGAGGTCGGTCGCTTTGTCGCTAATCATCCCGTGTCGAACAACTCGACCCAGGATATGAACAGTGCCCCTGCTCGAGCTCGGTCTTTTTTGGGAGGTCGAGTCTTATATTTAGGACTTCGATCCGGCTCTGATGAAGCCAAAAGTGGGCACCCGTCGACTTCTTCCTTGTAGAGTCTTCGTTTTTGAAGTAGGAACGTTTTCTTCTAAAAGCGCGCGCTTTTGTATTAGCGCTCTGTTCTTGGGAACAGGCGAGGGTTTTTAATACCCTTATTAATTAGTTTTTAATGCCCTATTTCCCTTGGCTTTCTAATTTGAATCTTTACATACAAAAAAATGGTTTCTCTTCTCTTGTTACCGTAACTTCCCTTTTCTTTCTCATTTTCTGTTTTCGCTCGGAGTTTGCAGTTTCGCGTTTCTTCCTGCGACATTGCCTGGTGCTTTTGCCTGTGCGGGGGCGATTCAGGATTTCATCTTCAATCCTCGACTCTTCTGAAGCTTTCCATTTTTTTCAGGTTGGTTCCATTTACAGTTTCTTCACTTTTTCCGTTGCTTTGTCTTTGGTTTTTTGGTAAATCTTTGATATTTGACTGCATGTCGAAAAAGCTTGAACCTTTCTATGATCTTGTGCTTACTTGTCGCTATAATGTGTTTTTTCTGACATTCTTTTTCGTTTTTACGCATACTCCTGGTATTTCTATTGAGGCTTCCTAGGGCTTTGCATGTTCTACTGTCGCTTCTGGCTGTTTTTTGAAAAAACTGTATCTTGCTCACAATTTCAAAAGATTGCTCCTTGATTTCTGCCCTGTTTGGTGGATTTCCTTGTTGCTGTACCTTTGTAGGAGATAACGATACCCATAATTTGATTTTTGCCTTTTGTTTAGGGTGCATTTTCGATGACTACTTCTTTGATACGTTTTGTTGCTTGATAGCTTCGTTTTTTACTTTGAACTGGGACGGTGAGTCTGGGAGGTAGCTCATTTGGATGTCTGTGTTTGATTTGTGGCTTGTGGCCTTCGAGGTGTCATTTTTGTTTCGGAACAGAGAGGGTTTATTATTTTTTTTTGTAGCGAGTCGTAGGCTTGTGGGTTTTCCTGAATCCTTGTCCTATTAACTGCCTCCAAAGGATGCCCCTGGACCTTTTTGGTATGAGTCCTGGGGTTTCTTTTTGTTGCTTGTACTGTACTGGATTATGTTGGCTGAGTTATTCTAGTTTCGTCCGAGATGTTTTTTAGTAATCCAATCTTCTTTTCTTGTTTTAGGATTAGTTGGCCTCATGTCTTCTCGCAAAAATGTTGTTGAGACGTCTTCCTAGGTCCCTGAGGGCATGGCTGATTAGGTGGATTCTATGGTTCTGTTGTGTGTTTCTTTGGTTAACTCTGAGTTCTGTCAACAGCTTAGGCAATTTCATAAGATCTGTGGTAGTGGTGGTGATGAAAAGAATTATGAGCTTGTACCCCCCACTCATGAAGAGAGAGTTTGTTTCTCTACTCGAGTTGCTGGAGACCGTCCTTTTTTCTATGCATACAATTTCTTTTTTGGCCAGATGAATATCACTATTCCTTTTACTGATTTTGAGACCAACCTGTTATGGTCCTGTAATGTTGCTCCTTCCCAACTTCACCCTAATTCTTGGGGTTTCATAAAAATCTTTCAATTGTTGTGTCATGGATTCGGTATTCCTGCTTCACAATCCCTTTTCTTCTATCTCTTTGTTTTGACGAAGCCTGGAGTAGTTAAGAAGAAAGCCGCTTGGGTTTCTTTCCGAGCTTCCCAAGGAAAAAAGGTCTTCTCTATGTTTGATGAATCTTTCCATATTTTAAAAATTACTTTTTTGAGGTCCGGGCTGTTGAAAGAGCTCGGCCCTTTTTTCTAGATGAAAATGACGAGCCCGCCTTTCCCTTGGAATGGAAAAAGGATGTGAGGGTATCTAGATATACATGGGAAATGTTGGATGTGGCTGAGCAAGCTTTCGTGACTATTCTGGAAGAGAACTGGGGTCAGCCTCCCCATCTCGACACAAAGAAATTTTTAACCGATCCCTCTCTCCTCTGAACTGAGCTGGGTAGTAAATTTTTTGATTTTCCTCTATTGTCTGCTCCCATATTGTTTGCAAGCTCTTTTCTGATTTGTGAATTGGTTCCTTACTGTTGTGTTTTGCTTGCAGAGATGATTAAGAATAATGAATCTATGAAGGCCTTCAAAAGGGTGAGGAAAGCTACCGCAGCCCAAAACATCTTGGCCAAGGCGGCCGGGGAGGGATCATCCCAGGCTCAGTCGAAGCCGGCCGTACCGAGCTCACCGGGGGCGAGGAAGGTAATCTCTACTCCCCGGGTTCATTTGGTTGATCCTCCTCAAGCTTCCGTTGCTACTTCTGGTGCTCCTCTCAACAAAAAACAAAAAACAATTGAGCCTTTCAACCTTGATGCTCCTGACTTTGATGCGGTGGAGTTTGTCGACCAGCAGATCGGTCCTTATGGTGCCCTCCCTATGGATGATGTATCACTCCTTCGCCATTTAGATTTTATAACTCGGAGTAGCATTAAGTTGGCGCACATGGGAGCTGCCTTGTACCGAACTGCCCAAAATCTTCCTCTTCATGCCACCAAAGCCTTCATGGAGGAGGCTAAACAGGAGTTTGATCGGATGAAGGGCTTGAAGGAGGAACTCGAAGTGAAAGTGACTAAACTGGAGAAGGAGCTGGAGAGTGAGAAGGCTAGCTCCCTTGCCTTGGCGGCTTCTGTGAGATTGGCCGAGGACACGGCATTGAGGCATAAAGACAGCTACGTCATATCCTATTGGGAGGTAATGCATCTAAGAGAGGAGCTGGAGTCTGCCCGAGCTGATTACTCCGAGCTCCAGGGTCATCTTGTCGGCAGCGTAAATGCTGCTTATGAGAACCTGAAGAAGCAGGTTCGAGTTCTGGCTCCTGAGGTCGACCTTACTCTCTTTAGCCTGGATAATGTTGTGAGGGATGGTAAGATTGTTCCTGATGACCTGGATGATGATGATGTCGAACCTCTCCCTGCGCCTGCTGCCAAAGTGTCGACTTCTACAGTTCCTCCAGCTGGGGTCATTCATCAAGAATTAGATCCTGATTACCAAATTTTGAATAGGGATGATGGCACAGTGGATGCAGTGCCTCTCTAGGCTCGCCCTCCTTCACCCCGTGCTGATGCTGCCGAGAAGGCTTCGGATCTTAGCTGAATTTTCTATCTGTTTGTGTATATTGCGCATCTTGTGGGCTTTTAAACTCTTTATTGATGGTTTGCTAACTGTTGACACTTCTTAGTTGCTTGTTTAGCAACCTTTTTTGAAAAACAAAAGTAGCTTCCAAGCTGTTCCGAGGGTTATCTGAAACTGTAGGTTGATCTCGGGCGAGATCTTCTGTACTGATCGGAGATGACGTGTCCGGCCGGAGGATGGCGGCCAGAACTATCGCGTCTGACTTGTTGGACTTGCTGCACTGCTGATCCGTGGTCACCGGAGGGTGGGGGGTACCTGCAAGAGACTCCGATGCTTAAGTTAGCATGGGTATTAAACAGGTTTTTTGTAGAATCAGAGTATGAGTTATACCTGGGTGTTCCAGTGTATTTATAATGGTGTAGAGTGACCTTTTTAGATAAGATAAGTTAGTTATCTTATCTTATCTTATCTTTGAGTTGAGGTCAGCTTATCTTCAAGGGAACCGCCCTTATCTCTATAGGCTTGGATTGCCTTTGGATTTGGGTCGTGTTCCTCTATTTGGGCCCCTTACTGGGCTTTCCTGTCGGTTTGGCCGAGCTCTCTTTAAAAAGAGGTTTGATAGTCTGGCCTGAGGAGGTCGGTCGCTTTGTCGCTAATCATCCCGGGTCGGATAACTCGACCTAGGATATGAACACAAGCTTTTGGGGCAGATTTTGGTGGCCTCTCAAGCTTGTTATAACTTTGTATTTTTATATCATGCCTATTTGCACTTGACTCGGCATCTTTCTGGGTTTTGAGAATGTTGGAGCCTTGCTGTTCGACCTCTTTGGATTGCTTTTGTGCTTGTGACTTTGATTCCTTTGAGGCAACAAACAAAAATCCTATTTTGTTTGGACCTTTTGTGAGGTCTCTGCCAAGTATTACTTTTTGTAGCTTTCGCATTTTATGTGGGTCGACTTCGTCATGTCGGGTCCTTCCTTATGTGGGCCGACTTCGTCATGTCGGATCAAGTTATTTTGTAATCCTCTTTCTTGGACTTTGTTCAAGTCTCTTTCAGGGATTACTTCTATAACTTTATGTTTTGGGCCGACTTCGTCATGTTGGGCCCTTCTAAGTTACTTTTGTAATCCTCTTTCTTGGACCTTGTTCAGGTCTCTTTCAGGGATTACTTCTATAACTTTATGTTTTGGGCCGACTTCGTCATGTCGGGCCCTTCTAAGTTACTTTTGTAATCCTCTTTCTTGGACCTTGTTCAGGTCTCTTTCAGGGATTACGTTTATAACTTTTATGTTTTGGGCCGACTTCGTCATGTCGGGCCCTTCTAAGTTATTTTTGTAATCCTCTTTCTTTGACCTTGTTCAGGTCTCTTTCAGGGATTACTTCTATAACTTTATGTTTTGGGCCGACTTCGTCATGTCGGGCCCTTCTAAGTTATTTTTGTAATCCTCTTTCTTGGACCTTGTTCAGGTCTCTTTCAGGGATTACGTTTATAACTTTTATGTTTTGGGCCGACTTCGTCATGTCGGGCCCTTCTAAGTTATTTTTGTAATCCTCTTTCTTGGACCTTGTTCAGGTCTCTTTCAGGGATTACTTCTATAACTTTATGTTTTGGGCCGACTTCGTCATGTCGAGCCCTTCTAAGTTAAAGTAATCCTCTTTTATAGGGTTGGCCAGACCTTTTTCCAGGGTTTATTTATAACTTGGTTTGACTTGGTCCGACTTCTTAACGTCGGCCAGTCTTTTAAGTTATTATTTAGTAATCCATCAGGACTTCGTCAGGTCCTTTCTCCGGATCACTTTCGATAACTTCTTGCATTATTCTGTTTTAGTTCATACACTGGGTCGAGCTATCCGACCTGGGATGATTGGAGACAAAGCGACCGACCTCTTCAGGTCAGACTATCCGACCTCTTTACAAAGGAGGTCGGCCAAATCGACAGAAAAGCCCAAAAAGGGCCCAACTCAAGGAATACGACCCAAATCCAAAGGCCTCCCAGGCCTACAGAGAGAAGGGCGGTTCCGTTGAAGATAAGCTCACCCAAAGGTAAGATAAGATAAGATAAGATAACTAACTTATCTTATCTAAAAAGGTCACTCCACACCATTATAAATACACTGGAGCCCCCAGGTATAACTTATACTCTGATTCTACTAAAAACCTATTTAATACCCATGCTAACTTAAGCATCGGAGTCTCTTGCAGGTACCCCCCACCCTCCGGTGACCAAGGATTAGAGGTGCAGCCATTCCAACAAGTCGGACACAACGGTTCCGGCCGCAACCAGCCAGCCGGACACGTCTTCTCCGACCAGTACAGAAGATCTCATCCGAGATCGGCCTACAGTTTCAGGTAACTCTCGGAACATTGGGGCCGTTGCCGGGGACCTGGAAGTCATCCCATTACCATGGCGGATGAACAGGATAACGACCACAACTCAGATCTAGAGGAAAGAACGCCGTACAAAAATACGGATGCCACACCAAAGGATACTCCAGAATTTAACGGAGACAAAAACTCCTCACATCCAGGAGTAATAGAAGCACTTCAAGATCGCCTAAAGCAACTCGAAAAAGAAAGCCAGTATCAGCAAGAAGTTGGCAAGGATCTACAAAGAGAGGTAAGGCGACGTCGAGAATTAGAAGATAAACTCCTACAACTTGAAGCCGATCTCAAAGCAAAGGCTACCTGGACCACCCCTGAGGACAACTCTCGCAAGGATCAAGATCCATTCACTAGGGAAATCATGAAGATCAAAATCTCTAAAGACTTCAAACTTCCGGATATGACTTTGTATGATGGCACTACAGATCCCAACCATCATCTCAGCAACTTCAGAAGCAGAATGTACCCCACTGACGCCTCAGACGCCGTTCGCTGCAAAGCTTTTCCAACGACTCTCACGAAGACAGCAATTAGATGGTTCGAAAACTTGCCTCCTAAGTCCATCTCAAGCTTTGAAGACCTAGCCAAAAAGTTCTTGGCCAGATTCTCCATCCAAAAAGACAAAGCCAAGCATGCCCCCAGTCTACTAGGAATCAGGCAAGGAGATCGGAAAAGTCTTCGCAACTACATGGAAAGATTCAACAAAACATGCCTGGATATACAAAGCTTGCCAACAGAGGCCGCCGTCATGGGCCTCATCAACGGCTTACGAGAGGGACCTTTCAGCCAATCTATATCAAAGAAATACCCTACATCTCTGGATGAGGTGCAAGAGCGGGCAGAGAAGTACATCAACATGGAAGAAAATTCCCGACTTGGGGAGGCCTCGAAATCCGGTTTCACCTACCGAGATAAAGATAAAGAATCCAAGAAGAAGGAAGATCGAACGGGGGAAAAAATAAAAAAAATTATCATAATTACAGCCCTCTTCGGGTGTCCCTGGTGGATATTTACAAAGAAGTCTGTAACACAGAAAAGATACCCCCAGCTCGACCACTCAAAGGCAAAAGAGGAGGAGGAAATCGGAACGAATACTGTGAATATCATCGGGTCCGAGGACATTCCACCAACGAATGTTTCGATTTAAAAAAATTATAGAAAAATTAGTAAGAGAAGGAAAACTAAATCGGTACTTGGCCACTCGAGATGATGAGCAAAGAAAAAGACGAAGAGATGAAGATGTCGGACGAGCTGAGCGATCACCTCGTACGCCAGAAAGACATGTCCATATGATACACGGAGGATTTGCAGGAGGAGGAATCTCCAAGTCATCCCACAAAAGATATCTCAAAGAAGTTTATCATGTCGAAGGGAAGGAGGAAGCACCCGACATCCCTGCAATCACATTCACCAAAGAAGACGCATCAGGTGTCATCACAGGACACAACGATCCCATGGTCATCACCATCATACTGGCGAACGCCAATCTCCACCGCACATTAATAGACCAAGGGAGCTCCGCCGACATCTTATTCAAAACTGCCTTCGACAAGCTCGGCTTAGAAGAAAAGAAGCTTAGAGCATACCCGAACAACCTGTTCGGACTGGGCGATACACCAGTACAACCACTGGGATACGTATCACTACATACAACCTTCGAAAAAGGGAACCAATCCAGAACACTCAAGATAGACTACATCGTGGTCGACGTGAGTTCAGCCTACAATGCCTTAATAGGTCGGACAACACTAAATCAACTCGGCGCAATAGTCTCAACTCCACATCTATGCATGAAATTCCCAACTACAGAAGGGATAGCTACGATAAAAGCAGATCAAAGGATGGCACGCCGCTATTATAACAAAAGTCTAAACCTCAGAGGCAGAGGAGAAGAGTTCCATACAATTGAGCTTGGCGGAGTTCAGAGGCGAGAAGAACTCCGTCCACAGTCTGAAGGTGAAGTAGAGAAAGTTCAGATCGGAGATACCTCAGACAAAACAACTAATATTGGCACGATCCTGAAAGGAAACACAAAAGAATTACTAGTACAGTTCTTACGAGATAATGTCGATCTCTTCGCATGGAAAGTCGCAGACATGCCAGGCATAGACCCCAAGCTAATGTGTCACAAGTTGGCGGTTTATCCAGGATCTCGGCCGGTATAGCAGAGACGAAGAAAACTTGGGCCAGAACGATCCCAAGCTGTGGAAGAACAGGTACAAGCACTACTGGAGGCAGGATTCATAAGAAAAATCAAGTACCCACTATGGCTAGCTAACGTCATCTTGGTGAAAAAATCAAATGGGAAGTGGCGAATGTGCACCGACTACACCGACCTCAACAAAGCCTGCCCAAAAGATCCTTACCCACTCCCAAGTATCGACACTCTGGTAGATGCTTCCTCCGGATATAGATACCTCTCCTTTATGGATGCATATTCCGGATACAATCAAATCCTCATGTATCCACCAGATCAAGAAAAGACCTCGTTTTCAACGCCAAAAGAAAATTACTGCTACATTGTGATGCTTTTCGGTCTCAAAAATGCGGGAGCTACTTATCAAAGGCTAATGAATAAAGTCTTTTCAGATCATATCGGAAAAATCATGGAAGTCTACGTGGATGACATGTTAATAAAGACACAAAGCGAAGAGACATTATTGTCCGACCTGGCCCAATTGTTTGACACTATAAGGAAGCATAACATGCGACTCAATCCCACAAAATGCACATTTGCAGTAGAAGCAGGCAAATTCTTAGGTTTCATGCTCACACAAAGAGGAATTGAAGCAAATCCAGACAAATGCCAAGCTATACTCAACATGAAGAGCCCAACTTATGTCAGAGAGGTACAACAACTCAACGGGAGATTAGCAGCCTTATCCAGATTCTTAATAGGATCAGCTATAAGATCTCTCCCCTTCTATGCCACTTTAAGGAAAGGAAAGAAGTTCAAATGGATAATAGAATGCGAGCGAGCCTTCCAGGATTTCAAAAATTTTCTGGGACGACCACCTATCCTAACTCGACCACGAGAGGAAGAACCACTCATATTATACCTTGCAGTAGGAAGTCAGGCAGTAGCCTCAGCACTGGTTCGAGAGGACGACAAAGGGCAACAGCCTGTATATTTCATCAGTAAAGCGCTGCAGGGATCCGAGCTGAATTACCAAAAAATAGAAAAGTTCGCCTACACTCTCATACTGACATCTCGACGACTTCGCCCGTACTTCCAGGCCCACACCATTAGGGTTCGGACCGACCAGCTCATAAAGGGGATACTGTAGAAAACAGATCTAGCAGGCAGAATTTTACAATGGGCAGTCGAGTTATCTGAGTTCGACCTCTAATATGAAGCTCGGATAGCCATTACATCACGTTACTTGGCCGACTTCATCGCAGAATTCACAGATACCATGGAAACCCCCACAGAATGGAATCTCTACGTAGACGGGTCTTCAAATAAAACTGGAAGCGGCGCATATGTGATAATAGAAAGCAACCAAGGAACCCAAGTTGAGCTTTCCCTCAAATTTGGGTTCCCAGCCTCAAGTAACCAGGCGGAATATGAAGCGTTACTAGCTGGTTTGAAGCTGGCTAAGGAGGTTGGAGCTCAAAAACTCAACATCTTCAGTGATTCACAAGTAGTCACCTCACAAATAACAGGGAACTATCAAGCCAAAGATCCCACCATGAAAAAGTATTTGGATAAAACCAAGGAACAGCTCGGACAATTCAGGGAATATAGGATCTGCCACATACCCCGCGAACAAAATGCCCGAGCTGACGCACTCTCAAAACTAGCCAGCACCAAACCAGGGGGCAACAATAGAAGCCTCATCCAGGAAATACTGCAGAATCCATCAATCTCGGAAGAGGAAAAAGTCCTAGCCATAACAAGTCAGGATCAAGGATGGATGACCCCCAAAATTAATTACCTCAAAACAGAAACACTCCCCACAAATGAGAAGGAGGCAAAGAGGTTAAAACGGGAGGCTCAGTACTACACCATCATAAACAACACCCTATATAAAAGAGGGATCTCAATACCACTACTAAAATGTGTGCCGACCTCCAACACAAGGGAAGTTTTAGAGGAAGTACACAGTGACATTTGTGGCAATCATCTCGGAGCACAAGCTCTCACCAAAAAGGTACTTCGAGCGGGATTCTACTGGCCAACTCTACAAAAAGAAGCTACAGAGTTTGTAAGGACATGCCCACCATGCCAGAAACATGCAAACTTTCACATCGCCCTGCCAGAAGAGCTCATCAGCGTAATCTCACCTTGGCCATTTGCAAAATGGGGACTTGATCTTCTCGGACCCTTTCCCCAGTGATCAGGACAAGTCAAATTCCTCATAGTTGGAGTAGAATATTTTACAAAGTGGATTGAGGCAGAGCCCCTAGGCAACGTCACTGCTCAAAGAAGCCGGAAATTCCTATATAGGAACATTGTCACGAGGTTCGGGGTTCCATACTCCATCACCACAGACAATGGCACTCAATTCACAGATGCAGGCTTCAGGAGATTAGTAGCCGACTTGAGCATAAAGCACCAGTTCACCTCCGTCGAACATCCTCAAGCCAATGGATAGGCCGAAGCTGCCAACAAAGTTATATTGGCTGGGTTGAAACGGAGACTGCAAGATGCAAAGGGAGCTTGGGCCGAAGAACTTTCACAAGTCCTATGGGCATATCGAACAACGCCACATTCCACCACAAACGAATCACCATTTCGACTAGCATATGGAGTGGAGGCAATGATCCCAGTAGAGATCGAGGAAGGGTCGCCTAGAGTAGTCCACTACAATGAAGAAGCCAACTCTCAACTTCAAAGAGAAGAGCTCGACCTACTTCCGAAAATCCAAGAAAGTGCCGGGATCAGGGAAGAAGCGCTAAAGCTACGAATGGCTTCAAGATATAATCAAAAGGTAGTACCAAGAGGTTTCGTTGAGAATGATCTCATCTTAATCCGAAATGATATTGGGACAACTCGACCCGGAGAAGGAAAGCTGGCAGTAAACTGGAAAGGACCCTACCGAGTCATAGAAGTACTTGGAAAAGCCTATTACAGACTCTCCGAACTCGATAGACAAGAGCTTCCCAGATCATGGCACGCCTGCAACCTAAGAAGGTATTATAGCTAGAGAAGGTAACAGATCTCGGATGCACTCTTTTTCCTGAAAAGGTTTTTTAATGAGGCACCAAGTTGAGATCCAAAAATTATCCGACTTAAAGGGATGAAAAACTCCCACATGTATATATTTGCACTTGCTTTTGAATAAAATATATTTTTAGATATTCTACAAATTCTCAAGACGCATTAATCTGAAGTATTCATCATCCAATTATAAAGCAACAGATCGGTAGAAAGTGAAAAACAGATTCACTGCATAATCACGATGGAAGACCAATAAAGATGAAAACGCGATTCATCTAAAGGTCGACCGAAGAAAGACAGAAACCACCTTCTACAAATCGGCAAAGATGAACACAGAATAATGCAATAAGTTATCAAAAGTGATCCGAAAAAAGAACCTGACGAGGTCTTATGGATCGCTAAATAATAACTTAAAGACTGGCTGACATAGAGAAGTTGGACCAAGTCAACCCAAGTTATCAGCAAATCCCTGGAAAGAGGTCTGGCCAACTCTATAAAAGAGGAATTGCTATAACTTAGAAGAAATCGACCTAACAAAGTCGGTCTCCTACAAAAATAAGTTATAAAAGTAATCCCTGAAAGAGACCTGACAAAGGTCCAAGAAAGAGGATTACAAAATAACTTAGAAGAGATCGACCTAACAAAGTCGGTCTCCTACAAAATAAGTTATATAAGTAATCCCTGAAAGAGACCTGACAAAGGTCCAAAAAAGAGGATTACAAAATAACTTGGAAGAGATCGACCTAACGAAGCCGGTATCCTACAAATATAAGTTATACAAGTAATCCCTGAAAGAGACCTGACAAAGGTCCAAGAAAGAGGATTACAAAATAACTTGGAAGAGATCGACCTAACGAAGTCGGTCTCCTACAAAATAAGTTATATAAGTAATCCCTGAAAGAGACCTGACAAAGGTCCAAAAAAGAGGATTACAAAATAACTTAGAAGAGATCAACCTAACGAAGTCGGTCTCCTACAAAAATAAGTTATAAAAGTAATCCCTGAAAGAGACCTGACAAAGGTCCAAGAAAGAGGATTACAAAATAACTTGGAAGAGATCGACCTAACGAAGCCGGTATCCTACAAAAATAAGTTATAAAAGTAATCCCTGAAAGAGACCTAATAAGGGTCCAAGAAAGAGGATTATTAAAAAATAACTTAGAAAGAAGATAACATAAAGAAGTCAACCTCCTACGAAAACTTATAAAAGTAGTCCCTAAAAGAGACCTAACCAAGGTCCAAGAAAGAGGATTACGAAATCACTTAGAAGAAATCGACATGACAAAGTCGGTCCACTACAAAAATAACTTGAAAAAGGACGACGTAAAGAAATCGGTTATAGACAAATACAAGCAAGCAAACCGAAATACGAATTGGATCCACACATATACGACCTCCAAGTACAAAACAGTTCAAAGAGGCCGAGCAGCAAGGCTCCAGTATTCTAAAAACTCAGAAAAGTGCCAAGACAAGTATAAACAAGCATGCTATACAATATTATAAAGCTTTAGGGTCAAGCCCAAAAGCTTGAAAGCTACTTGTTTTTTAAAAAGTTGCTAAACAAGCAACCAAAAGGAGTACCAGCAGTCAGCAAAATATTCAACTATACAAAATAAAAAGTTTTAAATCCCACAAGCCGGGCCAATTACGCAAACATCCAAAGAAAATTCAGCTAAGATTAGAAGACTTCTCGGCCACATCAGTCTGAGGAGAAGGAAGGCGAGTCTGAATAGGCACAGCATCCACGGTTCCATCATCCCGGTTCAGAATCTGGCAATCCGGGTCAGACACAACTGGAGGAACTGAAGAGGTTGACACTTTGGCAGAAGACACAAGGGGAGGTTCAACATCATCATCATCCTGGTCATCAGGGACAATCTTACCATCCCTCACAACATTATCCAGGCTGAAAAGAGTAAGGTCGGCTTCGGGAGCAATAATCCGAACCTGCTCTCTCAAGCTCTCATAGGCAGCAGTTACGCTGCCAACAAGATGACCTTGGAGCTCGGAGTAATCAGCTCGCGCATTCTCCAACTCCTCCCTCAGGCGCACCACCTCCCGATAAGATGTCACATAACTGTCCTTATGCCTCAATGCCGTGTCCTCGGCCAACCGCACAGAAGGCGCCAGAGCAAGGGAACTCGCCTTTTCTTTCTCTAGATCCTTCTCTAACTTGGCTACCTTTACCTCAAGCTCTTCCTTCAGGCCCTTCATTCGGTCGAACTCCTGTTTAGCCTCCTCCATAAATTCCTTGGTGGCATGGAGAGGAAGATTCTGAGCATTTTGGTACAGGGCAGCCCCATATATGCCATCTTAACACTGTTTTGGGTCATAAAATCCAGATGGCGAAGGATTGACACATCATCCATGGGGAGGGTACCGTAGGGACCGATTTGCTGATCTACGAATTCGATTGCATTAAAATCAGGGGCGTCAAGGTTAAAGGCCTCAATTGTTTTCTGTTTCTTGTTGGGAGGAGCACCAGAAGCAATAGCAGAAGTCTGTGGAAGATCAGTCAGACGAACTCGAGGAGTGGGGATCACCTTCCTTGGCCTAGGAGAACTTGGCACGGGCGGCTTCACAGGAACTTGAGAAGATCCCTCTCCGGCCGCCTTGGCCGAGATTTTTTGAGCAGCAACAGCCTTTTTCGCCTTCTTGTAAGCCTTCATGGAATCATTATTTTTTAACATCTCTAAAAATACAGAATCAACCATAAATGACGAATTACAACATAGGAGAAGAAAATCTCAGAAACAAGTATATAAACAAGTCAGACAGTACCCAAAGCAGTTCGAATCAAAGATGGATCACTCAAGAATCTTTTTGTATCCAGATGGGGTGGTTCCCCCCAAAAATCTTCAAGATCAACTACAAAAGCCTGATCAACCTCATTAAGCATCTCCCATGTATAATGTGGCACTCTCACATTCTTTTGCCACTCTAGAGGAAAAGCAGGCTCATCATTCTCATCAAGAAAAAAGGGGCGGACCCCCTCAACAGCACAGACTCGGAAAAAATAATTCTTAAAATCTTTAAAAGACTCATCATACATGGAAAAAACTTTATGCCCCGGGGCCGATCTGAAAGAAACCCAGGAAGCTTTCTTTTTGGAAGAACCTCCGGGCTTGGCCGAGACAAAAAAATAGAAGAAAAGAGTTTCAGAAACTGTTACGCCTAACTCTTGGCAAAGCAGTTGAAATATTTTGATAAAACCCCAGGAATTCGGATGAAGTTGGGATGGAGAAATATTACATGACCACAACAAGTCGGTCTCGAAAGCAGTAAAAGGAAAAGTAACGTCCAGCCGGCTGAAGAAATATTCATAGGCGTAGAAGAAGGGACGCTCCCCCTCAACGAAAGTAGGAAAACAAGCCCTCTCGTTAGAGTCGGGAGCTACAAGCTCATAATCCCTCTCCCGGGCACCGCTATCACAAATCCTATGACGTTTTCTCAGCTCTACACAAAATTCAGCATCCACGACAGAGACACACATTAAGACAAGGGAGTCCAGCCAATCAGACATCCCCTCAGGAACTTTGGAAGACACCTCTACAATGTTATTGCGAGAAGACATGAGGCCAACTAATCCTACAAATAAGAAAAGAAGATTGGATTACTAAAAAACATCTCGGACGAGGGGCACAACAACTCGACTAATACGACACAAGCAAACAAACAGAAAAGGAAAACCCCAAGACTCAAACCAAAGTCCTGGGGCATCCTTTGGAGGCAGGAACAAAGCAAAGTTTCAGGAAATTTCTACAGCTTACGTCCTAGCATTCATCAAACAAGAAAAGAAGGTTTCAAATGAAACAAAGGAAGTAAAAACACAAAAGTCATCTAAGCCACTATCTTTCTACAGCTTATCAGCAAAAAGCATTGTCAACATCAAAAATGCCAAGCAGAAAATCATCAAAGACACAACCTTTTTCAGAATCAAGCAAAAACCATCATCGAAGGCGCAAGTAGAAACGGTGATAACATGCAAAAGCCCTAAAAGCATCAAGTAACAGGAAAAGCGAAAAAGCTCATGCAAAGGACAAAGAAACTCCAGAACACACAGCGATCAGGCACAGCAAAAGGCAGAAAGATCCAAACTTTCTCCAAGCAAAATCAAAACTTTCTCAAAACAGACACAAAAAGTGATGTAGAAAGAGGAAGGAAGAAGAACCAAACCTGAGAAAATGGGAGAAAGCCGCAAAAGAAAGCAGAAGAGCGGAAGCGACAGGCGAAAGAGCCACCCCTCGAACTCACCAGAAGCAGAAAGCAGAAGGTGAAATCTAGAATCACCCCTCTTCCACAAAAAGCAGTAGCAAAGCAGGCCTCACGGGAAGGAACTATGAACTCTAGGCAAGAAACAGAAAATGAGAGGGTAAAGGGAGAAGTTACGAAGAAGAGCGAAGAAGAGAAACCATTTTTTATTGTGAAATTCAAAATAAAAAGCCAAAGAAAAACGGGGCAATTAATACCAATTAATGAAGGTATTAAACCCTCGCACGTTCCCAAGAACAAAGCGCTGGTATGAAAGCGCGCGCTTTTAGAGAAAAACGTTCTACATTCAAAAGATTCTACGAAAGGAAGAGATCGACAAAATGCTTGAGTTCGGCTTCACTAGAGAAGGACCGAAGTCAAGGACTCGACCTCAACAAAAAGACTGAGCTCAAGCAGGGGCACTGTTCATACACTGGGTCGAGCTATCCGACCTGGGATGATTGGAGACAAAGCGACCGACCTCTTCAGGTCAGACTATCCGACCTCTTTAGAAAGGAGGTCGGCCAAATCGACAGGAAAGCCCAAAAAGGGCCCAACTCAAGGAATACGACCCAAATCCAAAGGCCGCCCAGGCCTACAGAGAGAAGGGCAGTTCCGTTGAAGATAAGCTCACCCAAAGATAAGATAAGATAAGATAACTAACTTATCTTATCTAAAAAGGTCACTCCACACCATTATAAATACACTGGAACACCCAGGTATAACTCATACTCTGATTTTACTAAAAACCTGTTTAATACCCATGCTAACTTAAGCATCGGAGTCTCTTGCAGGTACCCCCCACCCTCCGGTGACCAAGGATCAGAGGTGCAACCATTCCAACAAGTCGGACACAACGGTTCCGGCCGCAACCAGCCAGCCGGACACGTCTTTTCCGACCAGTACAGAAGATCTCATCCGAGATCAGCCTACAGTTTCAGGTAACCCTCGGAACAGTTTTCATCTCTGCTGATTTGTAGAAGGTGGGTTAAATCCTCGTATAGTCAACCTTTAGATGAATTTGGTTTTCATCTCTGTTGGTCTTTATCGTGATCGTGCAGTGAATTTGTTTTTCACTTTCTGCCAATCTGTCACTTTATAATCGGATGATGAATGTTTCAAATTAATGCGTCTTGAAAACTTTGTAGAACTCTAATATGTTTTATTTAAAAGAAAATGAAAATATGTACATATAGAGATTTTATCCTTTTGAGTCGGACAATTTCTGGATCTCAACTTGGTGCCTCATTAAAAAGCCTTTTCAGGAAAAAGAGTGCATTCTATGATGAGATCTTTTACCTTCTCTAGCTATAGTACCTTCTTAGGTTGCAGGCGTGCCACGACCTAGGAAGTTCTCACCCGTCGAGTTCGGATAGTCTGTAGTAGCCCTTCCCAAGTACTTCTATGACTCGGTAGGTTCTTTCCAGTTTGCTGTCAGCTTTCCTTCTCCGGGTCGAGTTGTTCCAATATCATTTCGGATTAGGATGAGATCATTCTCAGCGAAACCTCTTGGCACTACCTTTTGATTATATCTGGAAGCCATTCGACGTTTTAGTGCTTCTTCCCTGATCCGAGCTCTTTCTTGGATTTCAGGAAGTAAGTCGAGCTCTTCCCTTTGAAGTTGGGAGTTGGCTTCTTCATTGTAATGGACCACTCTAGGCGAACCTTCCTCGATCTCTACCGGGATCATTGCCTCTGTTCCGTACGCTAATCGGAAGGGTGATTCCTTTGTGGTGGAATGTGGCGTTGTTCGATATGCCCATAGGACTTGTGGAAGTTCTTCGGCCCAAGCTCCCTTTGCATCTTGTAATCTCCGTTTTAGCCCGGCCAATATTTGTTAGCAGCTTCGGCTTGTCCATTGGCTTGGGGATGTTCGACAGAGGTGAACTGGTGCTTTATGTTCAAGTCGGCTACTAATTTTCTGAAGCCTGCATCTGTGAATTGGGTGCCATTGTCTGTGGTGATAGAGTATGGAACCCCGAACCTTGTGACAATGTTCCTATATAGGAATTTTCGACTTCTTTGAGCAGTGGCGTTAGCTAGGGGTTCTGCCTCGATCCACTTTGTGAAATAGTCTACCCATACTATGAGGAATTTAACTTGTCCCGATCCCTGGGAAAAGGGTCCGAGAAGGTCGAGTCCCCATTTTGCGAATGGCCAAGGTGAGGTTACGCTGATGAGCTCCTCTGGCGGGGCGATGTGAAAGTTGGCATGTCTTTGACATGGTGAACATGTCTTTACAAACTCTGTGGCCTCCTTTTGTAGAGTTGGCCAATAAAATCCTGCCCGAAGTACTTTTTTGGTGAGTGCTTGTGCTCCGAGATGATTGCCACAGATGCCACTGTGTATCTCTTCTAGAACTTCCTTCGTATTGGAAGTTGGTACACATTTTAGCAATGGTATTGAAACTACTCTTTTGTATAGAGTATTGTTTATGATAGTGTAGTATTGTGCCTCCTGTTTTAACCTTTTTGCCTCCTTCTCATCTGTGGAAAGTGTTGATGTTTTGAGGTAGTTAATTATAGGAGTCATCCATCCTTGATCTAGACCTGTTATGGCTAGGACTTTTTCCTCTTCCGAGATTGACGGGTTCTGTAGTATTTCCTGGATGAGGCTTTTATTGTTGCCTCCTGGTTTGGTGCTGGCTAGTTTTGAGAGTGCGTCAGCTCGGGCATTCTGTTCGCGGGGTATGTGGCGGATCTCATATTCCCGGAATTGTCCGAGCTATTCCCTGGTTTTACCCAGGTACTTTTTCATATTGGGGTCCTTGGCTTGGTAGCTCCCCATTATTTGTGAAGTGATCACTTGTGAGTCGCTGAAGATAATGAGTCTTTGAGCTCTGACCTCTTTAGCCAGCTTTAAACCAGCTAGTAGTACCTCATATTCCGCCTGGTTGTTTGAGGTAGGGAACCCGAATTTTAGAGAGAGTTCATTTGGGTTCCTTGATTAATTTCTATTATCACACCTGCGCCGCTTCCAGTCTTATTCGAGGAATCGTCCACATAGAGATTCCATTCTGTGGGGGTTTCCAGGGTATCTGTAAATTCTGCAATGAAGTCGGCTAAGTACTGTGATTTGATGGCTGTCCGAGGTTCATATTGGAGGTCGAACTCGAATAACTCGACTGTCCATTGTAAAATTCTGCTTTATAAATCTGTTTTTTGCAATATCCCTTTTATGGGCTGGTTGGTCCGAACCTTAATGGTGTGAGCTTGGAAGTACGGGTGAAGTCGTCGAGATGTTAGTATGAGAGCATAGGCAAACTTTTCTATTTTTTGGTAGTTCAGCTCGGATCCTTGTAATGCTTTACTGATAAAGTATACGGGTTGTTGCCCACTGTTCTCTTCTCGAACGAGTGCTGAGGCTTCTGCCTGACTTCCTACCGCGAGGTATAATATGAGTGGTTCTCCTTCTCGTGGCCGAGATAGGATAGGTGGCCGTCCAAAAAATATTTTGAAATCTTGGAAGGCTTGCTCGCACTCTATTGTCCATTCGAACTTCTTTCCTTTCCTTAGAGTAGCATAGAAGGGGAGAGATCTTATCGCTGATCCCGCTAGGAATCTGGATAAGGCTGCCAATCTCCCGTTGAGTTGTTGTACCTCTTTTACACAAGTTGGGCTCTTCATGTTGAGTATGGCCTGGCATTTATCCGAATTTGCCTCAATTCCTCTTTGTGTGAGCATAAAACCTAAGAATTTGCCTGCTTCTACTGCAAAGGTGCATTTTGCAGGATTGAGTCGCATGCCATGCTTCCTTATAGTGTCGAACACTTGGACCAGGTCGGACAATAATGTCTCTTCACTTTGTGTCTTTATCAACATGTCGTCCACGTAGACTTCCATGATTTTTCCGATATGATCTGAAAAGACTTTATTCATTAGCCTTTGATAAGTAGCTCCCGCGTTCTTGAGACCAAAAGGCATCACAATGTAGCAGTAATTTGCTTTTAGTGTTAAAAACGAGGTCTTTTCTTGATCTGGTAGATACATGGGGATTTGATTGTATCCGGAATATGCATCCATAAATGAGAGGTATTTATATCCGGAGGAGGCATCTACTAGAGCGTCGATACTTGGGAGTGGATAAGGGTCTTTTGGGCAGGCTTTGTTGAGATCTGTATAGTCGGTGCACATTCGCCACTTCCCGATTGATTTTTTCACCAAGACGACATTAGCTAACCACAGTGGGTACTTGACTTCTCTTATGAATCCTGCCTCCAGTAGAGTTTGTACCTGCTCTTCCACAGCTTGGGATCTTTCGGGTCCGAGCTTTCTACGCCTCTGTTGTACTGGCCAAGATCCAGGGTAGACTGCTAGCTTATGACACATTAACTCGGGGTCTATGCCTGGCATGTCTGCAGCCTTCCACGCAAAGAGGTCGACGTTATCTCGTAAAAACTGTACGAGTGTTTCTTTTATGTCTTCTTTTAGAGTCGTGCCAATATTGGTTGTTTTGTCTGGGATGTCTCCGATCTAGACTTTCTCTATTTCACCTTCAGGTTGTGGACGGAGTTCTTCTCACCTCTGAACTCCACCGAGTTCGATTGTATGGAATTCTTCTCCTCTGCTTCTGAGGTTTAGACTTTCGTTATAACAGCGGCGCGCCATCTTCTGATCTGCTTTTATCGTAGCTATCCCTTCTGCAGTTGGAAATTTCATGCATAGATGTGGAGTTGAAACTATTGCACCGAGTTGATTTAATGTTGTCTGACCTATTAGGGCGTTGTAGGCTGAACTCACGTCGACCACGATGTAGTCTCTTTTGAGTGTTCTGGATTGGTTTCCCTTTCCGAAGGTTGTGTGTAGTGAGACGTATCCCAATGGTTGCACTGGAGTGTCTCCCAGTCCGAACAGGCTGTTTGGATATGCTTTAAATTCTTTATCCTCCAGACGAGCTTGTCAAAGGCAGTTTTGAATAAGATGTCAGCGGAGCTCCCTTGGTCTATCAGTGTGCGGTGGAGATTTGCATTTGCCAGTATAATGGTGATGACCATGGGATCGTCGTGTCCTGAGATGATGCCGGATGCGTCTTCCTTGGTGAACGTAATTGTGGGTATGTCGGGTGCTTCCTCCCTTCCTCCGATATGATATACTTCTTTGAGATATCTTTTGCGAGATGATTTGGATATTCCTCCTCCTGCAAACCCTCCGTGTATCATATGGACATGTCTTTCTGGTGTACGAGGTGATCACTCGGTTCGTCCAACCTCCTCGTCTCTTCTCCTTTTTCTTTGCTCATCGTCTCGGGTGGCCAGATACCGATCTAGTTTTCCTTCTCTCACTAATTTTTCTATGACATTTTTTAAGTCAAAGTATTCGTTGGTGGAGTGCCCACAGACTCGATGATATTCACAATATTCATTCCGGTTTCCTCCTCCTCTTTTGCCTTTGAGTGGTTGAGCTGGGGGTAGTTTTTCTGTGTGGCAGACTTCTTTGTAAACATCCACTAGGGACACCCTAAGAGGGGTGTAATTATGATATTTTTTAATTTTCTCCCCTTGTCGATCTTCCTTCTTTTTGGACTCTTTATCTTTGTCTCGGTAGGGGAATCTGGACTTTGAGGTTTCTCCTAGCTGAGAGTTTTCTTCCATGTTGATGTATTTCTCCGCTCGCTCTTGTACTTCATCCAGAGATGTGGGGTATTTCTTTGATATAGATTGGCTAAAAGGTCCCTCTCGTAGGCCATTGATGATGCCCATGATGGCGGCCTCTGTTGGCAAGCTTTGTATGTCTAGGCATGTTTTGTTGAATCTTTCCATGTAGTTGCGAAGACTTTCCCGATCTCCTTGCTTGATTCCTAGTAGACTGGGGGCGTGCTTAGCCTTGTCTTTTTGGATGGAGAATATGGCCAGAAATTTTTTGGCTAGGTCATCAAAGCTTGACATGGACTTCGGAGGTAGGTTGTCGAACCATCTGATTGCTGTCTTCGTGAGAGTTGTTGGAAAAGCTTTGTAGCGAACTGCATCTGAGGCGTCGGTGAGGTACATCCTACTTCTGAAGTTGCTGAGGTGATGGTTGGGATCTGTAGTGCCATCGTACAAAGTCATATCTGGAAGTTTGAAGTCTTTAGGAATTTTGGTCTTCATGATTTCCCTAGTGAATGGATCTTGATCTTTGCGTGAGTTGTCCTCAGGTGTGGTCCGAGTAGCTTTTGCTTTGAGATCGGCTTCGAGTTTTAGAAGTTTATCTTCTAATTCTCGACGTCGCCTTGCCTCTCTTTGTAGTTCCTTCCCAACTTCTCGTTGGTGCTGGGTTTCTTCTTCAAGTTGCTTTAAACGATCTTGAAGCGCTTCTATCACTCCTGGATTTGATGAGTTTTTGTCCCCGTTAGACTCCAGGATATCCTTTAGTGTATTGCCCGCGTTTTTGTACGGTGTTCTATCCTCTAGATCTGAACTGTGGTCGTTGTCATGATCGTCCGCATGGTGATGGGATGACTTCCAAGTTCCCCGGCAACTGCGCCAATTTTCTGAGGGTTACCTGAAACTGTAGGTTGATCTCGGGCGAGATCTTCTGTACTGATCGGAAATGACGTGTCCGGCTAGTGGATGGCGACCAGAACTATCACGTCTGACTTGTTGGACTTGCTGCACTGCTGATCCTTGGTAACCGGAGGGTGGGGGTACCTGCAAGAGACTCCGATGCTTAAGTTAGCATGGGTATTAAACAGGTTTTTTGTAGAATCAGAGTATGAGTTATACCTGGGTGTTCCATTGTATTTATAATGGTGTAGAGTGACCATTTTAGATAAGAAAAGTTAGTTATCTTATCTTATCTTATCTTTGAGTTGAGGTCAGCTTATCTTCAAGGGAACCGCCCTTATCTCTATAAGCTTGGACTGCCTTTGGATTTGGGTCGTGTTCCTCTATTTGGGCCCCTTACTGGGCTTTCCTGTCAGTTTGGCCGAGCTCTCTTTAAAAAGAGGTCGGATAGTCTGACCTGAGGAGGTCAGTCGCTTTGTCGCTAATCATCCCGGGTCGAACAACTCGACCTAGGATATGAACAAAGCCTGAAATGGACCTTCAAGAGTCAATATCTCCTGCCATGTCTGAGTCAGTGTAACCAACTAGAATAGGCTTATCACTTCCATAACACAACTTCATGTTAGAAGTACCACGAAGATATCTCATTATCCATTTTATAGCATTCCAATGCTCTCTTCCTGGGTTTAAAACAAAACGGCTAACACAACCAACAGCATGAGCTATACCCGGTCTTGTGCACACCATACGATACATTAAACTACCCACGGCTGATGCATATGGAACTTTTTCCATGTCTTTCTTCTCTTCATCACTTGACAGACTTTGCTTGCAACTCAATTTGAAGTGTGTAGCAAGAGGAGTACTAACGGCCTTTGCTTTCTCCATTTGAAACCTGTGCAAGATTGTCTCTATGTATTTCTCCTATGACAACTAAAGTTTCTTCTCCTTTCTGTCACGCTCGATTCTTATGCCAAGAATCTCCTTTGCTGGCCCAAGGTCCTTCATTGCAAATGACATTGCAAGTTGCTTCTTCAACATATCAATCCTAGAAGCATTCTGACCAACAATAAGTATGCCATCAACATATATCAAAAGGATAATAAAATCATTACTAGTAAATTGTTTAACAAATACACAATGATCAGAAGTAGTCTTCTTGTAGCCTTGTTCTACCATAACAGACTCGAACTTCTTGTACCATTGTCTTGGAGCTTGCTTCAAGACATACAAGCTCTTCTTCAGTTTAAAAACATGATCCTCTTTGCCTTTTACCATGATACCTTTAGGTTGTTCCATGTAAATTTCATCCTTAAGATCACCATGAAGGAAAGCAGTTTTCACATCCATCTGCTCTATCTCTAAATCAAGACTTGCAGCTAAACTCAAAACAGTCCTAATAGAAGATCTTCTCACAATCGGTGAAAAGATTTCATTATAGTCAACTCCCTTTTTCTGCCTGTAGCCCTTGACTACCAATCTAGCCTTGTACCTTGGACACTGAGAATTTTCTTCATGCTTCAACCTATAAACCCACCTGTTCTGGAAAGCTTTCTTTCCTTTTGGCAACTTCACAAGCTCAAATGTTTGATTATCATGCAAGGATTTCATTTCATCTTGCATTGCATCAAACCATTTCTTATTGTCGTCACCTTCCACAGCTTCCGCATAGCATTCAGGTTCTCCCCCATCAGTCAAGGTCACATATCCATCAGTAAATGTTACATACTCACAAGAAGGATACCTCGTTGAAGGTCGTTGCTCTCTAGTAGACCTCCTAGGATGGAACATGGTGGATCTTCAGGTAACTCAGGTTGATTATCAGCATCATCATCAACTGGAGCATCAATTGGATCTCCCATCTCCTGGTCATCAGGAACCAAAGGCTCATTCTGTTGCATATGCTCTTGATCTTGATTCTCTGTTTGTTCTGTCGAAGGAGGCGGCTGAACTGGATCTACATCAGTCAAGTCACTGCTCTCTTGTGATTGACTCTTCTCTGCCTTATCAATATCTTCAATGGTATGGTCTTCAAAAAACTCTACATCACGGCTTCTTACAAGCTTCTTTTCAACTGGATCATAAAGCCTGTAACCAAACTCATCTTGACCATATCCAATAAAAATGCACTGCCTTGTCTTCACGTCCAACTTGGACCTCTCATCCTTTGGAACATGAACAAATGCTTTGCATCCAAAGGATCTCAAGTGACCATATGAGACATCTTTGCCTGACTAAACATGATCCGGAACATCATTATCCAAAGCAATTGTAGGACTCAGATTAATCACATGAGCCGCTGTAAGTAGCGCTTCACCCCAAAAGACTTTAGGTAGCTTAGCTTCAGTAAGCATACACCTAACTCTTTCAATAAGTGTTCTATTCATCCTTTCTGCCAAACCATTCAACTGAGGTGTTTTAGGAGGTGTCTTTTCATGCCTAATGCCTTGCTGCTTGTAATACTCATCAAATGGTCCACAATACTCACCACCATTATCAGTGCGAATACATTTAAGCTTTTTACCTGTTTGCCTCTCAACCAAAGCTTGGAATTGTTTGAAATTTTCCAAAGCTTGGTTCTTTATTTTCAAAGCATAAGTCCAAAGCTTTCTTGAATAATCATCAATAAAAGTAATAAAGTAAATAGCTCCGCTAAAAGACCGTACCTTCAAAGGACCACAAATATCGGAGTGCACCAATTCCAAGAAGTCTAATTTTCTTGAAGGTTGATGCTTCTTGAAGGATAATCTTCTTTGTTTGCTAGCCATGCAATGAGAATATTTCTCCAACTCTGCATTCTTCAAACCTGAAAGAGCATCCTTTTGAGCCAAATAGCTAAGTCCTTTTTCACTAATATGACCAAGTCTTCTGTGCCACAAGTTACAAACTTCTTTACTTTCAATCGCATTCACACTACCTTTTGTAATCATGGCATGCATCACATACAAACTTGAAGTACCTTTTTCTCGAGCCACCACTAAGTTGCCTTTAGTAAGCTTCCATTGTCCAAAGCTGAAAGTGTTTACAAAGCCTTCATTATCAAGCTTTTTAATTGAAACCAAATTCAAGTGAACATCTAGAGCGTGTCTAACATCTTTAAGTAGTAGCTTCATTCCCATATTGGTCTCAAAACAAACATCTCCTACACCAATAACCTTGGCCAAGCCATCATATCTTAAGCACTCCAAAATTACCTTGAGTATAAGAAGTGAAGAACTCCTTCTTCGGTGTAACATGTATTGAGGCGCCAGTATCAATTGCCCAGCTAAACTCATCATTAGAAACAAGATTGACCTTGTACTCATAATCAGCAATATCAACAGTAAGAAGATCATCTGAAATAGAAGATACACGATCATTACCACTATCATCCTTCTTTTTTTGCTTATCTTTGTTCTCCTTTTTCCAAAGATAGCAATATTTTTTAACATGACCCATTTTGTGACAGTAGTGACACTCAACATTCTTGTATCTTCCCTTGGATTTGCTCCTGCTTTTACCTCTACCCTTTTGAACTCTATTCTGATTTCTCCCCCTAGTTTCAGTGACTAACATTTCAGAGTGTGACGAAGAATTCTGCGTCTTCCTTCTCATCTCTTCATTTAAAATGTCACCTTTAACAAGTTGCATACTCACTTTACCATTCAGAGCAGAATTAGTAAGAGAGATACAAAATGTCTCCCAAGAATTTTGGTAGAATATTTAGCAACCACAATCCTTGAACCTCATCTTCAAACTTGATTCCCATGCTTGACAACTGATCCAGAACTCCTTGAAATTCGTTCAAGTGATCTAATACTTGTGACCTCTCCTTGTATCTCAAATTCATCAACATATTCAAGAAGTACAATTTATTATTGCCAGACTTGGAAGCATACAAGGATTCAATTTGATTCCACAAAGTCCTAGCATGAGTCTCATTAGCAATGTGATTATAAATATTATCATCCACCGGTTGCCTAATAAAACCACAAACTTGTTGGTGTTCAAACTCCCATTTTTGTGTAGATTTTTTACAAACAACAAATCTTTCATTTTTCCTTCCATAGATGGTAATTAGTGCCATTTAAATTTATCATTCTAGTAGAATTATTTGCCTCCATCTTTCAAGCATGTTATAACCAAATACCCAAAACTGAGCTCTGATGCCAATTGATAGGAATAAAACACACAATTTCCTACTTGCAAGAATTAGAGGAGCAACAATATCCACTCACAACAAGTATTAACACCAGCACAATAATACCCAATAGTAGCGAAAAAATCACATAATAAACCAGCAATTAGAAACAAGCTAACACACCAAGATTTTTAACATGGAAAATCTCCTCAATGAGAGAAGTAAAAACTATGAGTCATCAAGACTAGGATATAGCTTCACTATGATTAAAAATAGGGTACAATAGAGTCACAAATTACTGCACAAAACGTGCATACAACAAACCAAACAACCCAAGCTTCAAAGCTTACAAAACAAGAACAAGAAGATAAAAATACCACAAAAATAGAGCTGCTGTGCGTGGCCAATATCTCCAACTACAGACATTGAATCGAAAATCCGAATGGTGAAATCAAAGAACCAGATGTGTAGAACACACTGTCCAAATTTGAGCTCGATCCAACGGTTAACGAATCTGCAGCGACCAATTTACAGAGACAGCTTTGTGTATGTGCGAAAATAACTTTCTCTCTTCTCTTCTCTCTAGTGTTTGGTGTTCGCTTTCAAAATGACCTCTCTCACTCAACCCTAACTCACCTCAGCCACTCCAACTATTCATGGGTTTGGATACTAGCATTTGGGCTTTTTCTCCACATAGGAAGGGAGCCCAAAAACCCAACATATACTTTATTTTTGGGGACAAAATAACCACTAATATATTTACTAGTAATTATTAGTCATTAACCGTCTCGTTAAAAACTTTTAACAGCAGTTATATAATTATTAGTAAAAATCTTTTTAATAATTACAAAAGATATATAATTGTTATTATAACATATAATAATAATAATAACAAATATATAATTACTAAAAAAATCTAAAATCTATAATACATATAATAATTATTATGTTATTTTTATTAAATATTTGCTATTAAAAATGATTTTTATTGTAGTATCACCCGTAAAAGTTGAGAATAAACCCAATCAAGGTATATGGGAAGTGGGAACCTCGGATGGAAGTTCAAAAGCTCCTCGCCTTGCCATGAATCTCAACAGACCTACAAAATGGAAATTGAACTACTAAGAAAATGATTGGAGTAAAACTACTAAGATATCAATAGGCGAACTTGAAGACCAGGGGCAGAAGCCAAAGCTACCACTCTAAATGGTGGAACCACCTCCCGCCCCGCTCCGGGGGAACCATTAACCATT
>NC_029792.2:35909200-35917877 GCF_000816755.2 Arachis ipaensis
TTACTAAATTTTCAATTAGATTTTTATATATTTTTTTCTTTTCAATTGAATCTCCACACTACTTTTAATTTTGTATTTAGATCCTTTTCATATCAAAAACGTTAAAATTAATAGGATATTTATAAAAAAATACATGTGATCAAAGATCTAGCACAACTAGAAAATGGATTAATACAAACAGATTTACAGACGGATTTGGTGTTTATTACAGACGGATTTTTGGTTACCGACGAAATTACCGACGGATTTTGTCCCTCTATAAAAGCCTCGTCGGAAATTATTTACCGACGGATTTTTTTCCGTCGGAAAATTACAGACGGATTTTTACCCATTACCGACGGATTTTTCCTCTGTAAATTTTCTATCCATTTCCCAAAGGCGACGAACTTTCCGACGGATTTTCCGTCTGTAATTACAGACGGATTTTCCGACGGATTTTCCGTCTGTAATTATAGACGAATTTTCTGTCAGATTTTCCGTCAGTAATTACAGACGGATTTTCAGACGGATTTTCCGTCTGTAATTACAGACGGATTTTCCGACAGATTTTCCACCTGTAATTTGAACTTTGGAAAATCATCTCACACTCTGATTACAGACAGAAAATCCGTCTGTAAATCCGTCAGTAAGATAAAATATATTTTTTTATTTTTCTAATTACAAAATAAACTTATTTTCATACAAAATAAATATAAATTTAATACAAATTTTTATCTAATTTGTATTCAAATATTTATAATATTTCAAAAAATAAACAAATTCATTGTATTATCAAACTAAAAGAAAAATACTATAAACAAACAAGTCAATATAATTCAAAACATAAACAAAGTGTATTGATACATCAACTATAATTCAAAATATAAACTTTGTATTCAAAACATCTTTCTGAAATCCCATGTCCAGTAAATGATCAGCTTCATCGAGCACCCACACTTTCACACCCATCAGCCGAGTTGCAAAGCCAACAGTATTCTCCACATGATCTCTAAGCCTTCCAGGTGTAGCAACAAGGATCTTTACTGTATAGCAAGTCTTGTCCCTCCAATTACAACCTGAACACCAATGGTAGGATGATACTTAAGCAATTCAGCAGCTTCTGTAGTCGCTTGACTTGCAAGCTCTCGAGTTGGACATATGACAATCACATGAATTGGTGGCCGCCTATAATCACGTTCAGTTGGTGGTGAATTTGCAACAACTTCAATTGATGGAAGCTGAAATAAAAAAAATGAAAAAATAAGTTTAGTCAAAATCACCATTCATCACTTACTACAGGTAGAATAAAGAAAACAAAGAAAAGAAGCCAATAATAAAAACTTAGTATTCACAACCAAAAAGTGAAACCCAATAAGTATATATTGAGTAGCTAGCTGTACAAGTGACAAGTCTACAACTTACATGAAAACATTTCACATCCATTGTTAGTAAAATTGCATCTACTGATATTCAAGTTCGAGAGGGCTGGAAGCTCTGGCAGAAAACAATCAATCACAATATTAACTTGTTGCTTGAATGGTTCATTAGTTAATCTTAAATCCAACAAAGAAAGTTCTCTAAAAACTAAAAAGTAACGTAAGTTGGTTCAACCTGAAACCTTCAATTTTTAAATGAATAAGAAGATACACCTAAAGCTCTTTGGCATAGATATTATCAAGATAAACTTATTCCTCCCCCCCTCCATACACACACACAAAATAAATAAATAAATAAATAAATAAGGTCTGTGAAGTGATTCAACCTGCAAGAGTATCCAAGCATGCAGCTGTTACAAAGTAGCCTTCCAAATTTAACAGAGCAAGATTTTGTAGCCCTGAAATAAGGCAAGAAAAGAAGATGAGCATGAAATTATGAAATTCATTTTCTCTTAAATTGTTAATCAGAAACACTCATACACAAGACATTTGGATGCCATTAACACAATATCAGTGCATTGTAGAAACAAAGATAGTGGCTATATGTTGGAACAGTTCTACAATGCAATGCCCAATACCTTTAAGAAAATGGATGCCAATATCTGTGACTTTACTAGAAAACGGTGACCATGCAGCCAAATGGATTCCTTTCTGCTTGCAAAATTCTCTGAGTTTCCCTTGTTGCTATGATGAGCTCATTTCCACCTAAAGTCAAAATTGAATATAGCCACATCATTATTGTCAAAATGAAAAAAAAAAGAAATTATTCAATTTAAAATGGTGTGTTCTAATGTGTCTAAATTTTTAACTATTTGACACAAATAATCAAATATAAATGGTGGGCTCTACTCCTTTACCCCTCATCTTTTAAACAAATTAGACACAAATTTTATAGACACCATAAAATTTTTTATTTAAAATATGTATATTTATTTGATAAATTTAATCCCTTTTGGCAAGTGTTGCTATTGAATTTTCTTACTTGATTGACAACAGGAGGAATAGTTGCATTTTCTAAGAGCTGTGTGAGTTTTTTATGCCAAAGTTGCTTACACCAATGAATTTGGCTAAGCCTAATCTTTGACACTCTTCCATGGCTTCCCATGTTCCTTCTATGTCAAAGGGAAGCAAATCATCCTTTCCTATTTCAAGAACTCTATCAACTTCAGGTTTCAACCTCACTGGCATATGAATCAAGTAAAGGTCTAAATAGTCCAACCCAAGTTTCCTAATCAATTTGAAGAGCAACTATACATTGGTGAGATTATATACTATATGATATTTTTTTTTCTTTTTCAATTACTTTACATACTTGAGTGTGGTCTTGAGAGCTGGAAGGACAAGGTCATGGTGATCATTGTTGCACCAAAGTTTGGAAGTGATGAAGGCTTCATGGCGGCTGTTTATGATTCCAAGCTCTAAGGCCTTATCAGGCTACAAGCAAGCAGAAGGCAACAGACTAATTTGGCGAAAGATACATTCCCTCTGCATATTGATAATTCATTATTAGTGCAATTTGTATCTATACAAACTAATTTAATATAAAATTGTGTGGCATAACTATACTAATTCTGAAATTTCAAGGACTGTGTAAATATAATAAATAGAAAAAACCACATGTGCAACCCACATAGATATAGGAAAGGTATACCTGAGATTGAATAAATTCAATAATCTCTAGCAGCCTTGCTGATTGCTAAGAGTTAATCCCAGTAGAAGTTCTTTCTATTGTTGGTAGTCTGTTTAAAATTATTTCAAGATAAATCTACCAAAATAATGAACAAGAATAATAGTAAGTTGACCAGCATCTAGATATATTCAGCCCAGCATTATGCACGAAAGGGGAAAAGGAACTAAAATAAAATATGTTGAACCTTAGTTGTATATGAGCCATCCAATTCAAGCATTGAACCCACTACTGCCACTGCATCTTTATTAACACCTTTGATCTGAATATATATGGGCCAAGGATATCTTGTAGATGATCAACCTCAATTAGAATCTACATGACAAAATGGGACAAGAATTTTAATAGCAAGTTAAACTAATTAACAAAAATAAGCCTAGAGATGATCTTGACAAGTGAACATCCTTTTGTGCAATAATATAATGATATATCTTACTGCACAGAAGTACTCCGATCAGGAGAGTTTTACAACCAAAAAGATACCACTTATTAAATAATGAAAATAATAGCTTGAAAGATATACTTTACCACCGATAAGGAAATCAAGCAACCATTCGTAATACATGGAAACACTTAATTGGTCTCATCATATCCGATACACTTAATTCAAGACGTAGCCGATACACTTAATTGGTCTCATCATATCCGATACACTTAATTGATCCATTGTAAGCAAGAACAAGATTAACAGCCCCTTCACCCCTGTAAACCCAGTTAGCTGCATCTTCTTCCCTTACAGTTTGCTCCATCAGTTTTCACCTGAAAAAAAACTCTCATTTTTAGTTCAGGCATTTTATCAAACATCAAGAAGACACCCAATGAAAAGCTTCAAAAAAACCAAACTTGAGTTCAATTTGAAGAAGGAAACTTGTGAAAAAACAAAACGGTACCTCTAATTTATCATAGTCTGCATGTATTTAAGGACAAGGTATAATATATGTAGCTATAGTAATATAAGAATCTAATAAGCAAATAAAAACTTTAAGAAACTCATCAGTCATCATCACGATATATATACCTTTAATAGTTGAAATTGGTTCGATGGAGAGAGTTTCATAAAAAGGAAGTGAAGGGTAACACTCCATGTTTTGTATTGAAAACTCGTGTGCCCAACATTCCAGTGGTGGATATTTGTTACTGTTTCCCCTGAAATATAGATTGAACATAAATAAATGCAGCACAGTGGCAAATAATTCACCAAAAAAAAAGTATATATAGAGTGTTGTAACAATTTAATCTAATTAGATTACCTGGAATAATAGTAATAATCATAATCATATAAGAAAAATTGAATGGGAAGTGGGAAAGGATATTCATCTATTTGTTGAGGGTTGAAGAAGTAGTTGCAACAAGCCATGGAGATGATGATGATGAGTGATGAGGGAGAGAATTGATGAAGCGAGGGATATAGTAAGTGAGTGAGGGATACGAAGAGAAGTTGGCAATATATATACGGATAATGATGAAAAGAGACAAATCCATACACATTTATGGATGTGGAGATAATTACAACACAGCTCACATCAACACCTTACATGCATGTATTAAAACTAGCTGATTAGACACTTGTTAATTAGCAAACTCTTAGAATAATATCCATGTCTTAAAAGTACCATTTTTTCCCCTAATTACTTGATATAAATAGAACCTAACTTTATAGTTCCTATCCTCAATTACTGATAGAAAGCTTAATGATTGTATCTATTAAACACTTTTTTTCTTGTTAGTGATAACACAAGTAATACACAGCATTACACAAGCGTAAATGGAAGAAAGAAAGAAAGGAAAATTACATATGGCATCTTTTTCTGGCCAGCTAATTATCAAAGACTCCTTTCTCTTAGATTCCATAACTCCACAACTATTAGACCATAACTCCATAACTCCACAATTGCATCTAACCCTCCACAACTATTAGACCATTACTCCATACTAAATTATTTTGGTAACTCATAAGTGAAAATTTATATTCAAATAAGAGTAATAATAATGACACAGACATTATATTTAAGAATTTTGTTAAAATTAATTTTTATATGTTAAAATATGCATTTACAAGTAAATAGTAAAGTATATTTAGATCATTTTACCTGCAAAAGAACCTTTTAATTTAGGAAGTAACTTATCCAATAGAACCATTTTACCTACAAAAAAAATATTTAGAAACATTTGACAATGTCAAGTCATTAAATGATCAATCTACAAAGAACTTCCATTTCACCTGATATTTGGAACCATTCATCAAAAGTTTCAGCAGAGCTAAAAATTTCAGAGAGAAGAAAATTGAGAAGGGCCCAGAGTTCATGAAGATTGTTCTGCAATCACAAAATAAGAAACCACAGTAAATATCCAACTTTGTTAGATGATGCATGTTACGAGGGAAAGTGAACTAGAATAAGAGTTTTAAAAGTATGTCTTCAAGACTTGGGAGAGACAAGGAGGGCCAGCTTTACCTGGGAACTAAAAAAATTCAGTGTACCCTGGCATGCTCTGCAACATTCACAATCTCAATTACTATTAACATAATCTCATAATTAGCATTTTTATATTATATGACACTATCTCATTTTACAATTTACATTATACAATACATTTTTAAAGAACCTCACCTCCCAAAGAACATGTAAATTGTAAAGAAACATCTAGTTAGACACAAAAAACCTCACCTCCCATGTCGCTAGACCCTTCATGTAGCCAGGAAGACATTCAAACTCTGTTTCCAATATCTTTATAAGAGAGCTGGAAGGTTCAGGTGACTCTAAATTCTCCTTGTTTGCCTCTAAATTTAGTTTAAAAATAATACATAAAAAAAATCTCTTTTGCTGCAGATAAATCCAAATTGTCAACTTCATAGTTAGCTGCAGAATAGGTTTATTACTTAGTTCTAATTGCATAGCAGCATAAGTGAGGTACTTCATCACATGTCTTTTGCTCTTAAACACAAATTAGTTATACTCTCACACATGGAGACTCCTCTCATGTATATGTATCTCAAAAAGCAAATAGCTAACTGTTTGAGAAATATCAAATAATTTGGAATTTCCCTAAAAGGACAAGAAAAGAAATGGAGAAGGCAATAGTTATTTGTATCTAATCAAAGATCATGAAAATTTCAAGATATCATCTTATGTTCAGTTGAAAATATAGAGACAAAGATTAAGAAGATTGAAGCTGGCATAGCAAACATAATAGGGATAACATCAGATTGAGCAGTCATCTTTTATTTACCATATAAACTGAGGTCCGATCTGCGAGAGGGCGGTTTGCCATCCAGCTGCCCACATCTGTGGCCCCTCCACAACAATTGCAAATGGTGTGAGAATTACCAATGACAACATAGATAAACAAGCGTAGTAATTCATTCCGCTGACAGAATTTCCCTTCATTCCCTTCTTTGAAAAGATATTACGGAAAACAAATGCCAAATTTGATATCATAGCCCCCATAAAACCTGTAATAGAAAGGTCAAGAAATCCAAGTTAGAAGGGCGAAAAATTACTACTAGTCGGTAACTTATGAGAAATACATTCATGACAACATCCTCTAGAGGCATATGCACTCAAATATATAATAGCACATGTAAATTATGTTCATAGGAATACAAGAATACTATTAATCCCTTTCTTGGATATGTTAATAGGATAATCCTGCGATGTTTCCTTCTGGCCTGTGGATACCAAGTATGAGGGGAGCTAAAACAACCAAAAATCAATCATGAGGCTTCAGAACCATAAAATGATAAAATCAATATCAATGCCAGTGCAGCTTTTAACTTAATTATCAAATGATAAATAGCAATTAAGAATTTCAGTAACGAATACAAAAGAGCATTATCACAAACAGGTTCCGTGCAAAGTTCCGAAACTAATGTAAAGAGAGCAGATTGAAAAGCAATGCAATGTAAGCTTACGTCAAGTCAGTAAAATCATTTCTGATGGAACCATGAGTAGAGCAAGTCCCCTCAAACGATCTACAAGAACAAATAGCCACAAATAAAACAAAATCGATTCAGTGAGAATAAACTCCAATGTCAGCAAATTAGTTGAAACAAACAAAAACCCATCAACAGTACTTCACTTACTCCTCCACATTAGCAACTGTAACACCCTCCAGAACCTCCCTAACACTGAGCTTATGAGATGTGGAATCAGTATCTGAAGCAACTACACCACATTCAGCAACACTCTGAACCCTCTCTGTTACTGATGCTTCAGGGTCAGCGCCATCATCATCAATCTCACCCTCCTCCAACTCTCCTTCCTCTTTATCATCATCCACAATCACCACCTCGCTTGCATTCTCCTTAACACCAGCAGACCCAGAAGATGATTGATTGGAAGACATGGCAGCACTGGCATTAACATTTGCATTCGAATCAACTAAACAGATGCTATTTCATATATTCTTCCCCGGTGGATATTCAACAACTCTGTCAATCAACAATTATATAATAAAGTTACACACTAGTATCACATGAATCACATGAATCACAGAAAATATTGCATTTAGGTCAAAAAAGCTTCCGAATGCAGAAAAAATTCATCAAAATCAGAGTAAACCCATAGATTCACGAAGCACAAAAGCAGAGTATGATAAACCTAGCTAAAACTGGCGCAGAAAAATTGAGCCCTAAGGTTTATCACGAAGAACAGAATCACAAAATCAGGATATATATACCTGAAATTCGTGATGGTTACGAGAAGAACCGAGAGAGCGAGTTGTTGAGATTAGATGGAAGAGGCGCCAGAGGGAGCAGACGCGATGAGAGCGGCGGCGGAGAGAGCTCTGCGACGATGGGAGTAGACGCGACGAGAGCGGCGACAGAGGGAGCTCGTGTGACGCAAGGGATGACAGAGAGAGATCATGCGAAGCCAGCGGCGGCGAAACCGGCAGCGGCAGAAGCAGCTCGTGCGACGGAGAGAAGAAGCAACTGTACGACGGAGAGAGGAAGAAGCACATAAAGGTAGGTAGGAGTTGGCAGCTGTTTATTTGTGAATGGATTTCGGAAGAGAGGGGATAGATTAGGTCACAGTTAAAATTTTCAGACGGAAAATTTTAAATTACAGACGGATTTTCTGTCTGTAATAATTTAATAAAACACAGCGTTCTGTCTATTTAATTACAGACGGATTTTCCGTCTGTAACTATTTCTCACGAAAAAAATTAATTTTTCCGACGGAATTATCGACGGATTCTCTTTTCCGTCTGTAATTTATGCTAATTCATTTTTTTTTATTTTCTGACAAAAAATCCCTCTGAAATTCCCTCTGTATTTCAGTGGGATAAAATCCGTCGGAAATATCCGTCTGTAATAACTAGTTTTCTAGTAGTGTAGTTAGATTTCTAATTATGAATACCTTTAATTTGTGAAGAAATATTCAGTTAACTTTAACATTTTTTACACTAGAAAAGACCTAATTATAAAATTAAAAGCAATAGAATGACCCAATAAAAAAAAAGTATAGAAACTTAATTAAAAATTTGGTAAAACTATAAGAATCAACAGAATAATTAAACTTAAAAAAAACATATGTAAATATTTAATATGTATAATTTGTATTATACAACATAGTAA
>NC_029792.2:35917927-35929421 GCF_000816755.2 Arachis ipaensis
AAATTTTTGATCCCACCACTGGCTACTAGGAAGGCACCATCTAGTACTTATCATTTGCCTAGCACTTCTTACTTCTTCCAGTAACTGCAAACAATGATTGCATTCCTAAATGGCCCAAGTAACCTACAAAATTAAAAAAACACACAAGAAAAAACAGTGAAAATAAAACGCAAGGGAAGGCACTAACTTGGATAGGTGAATTTGCAAACGATAGACAATGCACAAGCAACAGATGAGGAAGATGAACAATCACCAAAGAGAGAAGATGCGAAGAGAAGAAAAGAAGAAGATAGAAGAGAAAGGCAGTATTTTGAGGATACTACGGCTGGGGGCCAAAAAATAAATTTGTGGGATTTTTAAACAATGAGGCACAACTCCGCAGAAAACTGAAATAATGTGGGATTAATGAATTATTTGTTATATAAAAATACTATATATCTATGAAATACAGATCTTTTCTTAATTTGCTGCTCGAACATATTTTGAATATAACATTCATCGCGTGCTTTGTATATACATTATATATATAGTTATTTTTATGGGTTAATGTTCAAATTGGTCCTTGAAAGATTGCACGATGGTCAATTTAGTTTCCAAAAAAAATTTTAATCAAATTAATCCTCGAAAGATTTGACATCGATCACGTTTGTCCTTCTATTTATGGGTTCACAAATTCCGTTAACGGCAGTACATGTGGACCGTTAAGTAACATGTGTGTTAACAGGTGTGTACCTAATTGGAAGCTGACAAGATATGTTCTCCTTATTATGTCAAAATAATCCTTATTCCCATTTTATAAACCCTAACCCCCAAATTGAATGGAAACATTAAGGAGTGGTGTTGCAGTGGTGCAAAGACATCAACCAGGTTTAGAAGCTAGGATGCAGACCGCCGGTGGAGGACGAAGTGCTGGGTTATCACCGCGATCGATTGGTAGCTTCGGCTCTAGCTCCTCCATGCGAAAAAGGAGGATGAAGACAGAACCTGCTTCTGTGGACTGAAAACTATGATCAAGAAATCCGGAACACCAGAAAATCCAGGAAGGTTGTTTCACACTTGTCCAAGATATCGGGTTAGTTTAAATTGGTATGAACCATAGTTTCTTGAACCTCCCCCTTTCACCATTAATATGAGATTCAAATTTATCACTTCACATGTGCAGAAAGGCAGCCATTGTAACTACTTTAGTTGGGTAGATGATAATGAATATGAAGCTTTTGAAGTTACAAATGATGGGACAGAAGCAGAGTTTGAAGTTGAAAGTGATTATGAAGATTGAAAAGTGAAACTAGGTTAGAGAATGGGTAGTTTGGAAGCTGAAGTTAGAGTAGTGAAGATGTTGTTTTTTTTTTCATGTTTGTCCTAGTAATAATGCTTATATTAGTGGTTGGAGCATTTTGTGTCAAATCAGTGGGAAAGTGAAAAACTTGTAAAAGCATTGGTGATGTTGTTGTTTTGTTGGATCTTGTTAAAAGTATTGGAGAAATGTAATAGATCAGTTTGAACATTTTTGAATATCCATTAACAATCATGCAACCTGCATATTTTGACATTAGCTTAACAAATTTTTACACAATTCTAAAAACAAATGAATAAAAAATAAGTCTAAACATTTTTGCATAAGATAAATTAAGTCTAACCATATGTATTAAAATCAAAGCATTTGCATGTCCATAGAAGCATGCTAATATAGTCTTCACAATAATACCAAACCTATTAATGAAGTCTTCATAATATCAAACATAAGTTACCTAATTTTGGACTATACCAAAATATGAATAAAGTTGTACAAAATACTTCAATATGTCTATAATGCATAAAGATTCTAAAGTAGCAGCCATTTACAAAATACACAATTCAGCCCTTAATGAACAACACAACTCAAACATCGTTGTCTTTCTTCCTCGGGTGTTTGAATCCGGGAGTTGGTACAAAAGTCATGAAGCTAGCAAGTTTCTTCGCAGTAGCAGAACTGGTGCCCTTGATTGTTTCAGCTGAAATTGGAATTGTTGTAGCTGCAGCCGGTTGTGGTGAGGCTAGGATTGTTGCTTTTCCTTTTTTAACATGAAGCTTTGGAGGCCTTGCTCTAACTTTATCCTGCATTTTATCATCATGAAGGATAAAGTTAATTGACTAATCATGTTCACATTATGGAATATTATAATTTATAATAAAAGATAGATTACAAATAAAGTATTATACTTGGCTGAAAACAGATAAAGATTGAGATTCTTGTGTAACTGGAACTCCTTCTGATTGGTCAATGATCATCTTAGTGGGTGCATTTGAAGTTGCTGCTGCTGGTGCATGTTCAGCATTAGCATCAGCAGGGGCAGCAACTACTGCAAGTTGAAGTTGCATAAGCCTTGCTTGTTCAGTAGTTTCCTCTTGTTTCTTCACTTTGCACGTTCTTCTGTTGTGCCCAACTTCACCACAATACAGGCACCGTATTGGGTTATACTTTCTTTTCATCCGTGTCTTTGAACTAACAGGTTGCTCATCTTTGTCCTTTCTCCTGTTCATTGTGGGCCTACCCGGCTTGATCTTAACTGGAGGTGGAACCGGTGCTGGCGACCCTGTTTTTTCCCATAGATCTTGCCCCTTTATTGGATTCACATTGAAGCAATATATTCTTCTATATGCATCCATCGTTAACCAATCGTGGCAATACTCCTCAGGCCTCTTGTCATTCTTGTCTTGAATTGCAACGATGGCATGCATGCAGGGCATACCTTTGCATAATACGAGAAAAGCACAACAGCATAAAAATAATCTTTTAGCACAAATTTACAAATCTAAAAGAATTCACTAAATGCACAAATTTACAAATCTAACAGAATTCACAAACAGTAAAGATGCATATTTTCATTCATAATATTTCAGGATCTTAAATGCACAATATAAAATTTCAGGATCTTAAATGCATAGAGAGCGACAACATAATATAACAACATAATTTAACAACCTAAATTCAGGAGCTATGATGAGCATTCTTTATACCTGTCAGCTGCCAGAATCTACATGTGCAGGTGCGACTTTCCAAATCCACCACCATATTCGTTGGCCAGCCTTGCACTTCATACAACACCTCCTTGTCATCACCCGACCATTGAGAAACCAATTTCTTGACAGCTTTGTCATTGCCTCTAACCGGCTTTGTTGAACTGGAGTAAGAATTCCCTAATAGTATTTACAAAGTAACACAACACTGGTTCCCTTGGAGTTGGGGTAACAACTCTACCACTCCTTGTCACATTGATTCCTTCACTGGTTCTTTCTTTTTATCTCCAACAACATGCTTCTTGAAAGGCTGAGATCTTGAGGGTTGGCTGTGAGTCTTCAATAGTTGGGACTGAGCTTTTAAGGGTTGGGTAGATGACCTTGATGGCTGAGATGAGGACTTCAGGGGCTGGTTGTGAAGAACAAATTGTGTTTCAGGCTGTGATTTGGGCTGAGACATGCCTGTGATTTGGGTTGGAATTTGGGCTAACACATGGACTGTGATTTGGGCTGGGATTTTGGCTGTGGTGGTGTATTGTTGGGCATAGGCATGGGTTGTGGTTTGGGTTGGGACAGTGGCTGTGATTTGGGCCTTAAACAGTATCTCTTATTCAACTGGGAAGTATGTGTGGCATTGGGTTTACAGGTGCTCTGGTTCTCTAATATAACTAACTCATCATCATCCTCACTCATACACTCCACCATGTGTGGCTCTGAGACTCTATGCACAAAATAAATATTGATCGAATTGTGATTCCTTCTACAATCCTTCACCATTTCCAACAAATCAGCATCTACTTCTAACTTCCTCAATCCAACTTCAAGCGACATTCCGGGTACTTTCCAGCAACAACCGTCCACCTCTGAATATCCTAACTCCTTATAATATCCCTTTACAAAGAAAACATCTAGCGTATCCCCTTCAACTCTCGCTGACACCTTTGTATTGTCTGGTTCATAAATTTTTGATCCACCTTCATCATTCTTAAACTTCCCACCATGATGGAAAATAAATGTCATTGGATGATTTTCCATCTACAAATTAAAAATAGCAACAATGAATCATGAGAGTGTAGTCTGTTTTATTTTTATTTTTTAGTACAATTTATTTATGTTTCATCAACAAAATTCCAGCAACTACTTTCATCTAAAATGAACACCGCAAAGAATCAAACCCTTTCTTTTACAAGAACTAAACAAAACAAAAAATTTAAGAGTAAACTACTATTTCTACCCACGAAAGTTGAAAACGCTGACATATCTACCCATAGAAAAAGAAAATTACCATTTGTACCCATGAAATATGGATTTCGCATAACAAAATTATCCAAACACTAAAAAATTACCTAAAATCCCTAAATTACCCTTATCTTCACCACCACACCACCTCCTTCACCCAATCACCTTTCTAACCCTAACTCTCTTCACCCAGCCACCACCTCCCTTTTTTCTTTCTAATCTTAAATCCCACCACCATCTCATCTCCTTTATCACTACCATCACCCCCCACCACCACTATACCTCCATCATCATCTTCTTCACATAAAGCAGCAGCAACAACAACAACAACAACAATAGAAAAAGTAAAGAGAAAAAATGGTTCTTCCTCCCTCACTGAACAGTGTCGACGACGATGGTGGCAGTGACACTCA
Source organism: Arachis ipaensis (assembly GCF_000816755.2). Lineage (NCBI taxonomy): Eukaryota > Viridiplantae > Streptophyta > Magnoliopsida > Fabales > Fabaceae > Arachis > Arachis ipaensis. The sequence goes on from NC_029792.2 coordinate 35,922,580, forward strand.
CCGACGCCGTTGTCCTCTCTTCCTTCTTTGATCTCTTGCGCGCGCTCTTCCTTCCACACCAGCGACGGACTCAATCATTGGTGGTGACAGACGCGACGGCGGCGACAGCTCCCCCTTCCTTGGTTCTGGCTCGCATCTCCTCTTCGGGCTCCCTCAACAACGGCGACAATGATGCGATAGTGGCAACGAGTCCCCACGTTGCTAGTGCGGTCTCCCTCCCCTCCTCTTCTCTTCTTCTTCCTTGAGTGGAGGTGTGTGTGTAATGTCTCCGTGTGTGAGTTTTAGAGGAAAAGGGGGTGGTGGCTGGGTGAAGAGGGTTAGGAAGGTGATTGGTTGAAGGAGGTGGTGTGGTGGTGAAGATAAGGGTAATTTAGGGATTTTAGGTAATTTTTTAGTGTTTGGATAATTTTGTTATGCGAAATCCATATTTCATGGGTACAAATGGTAATTTCCTTTTTTTATGGGTAGATATGTCAGGGTTTTTAACTTTCGTGGGTAGAAATAGTAGTTTACTCAAAATTTAATCTATCCGCACACATTGCATTCGGCCATATCAAAACAGAGAGCATCCACATTTTTTCAACATACACAATCTCTGAACTATTACAAAACCCAAGTAGCAATTACCCCCAGCACAAAAACTCTAACCCAAAATCAGCCAATATTCAAAATCATCGAATAGGATACTACACATTCATACAATAAAAAAAGGAAAAAGAAATAGAGAAGGAACTCGCCATGCGAGAGAACTTACCTCTCACCGGACACAGCGCCTACCACCGCAGAAGACTGGTGGCCTTCAGACCGTGACGAGGAGGACCAATCGCAATGCGAACGGTGATGACAAGTCATCTTAGCCTAGTTTCACTAGCCTTTTTCTTTTGTTTTCAATTGATTTTATGCACTTTCTTGAGCCATAAGTAAGCCAATTGGGTAGAATTTCATGTTTCCTTTGATTCAATCAACCATGGATAAATTAATGCAATTTCATGAGATTTTGTGCTATAATTGTCATATATTATGAAAGAATAACAATTTCATGATTTTGAGCATAGCTTTGATGTGCTTGGTTGATTGATGATAGGTGAAAAGAGCTTTGAAGAAGGTTGAAGAAAGAAAAAATGGCAAGGAGCAAGAGAGAACAAAAAGCTTGAGCAAAAGCTTGCCTCAAACTTTAGCTCAAACTTTTGGAAGAGTTGAATTCACCCTGGGCGCCACAACAGCCTGAAGGGGTATACTTCCAACAAGAATAACTTGAGCTACAAAGCTCCAAATGAGGTGATTCAAAAAGCAATGAAAAGTAGGAATCGAGAGCTTTCCAAGCATATATGGCACTACATGGTGGACACTAAAATTGAGGGAGAAAACTGCCCTGCAATGTGCATAAACGAACATGGTGGCAACCTGCAGTGAGGCCAACTGACCTCTGCACCTTCGACGGAGTATAACTCGAGCTGTAGAGCTCCAAATGATGCGCTTCAAACGGCATTGGAAAGTAGACATTCAGGGATTTCCAACAATATATAATAGTATGGGGTGGACAATGCGTTTGAGCCTCCAGAACTGGCGTTTTCGACCACGTTTGAGGCAAACTTTACCTCAAACATTGCACACCAAAGCCAGCGACCCTATCCTCTTCAAAGGAGCATAAATTGAGTTGTAGATGTCCAATTGAGGTGATTCTAATTGAGTTAGAAATCTGACATTCAGAGCTTTCCAACCATATATAATAGTCTATAGTGGGCATAAAATTGGCAACATTGACAAGAGGACAAAGTAGCACCCCAAGGCTTGATATGCAACAAGAGGGATCCACGTTTGGCTCAAAGTTTGACCTCAAACTTTGGCTCAAACGTGGATGACAGCAAAATGGCCATCTGCATGATGAGTTTGGTGAATAAGTTTGAGTCAAAGTTTGCCTCAAACTTTGACTCAAGCTTTAATGGTTCATGGCCCGGTTCACAAGTGGGTTTCTCTCCAACTCCAAGAGCAATCAACAGAGGCCATCTTCAACCCAAATCCAAAGCAAGCAAAGCCCATTATCATCACTCAAAGGCACAAGAGATAGATAAAATAGGAATTTCATTTTATTGTAATTTGTCGTTAATTTCAATTTTATTTTCATTTTGTAAAAGCCTATATAAAGGCATCAGTTTCATTTCACTAGGAAGGTTGGCTCTGATAGAGAGCATTGGAGGCGAGCCCCATTAGAGAGCTCTCTCTTAGTTTCATTTTTGTTTTGAATCTTGGGTTGAGAATTGAAGAAATTCTGTTTCAATCTCACCTTGAGAATTCTCTCTGTTTACTTGTCTGCATAATTTCAGTGAATTGTGATTTGAATCAAAACTCTCTTTACTGCTTTCATCTCTATTTCTTCTGAAATCTGTTTGCTATTGGATCAAGAAAGGGATTGAGATCTAGACTTGTTTTCTAGTCTCATTGATTTCCTGAGATCTTTGCTTGTTCTTTTAGATTTTGCAATTGAGTTGAGTTACATTTCTGTTTTGCTTCTTTAAGCAATTTTTCTTCTCTGTTGAGATCTATTGCATTTTACTACTTCCTCGGATTTATTGCTCTGCATATTTCCTTGTTTAATTGTGTATCCCAAATCCTAATTCCTTTTATTCTTCTTGCAATTAAATTTCCAGTTACTTGATCTACTGCTTTCTTTTAATTTCCAGCACCCACTCCCCTTTAATTTCATGCAATTTACATTTCTTGCAATTTAAGATTCTTGTAATTTACATTTCTTGCTCTTTAAGTTACTTGCCAATTTACATTCTGCAACTTTAAATTCATTGTCCTTTACTTTCTGTTGGTTACAATTTCACACAATTCACTTCAATGTTAGCTTGACTAAACTAATCACCCACTAAAGTTGCTTGATTCATCAATCCTCGTGGGATCGACCTCACTCACGTGAGTTTTACTACTTGATGCGACCCGGTATACTTGCCGGTGAGTTTTAGGTGTTTTGGAAATTCGTTTTTCCACAAAAACACCATCAAGTTTTTGGCGCCGTTGCCGGGGATTGATTTAGATCAACAATGATTAAGTGGGTGAAAAGTCTAGATCAAGCATTTTCTTTATTTTTGTTCTCTGTTCTAAGTTGAAACCAAGGTGTTTGAGTTATTGCCTCACTAAGAAATTCATCTCTGATATATGAATTTCAATTTTCCTTGGTGTTGTGTTTTACAAAATTCAAACGGGGTTCAACTCATCTTATGATCAAACAAATTTTATGGGATATTACCCACCATCACCAATCTCTAATGGTGGCCGGAAATATCACCAAGAGAATACACATTCTGAGCACTCCAATTCATGGAGATTTGCTTCAGAGACACAATATGAGCAAAAAAATCATATGGGATACCAACCACCACCACAAAATGATTCATATCATTATCCTCATGGTGGATGGAAGCATCACCAAAGAATGGAAGAGCATCCACCCTCACGTCCCAGTTTCTCATTTGAAAGATCCTCATCACTTGATTATGCCTCAACACAAAGTTTCCCCCAAAATCCATACAAGTCATCCCATCAATCACACAACTCATTCCATACACAAGAACCAAAGGTCTCTGTGTCAAGTGAAATTGTACTGAAGAATGAGGAACATGAGCCAAGGATTTTACATTCACAAGAACTAATTGAAGTGACAATAGAACACAAAGATTCCCTCCCAAAGGACTTGATGGAAAGTTATGAAGAAGGAATGGAGGAGGACAATCAAGAGAAGTCACACTCAATTGAAGCAGAGAAGTGCATAGAGGAAGGGCTCATGGAACCACTAATTCAAGAGGCTCTGGATGAAGATAAAACTCCAACAATCACACAACCACCAAGACTTGGATTCAAGAAAGTGAAGGCAATTAACAAAAGCACCGAGAAGAGGATTGTGACCAAGCTACAAAGGACAATATTCATGAAGAAAAGAAGGTCAACTACAAGCAATCCTCCCCCTGATCTAGCAAGCAAGCTCAATCAATCCATTAACAAAAGAAAGCTTGCTTAAGAGAGACCAAGACAGGGGGCAATAGCTGAATCTTCTCCCCCCTTAAGGTCATTCCTCTTAACAAACTGGAAGAAGAGGAAGAAAGTGAAGAACAACATGTCAAGCTAATGACACTAAAAGAGCACTTGTTGGGAGGTAACCTAACCGTAGGTAACATTTCTTATCTGCTTTGTTTTTGTTCTTTGTTTTGTTTAAATTCAATAAATTGGCATATGGTTACATTCTAAGTTTGGTGTTGCCTTGCAACAAATTATTTTCAATCTTTTTGGATGATTGCATCAAATTAAAAATGAAAGTGACACACCAAGATTTTAAGTTTGGTGTGCCACTCATTTTTCTATGCAATTTATTCAAGCAACACTACTTGTCTGCATAATCATAATGCCTCTGCAGTTTTATTTTCTCTTTTGACTTGACACTTTTTCATTTTACTTGCTTTAGTCATTTTTCTATCTTTACTTGCTTTCATTTAATTTGCTGTTTAACTGTTCTTGTTAATACATCACCAAGGCATCCTTATTCATGACAGATTCTTCACTTGGTGATTGTATTTAACATATAACAGTCTTTCTTTTTTTTTTCATTTAGTATTAATTCAAATAATTTGACATAGGATTGCATTCTAAGTTTGGTGTTGCTATGCAACAAAATTTGCTTCCAATCTTTACAGATACTTGCATCAATTCCAAGTGAAAGTGTCACACTAAGTTTGGTGTGCCACTTATCTTTTATGCAATGTATTGTGCACACCTTCTTATCTATGCAATCATAATGTCTCTGTCTCTTGTGCCTTGATTGTTATCTGTCATTTTGCTTGCTTGAAACACATGTATTGCTAACATTTCATTGTGTGAGACACTCATGATCCATCTTAGCCCCATAGCCATTATTCTAATTGTTGCTTGAGGATGAGCAAGCATTCTGAGTTGGCAAGGAAAAGAGGAAGAATAGAGAAAAAAAGGACAACAATGACGAAAGATGAACTACAAGGTTGTAGAGTTCCTTTTCCTCTCATTTATTTCCAGCACTTAAATTGCATGATTGTCTTCATCTTTTCTGTTTACATGTGTGTATGAATAAAGCATAGCTTGAATCTTAAATTGCAACATGGTGCTGTGTCATTATGATTACCAACTTGAGTTTTGTGAATTCAAAAGCAATAAAGTATCATGATCATAAACAAACAAGGAATTAAAGAAGAATTTAGCATGTGCATACAAGTATTGGAAAGCTAGTATTGTGGTGCTTATGTATCAAGTGGTAATACTTGAAAACAAAGCATTTAAAAGTCGTAACTTTGTTATCAACTCATGGGGCAAAGTACCCAAAAGGAGAAGCGCAAAAAAAAATTTAAAGCTTGTTTCAAGGAAGAATTATAAGAAAAAGATTTCATAAATTGAGTTACATGAAAGCATCAATCATTTACATCTCTTCTGTAATTGTAGCATGCATTGAAAACTAGCTTACCATGAACATTGAGTTGCTATTCTTCTTACCTTGGTTTGTCAATCTTTATTGCATGATTCTTTTCTTTCTTGGGGACAAGCAAGGTTTAAGTTTGGTGTTGTGATGACAAGTCATCTTAGCCTAGTTTCACTAGCCTTTTTCTTTTGTTTTCAATTGATTTTATGCACTTTCTTGAGCCATAAGTAAGCCAATTGGGTAGAATTTCATGTTTCCTTTGATTCAATCAACCATGGATAAATTAATGCAATTTCATGAGATTTTATGCTATAATTGTCATATATTATGAAAGAATAACAATCTCATGATTTTGAGCATAGCTTTGATGTGCTTGGTTGATTGATGATAGGTGAAAAGAGCTTTGAAGAAGGTTGAAGAAAGAAGAAATGGCAAGGAGCAAGAGAGAACAAAAAGCTTGAGCAAAAGCTTGCCTCAAACTTTAGCTCAAACTTTTGGAAGAGTTGAATTCACCCTGGAGAAGAGCAAAAGCTTGCGCCAACGTTTGACCTCAAGCTTTTAGGCAAACATTGGCGCCACAACAGCCTGAAGGGGTATACTTCCAACAAGAATAACTTAAGCTACAGAGCTCCAAATGAGGTTATTCAAAAAGCAATGGAAAGTAGGAATTGAGAGCCTTCTGTTGGTTACAATTTCACACAATTCACTTCAATGTTAGCTTGACTAAACTAATCACCCACTAAAGTTGCTTGATTCATCAATCCTCGTGGGATCGACCTCACTCACGTGAGTTTTACTACTTGATGCGACCCGGTATACTTGCCGGTGAGTTTTAGGTGTTTTGGAAATTCGTTTTTCCACAAAAACACCATCAAATGGCGTCGTCGCTTGCTGTTGCTTCCACGGGTGATCAGAGTAGCGTCTTCTTGTCACTCTGTTTCGGTGACTCTTCGTTGGTTTTGGGTGAAAGGGGGGAAAAGTATAAGTGAAAGTGAAAGGGAGAAGGGGAATGAGCGACTTACTTCAGTAATATGGATTTTTGCTATACGGCATCGTTTTGGATGAAGCTAGGCGTCACTTAACGGTCCACGTGTACTATCGTTAACGGAATCTGTGAACCCATAAACAGAAGGACAAACGTGATCGATGTCAAATCTTTCGAGGATTAATTTGATTAAAAAATTTTTTTGGGGACTAAATTGACGATCGTGCAATCTTTCGGGGACTAATTTGAACATTAACCCTTATTTTTATAGAATAAAATATACTTTTTATTTATAAAATTTGATAAAAATTTTAAAAATATTTATAAATTTTATTTTATTTTAATTTTATTCTAAAAATATTTAATTTGCATCAAATATATTCTTGATAACTAATTTTTTTAAAAATTTAGAGA
>NC_029792.2:35930121-35945359 GCF_000816755.2 Arachis ipaensis
ATGTATTATTGTTGGATTTATTTTATTTTTGTTTTAAATTTAGCTGTTAAAGATATATTTAATGTAAATAAAAAAATTTAAAATAAAATAAAATTTAAAAATATTTTTTTTATATTTACTAACATATTGTTTGTATTTCACATTGCGCGTGCAAGGCATGTAAATTGATGAAATCACATTGCGCATGCATATAATGGACCCAAAATAGCTCTATGATATGATAAGAGAGATAGGAGAAGAGGGAGGGGGGCATGCTATTTCTTCAAAACCTGCTCTGTGTCCTGACACTGAACTTTCAACATTTTAATGGTCCCGGTACTCTCTGTATGTAATAATTGTTATATAGTAACTTGTTAATTGTTATTTCCTTGTACGGTAGATCCATTTTAATATGTTTTATCCTTGTATGAATGGCTGAAAACAGATATAGCTCTAAGACAAAATTGTGCTAGTTATTTGATGGGTTGAAACAAAATTGAAGAGCAGCTATAAATATACATATAAAGCATTTTTTATTAGAAAAGAGAATCATTCATAAACAACTAAAAAAAATTTATCAATTTCTTTTACAGTTAAATAATGAATTTCCAAAGCAAGGAGAATATTCATCTATAGTACAATAAGACTTGGAGTACAAAATAGTCTAACTAATTTTGATGAATTACCAAACATTCGTAACTTTAACTCTCACCTTGAAAAGTTAGTAAAATCTAATTCTTTTTTACATTAGAAACATAAATGCAAACAGGAACGTTTTGGTAACTGTTTCGATAGTTACCTGAAACGTTGATTTGGGCCTGAACGTAAAGTTCATTACTTCTTTTGAAGCAGCATCCGACTTGTTTGGTGTCAATGTGTTGTCGTCCGAATTCCTCTTGAAGTGGTGGGGTGGTACCTGCAAGAGACTCCGATGCTTAAGTTAGTAAGGACTTTACGCAGGTTTTTAGTATATTAGAACGAGAGTATACCTGATGAGTGTTAGTGAATTTATAGTAGAGATGATAACCACTTTTGTTGGAATAGTTCCACCTTTATTGATGGATTATCATTCTTTTTATCTTTGGGGAGTTCGTTAGGAACTATCTTTTAGGAAAATAGAGATAGTGGGAGAGATTGGAGGAGGCAGTTACTTATTCAGATAAGTACAAGCCGGTCCTTTTCGTTGCGTCCAACCTCTTAAAGAGGTTAGGTATTCGGTAAAGGCCATCCTTTGGGGTGGAACTTTCGTCTTTGTTGGGCCTGGCTTTTTGATTGGGTCAAGGTATGAACAGTGCCCCTGCTTGAGTCCGAGCTTTCTGGAGGTTGGGTTCAAGCATTTTGTTGCTTCAGTATTCGTCGTCGGGTACGCCGTCTTCAAGAGGTCGGGTACTCGACATGTTTTAAGTTTTTTAATGTTACTACTTTAAATGTGGTGCAAACATTGCGCGGCAAGTTTTTTGGAATCCGTGCATGGCTTTAAGACGGGCAAGAAATGTCCCTTTTTCCCCTTCTCTCTATATAAAAGGCTTCGTTGCTTCCTTATTTTTCCTTTTTTATTTCTGAAAATCGTTCTATTTGCCTTCATTATCTTCAGGAACTCTTTTCTTCCTTTGCTTCTTACTTCACAATTGCCTTTCAGTTTCAAGATTTTCTCTATTTTGGTTCCTTTGAAGATCTTATCTTGCTATATATACGGAGAGGAACGTTTGTGTTTACTGCTGTTTGGCACTCCCCTTCCTTTCTTCGTATCTTCATCAAGGTTGATACTCTTGACTCTTGGCTTCATTCGTGACTGTTCTTGGGCTTTTTGAATCTGTTTCTTGTGTTTAGGAGACATTTAGAGTAATGGCGGAGATTCTTACATTGTTGGTTTTGTTGTATCTTGAAACTCCTTTGACTGCTGCCGCGTTATCTACTAAAAAAAATCCTTTTTGAAATTGTTTTTTGTCATCTGATATGTGAATGTTTGGTTGTGTTTCTGGAATTCGGTAAAACTTGTTGGTTATGATTCTATGCGTATGATTGTTTTTTCTCAAAGCTAGATGTTAAGCTTCGTTTTTCTTATTTTGAGAGTAATGTTCCTTGGACCTGTAATGTTGCTCCGTCCTAACTTCATCCAAATTCTTAGGCTTTCATCAAAATGTACTAACTCCTATGTCAGGAGCTTGACGTCTGACCTTCTCTAAAGGTTTTCTTTTATCTCTTTGTTTTGACTAGACCTTTTGGTGCAAAATAGCTAGCTTGGCTTTCCTTCCACGCCATTAAGGTGAGAAGTTTTTTTTTTATTTTAGCAAGGATAACGTCGTAGAGGATGGAAAGATCGTACTGGCCCCCGAAGATGAGGAGGAGGAGCCTTTGCCGGACCGAAGTCTTCAAGTGCACAAGTTGGTCAGGCTTCTCAGACTCCCGAGGTCCTACACGAGGTCGTCAACGTCAAACTCCCTCCTTTGCTTCCTGGTGCCATCTTGGCTATGCCGGTTTCTGAATATGACCCGACTCAATCTGATAAGGGCAAGGATGTCGTGACTGGAGATAACCTTAACCCTTTATTGGGTCCTTCTTCGTAGTTTTATGTGAATGTGTTGAATGGCCCGTATGTATGTGTCCTTTTGATGAACAACTTTTGTTTGTATTAGTTGGTAGCTCTTCGGACATTTGATAGTTGAAGTTTAAACAACTTTTTCGACGTCATATTCAAAACAATCTTTAAAATTTGAAGACTTTTTTCTTACCTTAAATAATGTGACTAGACCCTTTGGATTTAGCTTTATATAGTTTCTTAGTTTAGTGTTATACTTTTAGCATCTTTCTGTTTCTTTGCTGAATTTGAGCAATAAGTTTGTTTATATGAATTTCCTTTTAACTTCCAACTTTGTGTAGTCAAAATTTGTTAAGTTACTTCTACACTTCGTTTTTGTTTTGCCTTATAATTGAGGTCAGTTTTTACGAGTTGTTTATATAACTTATTACATTAATTTGTACCTCGTCACTTCATCTTGCCGACCATTTTAGGTCGGGAAACAATTTTTGTGGTTTCTCGAGTTTAAATTAATGCATTTTTATAGGAAACTTTTGAAGAAGAAATGGAATTTTATTGATAAAAAAACTCCTTTAACCCGGCTAGTATGACTTTATTTGTAGCTTCAACTTGTCCATTGGCCTGAGGATGTTCCACCGATGTGAATTGATGTTTTATTTGGTTACCAAATTTCTGAAGGTTGAATCGGTAAACTGGGTCCCATTGTCTGTGGTGATGGAGTGGAAAACTCCAAATCTTGTGACGATGTTCTTGTAAAGGAACTTCCGACTTCTCTGGGTAGTGATAGTTGCTAGTGGTTCTGCTTCGATCCACTTAGTAAAGTAGTCAATCCCACTATGAGGTATTTGACTTGTCCTAGAGCTTGAAGAAATAGTCCGAGGAGATCAAGACCCCATTTTGCAAATGGCCATGGTGAGGTAACGCTAATAAGCTCTTCAAGGGGCACAACATGGAAGTTGGCATGCTTTTGGCAAGGCAGGCACTTTTTAACGAATTTGGCCGCTTCTTTTTGTAAGCTCGGCTAGAAGAAGCTGGCCCGGATCACCTTCTTGGCTAGTGATCGAGCTCGCAGGTGGTTCCCATATATGCCGTTGTGTACTTCCTCTAGGACCTCCTTTGTGTTAGAGGTCGGAACACACTTCAAGAAAGGTGTTGACATGCCCCTTTTATATAGGATATTATGGACCAATGTCAGCCTTCGAGCCTCTTTTTCATTCTCCGAGAGGATATCAAATTTAAGTAGTTGAATATATGGATCATTGATGAATCCATATTTGACAATAAATTTTGGTTTGATTTGAGTGGATTTCATCATATAAATCCAAATTCATTCACTTGAATAGCATGCTTTTATATTTTCTCCCTAAATTATGCCCAATTGTGAAAACATGCTACTTTGTACTTAATTTGATCAATTTTATTCCACTTTCATTCCATTCGATGCCTTGATGGTTTTGATGAGTGATTTCAGGTATAATAGGTTGGAATGATTTGATAAGAGTGGAAGAGAAGCATGCAATTGGGAGAAAACATGAAGAAAACAAAGGAGAAGCACACAACCATGTGTGCGTGCGCACAAGAGGAAAATTCAGCAAGTGTGCGTATGCACAACTCTCTGTGCGTACGCACAAGTACCAGCGTGACTTCATTAAAAAGCCACGTGACTCACGATTTTGAGGGCTCTTTGGCCTATTTCTGGAATGCTGAAGTTGAAATCAAAGTGCTATATGAAGGGGCAACAACACATATCAAAGGGAGCTTACTTTAGATTAGCAAAACACATAGTAAGAGTAGGAGTAGTGTAGCATACAAATTCTCTCTTAGGGTTTTAATTAGGTTTTCAATGTAGCATTTTATAATTCAATTTTGGTCTTGGATTTTGCTATCTCATTGTAAGTATTCCTTAATTTTCTCTTTTATTTCATTACTTGTTCTATACTTTCTTATATTTTAATGCACTTTATCAATACATATATAGTTTTGTAATTTTGATTTCTAGTTGGTTAATTTGATGTTTGATGGTTATTTTATATTTGTTTGAGTTATTATTGTTGATTTTGATCATTTGTGGTTCATAGTTTTTATCATTTTCACAATTTTGTCATGTTTTGTGAATATGCCTACCATGTCTTTGATGAAATGCCAAATTTAGTTATGGGATAAATTTCCACCCCTTGGCTTGGAAAAATGAGTGTATGGGACACTAGAGTCATAATGTCTGACATTTAGTGATAATTCTTGGGTTGTTAGTTGTTATTGTTTCCACTAACGTTAGCTTCTTACTAAGGTAATTAGTAAGTTAGCTAGGACTTGTGGATTAATAACAATTATGATCACTTGACTTACTCTTCGATGTTAAGGGTAGACTAAGTGAGATTAATCCATCATAATTATCATAGTTGTGATTATGGTAAGGAAGAAATTCCATAACTCATCCCAAGTCAAAGGTTTCATTTATGTTTTGAACCACTTTTCCATCAATTTTGAGCTTTACTTGTTCATATTACATATATAGTTCTTTTATTCCTTTATTAGTTTATTAATTATAATTTTGATCATTCTTTAATTCCTTTATTTTGATCGTTCTTTAATCCCTTGATTCTCGCAACCAAAATTGTGCGCTTGTTAGCACTAGTTCCTAGGGAAGACGACCCGAGGTTTTGATTACTCTCGGTTATTTGAATTAGAAATTTTAAACTTTGATTGATGGGATTAAATTACCAGTTTAGACTATACTATCGACGAAGACATTCTCTATTCTAGAGTGAAATTCCGAACCGGCACGAATCCTACACATCAATCATCCATCCTAAATTTTGATTAGATATAGCCATCACATCAGAGCTGTCATCTTTCTTTGATATTGATGGTGCCTGGAGAGTCTCCTAGATGAGGCTTCTATTGTTGTCCCCTGGCTTGGTACTAGCTAGTTGGGAGAGGGCATCTACTTGGGTGCTTGATTCCTGAATTATACGTCGGATCTTTCCTTCTGAGAATTGTGCTAGCTATTCTCGTGCTTCCTCTAAGTATTTCTTCATGTTGGGATCCTTGGCTTGATAAGTGCCATTAGTTTATGAAGTTATTACATGGGAGTCACTGAACACTATCATTTCTACCCCCACTTCTTTAGCCAGCTTCAAGCCTGCAAGCAAGGCTTCATACTCTACTTGGTTATTAGAAGCAGGAAACTTGAACCTTAGCGATAATTCTATCTAAGTTCCTTGCTCACTTTCCAGGATCATGCCTGCTCCACTACCAGCTTTATTAGATGACCCGTCTATGTATAGGATCTATGTTGTTGGGCTTCCCTAACTTTTGGTGTATTCAGCTACGAAGTCGGCAAGGTATTGAGATTTGATTGCTGTCCATGCTTCATATCTCAAGCCGAACTCGGACAGTTTCACAGTCCATTGAAGCATTCGTCCTGCCAAGTCCGTCTTTTGTAGAATGTGCTTCATTGGTTGGTTAATATGAACCTTTATAGTGTGAGCTTAAAAATAAGGTTAGATATTTCGAGAGGTAAGGATAAGAGCATACACAAAGTTTTCTATCTTTTGATAGTTTAATTCTGCTCCTTATAAGTCTTTGCTGACAAAGTAGATGATTTACTGTCTGTTCTCATCTTCTCTAATCAAGACTGAAGTTATAGCTCGGTTTGCTACTACCAGGTAGAGGACAAGCTCTTCTCCTACTATAGGTCGGGTAAGTATGGGGGGTTGACCCAGAAAGGCTTTGAAGTCTTGAAAGGCTTGCTCACATTTTGGAGTCGACTCAAATTGCTTCCCCTTTCTGAGAATCAAGTATAGGGATAGTGATTTCAATGCTAACCCTACTAGGAATCTGGATAGAGCTACCGACCTTCCATTCAATTGTGGAACTTCTTTAAGACAGCTCAGGCTCTTCATGTTTAGTATAGCTTTATAATTGTCCGCATTTGCTTCTATACCTCTTTGAGTTTTCATGAAGCCTAAGAAATTTCCCACCTCTATTGTGAAGGTATATTTGGAGGGGTTTAATATCATCTTATGCTTCTATATTGTAGAAAACACTTCAGAGAGGTTGGATAAGAGTGTTGAGTTGACCTTGGTTTTAACAAGCATGTCGTCGACATATACCTCCATAAGTTTTCCTAAGTGGGAAGAAAATACCTTGTTCATCAGTCACTAGTATGTGGCCCCAGCCTTCTTTAATCAAAAAGGAATTACTACGTAAGAATAGTTAGTCTTAGAGGTTATGAACGAGGTCTTTTCTTGGTCTGGTTTGTACATGGAAATTTGGTTATATCCCGAGTAAGCATCCATGAAGGACCAATACCGATAACCTGAGGCTGAATCGACCAGAGCATCAATGCTACGGAGAGGGTATGGATCCTTGGGACAAGCCTAATTGAGATATGTGTAGTCTATACACATTCTTCACTTTCCATTATGCTTTTTCACCAGGACCACATTGACCAGCCACAATGGATATTTTACCTCTCCTATGAACCCTACTTCTAATAAGGCTTGCACTTATTCTTCCACGACCTGTGTCCTTTTTGGCCCAAGTTTCCGATGCTTTTGTTGAATAGGTCGGGAGCTCGGGTACACGGCGAGTTTGTGAGACATCGGGTCAGGATCTATACCGGACATGTCAGATGCTTTCTAAGCGAAGAGGTCAGAATTCCTTCTTAGAAGGTCAATGAGCTGCTTTTTTAGTCATTCTTCTAAGTTAGCCCCTATTTTTGTTGTTTTTTCAGGGTGATCTCCAATCTACACTTCTTTTACCTTTCCTCCAGGTTGGGGGCATAATTCTTCTCGAGTTCGAACACCACCAAGTTCAATAGTATTGACCTCTTTTTCACCCAGACTGCCTTTTAAATTGAGGATTTCATTGTAAGACTTGCGTGCCAGTTTTTGATCTCCCTTTATGGTGGCAATTCCTTCTGCAGTGGGAAACTTCATACATAAATGGGGTATAGAGACAACTTCATGCGTAAATGGGAAACTTCATGCATTATATGCCGAAGTGACGTCAACCATGATATAATCAATGCTTAACGTCTTTGACTTCGCGCTCTTTCCAAAAGTAGTGTATAAGAAGATATACCCCAGAGGTCAGATCAGTGTGTCCCCTAGTCTAAAGAGGTTATCTGGGATGCCTTCAGATCTTTTTCTTCTGACCTGAGTTTATCAAAAGCCGGTTTAAATAATATATTCGCCAAGCTGCCTTGATCTATAAGGGTTCTATGGAGGCTTGTGTTGGTGAGGATCATTGTTATCACTACCAGATCGTCATGGCCAGACGTTATCCCTTGAGCATCTTCTTTAGTTAACGAGATGGTGGGCAAGTTCGGAGATCTACCATCCTCCCCGACTTAGTATACCTCTTTAAGATGCCTTTTTCGTCATGATTTTGATATTTCTCCTCCAACAAATCCCCCATTAATCATGTGTATATGTCGCTCAGGAGTTTGAGGTGGACATTCTTGTCGTCCTCCTTCTTCATCTCTTTTTCTTTTTCTTTGATCATCCGACCTATCTGCCAAATATCTTTCTAGTCGACTTTCTCTAGCCAACCTTTCAATGACATTCTTTAAATCGTAGCAATTATTGGTAGAATGCCCATAGATTTTATGATACTTACAATATTCTGTTCAACTTTCTGCCTTTTTGTGTTTGATCGAATGAGGAGGTGGAAGCTTCTCAGTATGACATATCTTTCTATAAACGTCTACGAAGGAGACCCGAATTAGAGTATAGTTTTGATACCTTCGAGGTTTATCTGAGTTATATTCTTCTTTCTTATTAACTTTTTTATCTTTTTTCTGAGGTAGATAGGGAAGGCTAGGCCTTGGGAGAGGTTCTCTAAGTCGGGAATTCTCCTTCATGTTGATGTATTTCTCTGTCATTCTTGCACTTCATAAAAGGAAGCCGGGTGTCGCTTAGATATGGATTGAAAGAACGACCCTTCTTTGAGGCCATTAACTAATCCCATTATGACTGCATCAATAGGTAAGTTTTGTATCTCTAAGCATACCTTATTGAATCTTTCCATGTAATCTTAGAGCGTCTTTTCGACTTCCAATTTGACTCCTAGAAAGCTTGGTGTGTGTTTCACCTTGTCCTTATGAATCAAAAACCTTGTAAGAAACTTCCTTACCAGGTCATCAAAATAAGTTACCGACCTGGGTGGTAAGTTATCGTACAATTTCATCGCAGCTTTGCTCAAAGTCGTCGGGAATGCTTTGCAACGAGTAACATCAGAGGCGTCGGCTAGGTACATCTGACTTTAAAGTTGCTGAGATGATGTCTCAGGTCGGTCGTTCTATCATAGAGATCCATGTCGGGAGTTTCAAAATTTCTTGGAACTTTGGCCGACATGATCTCTTCTACGAACAGGTCTTCTCCTCCTATATGGCTTTTTTTCGATCTGCTAGATTACTCCTTCTTCGGAAGTCAACTTCCAATATTAGGAGCTTTTCTTCTAGATCCTTTCGTCGTCGTACCTCCCTTCATAGTTCTCGTTCTGCTTTCCGTTATCGTTCAGCTTCCTGTTCAAGCTGCTCTAGTCATCTATGGTGGCCATGGACAAAACTTAGTATCTCCGTTGGATGTGGAGGTTCTTCATCTTCAGGTGGATGCACCTCTGATTGAATCTGTCTTGGCTAGGGGTTTTTTGATGTCCTTTCTCCATGATGAACATGCATTCTTTCCCGTGGTACAGGTATTGCAAGTACGAGGTCTTTTCGATAGAGCTTAAGTTCTGATTCAGATGCCATGTGGTTGTCTTCATACAGATTATCTACCATTGTCAAGGGTCGAACTCCAAGTCCTCCGCAACAACGCCAATGTTCTGAGGGTTACCTGAAACGTTGATTTAGACCTAGACATGAGGTCCAGAGTCCATTTGAAGTAACATCTGACTTGTTTGGTGTGGAAGTGCCATCGTTCGAATCTGATGAGCGAATAATTTATACGCTTTTTGGCATTATTTTTAGCATGTTTTTAGTATATTTTAATTAATTTTTAGTATATTTTTAGTAGCTTTTAGATAAAAATCACATTTCTGGACTTTACTATGAGTTTGTGTGTTTTTCTGTGATTTCAGGTATTTTCTGACTGAAATTGAAGGACTTGAGCAAAAATCTGATTCAGAGGCTGAAGAAGGACTGCAGATGCTGTTGGATTCTGACCTCCCTGCACTCGAAATGGATTTTCTGGAGCTACAAAAACCCAAATGGCCCGCTCTCAATTGCGTTGGAAAGTAGACATCCAGGGCTTTCCAGAAATATATAATAGTCCTTACTTTTCCCAAGTTTAGACGATACAAACTGGCGTTTAACGCCAGCTTTCTGCTCTATTCTGGCGTTAAACGCCAGAAACAAGTTGCAAAGCAGAGTTAAACGCCAGAAACAAGTTACAAACTGGCGTTCAACTCCAAGGAAGACCTCTACATATGAAAGCTCAATGCTCAGCCCAAGCACACACCAAGTGGGCCCGGAAGTGGATTTCTGCATCATTTACTCATTTTCTGTAACCCTAGTTACTAGTCTAGTATAAAAACTACTTTTAGTGATTTATTTTATATCTTTTGGATCAATTTTATATCTCTGGAACACATTATGTAACTTTTACGTTCTGAGACCTCCATGGGAGGCTGGCCACTCGGCCATGTCTACCCTATTTTCACTTATGTATTTTCAACAGTAGAGTTTGTACACACCATAGATTAAGGTGTGGAGCTCTGCTGTTCCTCATGAATTAATGCAAAGTACTATTGTTTTTCTATTCAACTCGAGTCTATTTCTTCTCTAAGATATTCATTCGCACACAAGAACTTGATGAATGTGATGATTATGTGACGCTCATCACCATTCTCACTTATAAACGCGTGCCTGACAAACACTTCCGTTTTACATGCAAACAAGCTTGAATGTGTATCTCTTAGCCTCTTGATCATGAGATCAGAGTCTTCGTGGTATAGGCTAGAATTATTGGCGGCCATTCTTGAGATCCGAAAAGTCTAAACCTTGTTTGTGGTATTCCGAGTAGGATCTGGGAAGGGATGGCTGTGACGAGCTTCAAACTCACGAGTGTTGGGCGTAGTGATAGACGCAAAAGGATTACTGAATCCTATTCCAGTATGATCGAGAACCGACAGATGATTAGTCGTGCGGTGACAGCGCATTTTAGACCATTTTCACTGAGAGAACGGGATGTAGCCATTGACAACGGTGATGCCCAACATAAAGCTTGCCATGGAAAGGAGTATGAAGGATTGGATGAAAGCAGTAGAAAAGCAGAGGTTCAGAAGGAATAAAAGCATCTCCATACGCTTATCTGAAATTCTCACCAATGAATTACATAAGTATCTCTATCTTTAATTTACGTTTTAAGTTAGTAAGGGCTTTAAGCAGGTATTTAGTAGATTAGAATGTGAGTATACCTGAGGAGTGTCAGTGTATTTATAGTAGAGATGATATCCACCTTTTGTTAGAGTAGTTCAACTTTTATTGATGGATAACTATTCCATTTATCTTTGGGAAGTTTGTTAGGATCTATCTTTTAGGAAGATAGAGATAGTGGGAGAAATTCGGGGAGGCAGTTACTTATTCAGATAAGTATAAGCCGGTCCCTTTCGTTGCGTTCGACCTCTTAAAGAGGTCAGGTATCCAGTAAAGGCCATCCTTTAGGGTGGACCTTTTATCTTTGTTGGGCCTGGCTTTATGATTTGGGGCAGGGTATGAACAGTAACCAATATTGATTTCAGTTAACTTTAGCACATATATTGTTTTTAGTAAATTAACATCCTTAAAATCCTTGTTATTAAATATAGAATAAAATATATTTTTTTTATTTCTAACGTCTTTTAAGTTTCTCAAAAATATATGTAATAATGTTTTTTTGGTTGTCTACAGTATCTTCCAACCCAACAGGTCAAGGACTAATTCATCGCAGATTTGAGCTCCATTTAAAGGTCTGACGTTGGTCAATGAATTATTGTACAAGGTAAAATTCGAACCTCCGACACTGGAGCATAATACACAAAAACCCAACACCTAGAGAGTACAGAGGCCCAAACAGAATGATTTTTTCATCTTCAACTTTAATAAAATGACCCAAGTAAAATGATTATAATCATCAACAATTGCCAAAAAAATATTTAGGATTCTGAATGGAACTTGACGAAAAAACCCCCCAATATTTAAATGTAATAATTCCAAAATATTATTTGCTTTAGAAGAGCTAAGAGAAATAGGAATTTTCTTTTGTTTTGACAAACGACATACATCACAAGTATCATTGTGAGATGTAGTCATACATGAGAAATTTTTGTGTAAAATACTAAGCCTATATTTGGATGGGTGACCTAATCTAAAATACCATAAATTGGAGGTTTTGATGGGTGTAAGGAGGTGAAATTTATTGAAGAATATGGGTTATTATGATGAACGACATCATCAAATATGTATAATCCTTCTCTCACTTTACCTAAACCAATCGTCTTCTTATCGTGTGGTGCTTGTAAAGTACAAGAGAATGGTGAAAAAGTGATTTCACAAGAAAGAGAAGATGTAAGCTTAGAAATAGAAATTAAACTAAACTAAAATTATGGCAAATAAAGAATATTTGTAAGTATTAAATAATTTAAAAATTTCAAAATTCCAATGAATTTTTCTATTACTTGGAACCATTTGGCATATGAACTAAGATACAATTAATTGGAGAATAAGAAACAAATTTCGAAAATTCATAGGTAACGGTCAGTGACTTCAGAATAAAAAATCCAAGCATTTCAAAAATTATTCTCTGAACAAATATTATGAAAAATAGAAAAAGTGTGAGATGAACAAAGAAAATGGATATCCAAATTTGGACTTGGGAGAAGTCCAGCTTAAATTTGGTTGGTATGTGCAATTCTATTTTTGCATTCAAAATTTTAGGCCTCTGTATTTTTCAGAAGTGCTAAGAGAGCATCCATTATGTTGGGCTGAAGTTAGACCCAAAGGATTTGCTTGGTGTGGCTCTTGATGACCAGCAAGTGAAATCTTATCATCTTTGGAGACAATTCAAAATAAGAAAACATCAGAAAAAGAGAGGGCAACAGTGGCACTTGCTAGAGAAGAGGAAAAGGATCATTCGACGTTGCTACGTTCGAAAACGTGAGGACGACCAAGGTATCTACGGTGTCCGAGAGGATAACCGTGCTTGTCATAGCACACTTCCACTGTATGACCGTCACGACCACAATATGTTCATTGCTTGAGAGAACCGCCGCCAAGTTCGGGGAAGGAGTTGGGCGTTCCATAGCCACGACAGGAGGATGGGTGCTGAGTGTCAAAAGCAACGGTGATAACCCATTGATTTCCACCTTGTTCGCCAAAAGACTCAAGCCAATGTCATGAAACTTCTTCCTATCTCCTCCTCTAATCAACTAGCCAATATCTTCACTAAACCTCTTTCTCCCTAACCATTCCATACAAACTTGTTAAAGCTGGAGATTCTCAACATTTATCATCTTCCAGCTTGCAGGGGCATATTAGAGAATAATACACAAACAGCCCAACACCTAAAGAGTACAGGGCCCAAACAGAATAATTTTTCACTCATCCTTCACTTTGTTATTTGTCATTTTTCTTGGCTCATAGTATTCTTTTAGAAGATGGTGGCTCATTAATTTTTTAGTTATTTTGATTCTTCTAGGATATGTAAATATCTTTATAGAAGATTTGACAAGTTATGCACCCTGTGTATTGTATATATGTACTGATTCAATCATTTGCAAAGATATACAAAAAATACAATTATCAACACTCTATTTTCCTTCCTTCCATAAATATTATTACTGACCACTCAATCAACCCAAGTTGCTTTTATACCTAATATTTAATTTAATTTTACCATTAACATTTAAAATAAATTTTAATATTGCTTTTATTCTTAATTTTTTGTAAAATTACTAGTTAGTCAAAATTTTCTTCTAATTTTACCCTCTCCCAAACCTTATCTTTCTCCTCCCTAGTTTTCTTTCTGTCACTTTCTTTTTGTCTCCTTCACTTCTTCTCCATGCTTTCTCCTTCTATCCCTTGTTGTGTTGTTGTTGTTGTTTAATGAGATTGCAAGGAGTGGGTGACTCAGGGAGGGAAGACAGCAAAGTGATGGTAGCAATAAAAGGTAAGGGATGGGAGAGGGGCAAGGGCAGGGGGCAGAGAAGTAAAAGTTTGGCAAAAAAAATTAAATTACTCATGTATTTATACACAAATATATTGGTAGTTGATTTAGTGATTAATTTTGGTGTAGAAATAGCATTTTTATAAACTAAAGTATATATAGATTGGCAATGTATTAGTTAGTACTTTGTATACCCGTGACTCTCAAAATTCCCATGGTCTTCAAAGAATCCACGTCAATCACCGTTCGAATGCAAAATTATGTGAATGTGATCATGCATTGTATTCGTGTATTGTATTGTATTGCGTATGTTATTTGAAGCTGACTTATATTGAGAAGAAGAAGAAGAAGAAGAAACATATATACATGAAATTGTGAACGCGTCAAGGTCTTAATGTCTAACAGCATCCAAAATTTCTCATTTGTAGAATATTCAATAATCAAAAAATTATATGATAAACTAAATATTCATCTAATAAAATAGTAAAAAGCATAAAATAACTATATAAAATTAATCCTTTTTGCATTAAACAACCCATCATTGTCTCTGTCCCTGAGCATGAATATTTAGATTTATAAATAATTTCTTGAATAATCATTTTCAAACTTTCATATGGTACAAATTTTACATCTAAAACTAACACTTTGTACATCTAGAAATTCATGTTTATACCAAATAGCTAAATAGAAAAAACAACAACCAGATCAATAAAGTTGAACAAAAAGATTCACTCAGGAATAGTGGCAGAATGTTAGAATAACTAATTTTATAATGCAAAAACAAATGAGTGTTATAAACCCTAACAATAAGAATAACATAAAGGAGACAAAGATATAAAGAGTAATGTGTGATGGAGTTTCAGGCGAAAATGAGGCAAATGCTTTCAATTGCGAATGTGATGCGAATAGTGGCGTAAGTAGAATTTGGGTTTTTGAAAGAAATCTTTTGGATGAGGTTTAGGATCCTAAACATCTAGGATGCTATCTTTTTAAAAAAATTGAAACAAACATAATAATTAATTAATTAATGAGAGATTATTGTAATTTCAATTTTTTTGTAATGTTCCATGCTATTTAGAAATTATCTCGGTTAAAATATCTGTTATTCAACATGTGGATCCATGATTTTGTTAGACTATTTTGGGATAATAGTTGTTGGATAATTGCATTATTGAATACAAACAATAGTATTATTCAAAAGATATATTATGTCAACTTTTTAAATAGAGATTTAACTTGGGTTGATCAAGCGATCAACTCACTCTTCTGCTTAAGTAATTAATGTTAGGAATTCAATCCACATCTTATGTATATAGCAATTCATTAGCTAATGGTGAACTTTTAAATAGAACTTAAAAGATTTAATTTCCTTGTATATATAATTTGGATATAATTTATCGTTTTGTGTCCTATTATTTATTTCGTTTATAATGTATCACGTGTACAACCATGATAAGTAACGAAACTTATCCCGTTTAGTGTATAAACAAAATATTGCCATAGTTAATTCATTTATAATATAAACAAGATAATAGTGAGTGGCGCCTAATATAAAGAACTCGTTGTC
>NC_029792.2:35945483-35954403 GCF_000816755.2 Arachis ipaensis
TTGGACACTATAGTGCATTCAGAAGCACGGTCGAACGATATCAACATGCTCAACCTGATGTGGCATATTGTTGGGGCAATCAACTTTGATATTAGATTTATTTTTTTGAGAATAGGACAAATAGATTCTAACATTTTGACCTTTTTTGTTGGACATATGAATTCTTCTATTCATATAGGTCTGTCAGACCCAACAAAAAAGTCTGACATAGCTCCCGCTGTGCTAGCCTGGCCGTTACGAATGCACACCTGGAGGGAGCCTTTCAAAATGGGACAAATAAGTCCCCCTGCTTCAAAACGGCATCATTCGGTAGGCAGCTCTAATCATTCAATTGAGTAGGGTTGTTCGTGTAGGTTGGTCGTGAGGAGTTCCAACTGCAGTAACAATGGCCACCAATGGAGCATCTTCAATCTCAAGAAGAATTGTAGGAATAAGACAAGAAAATTCAGCTTCAAACTCAGTTCCATGTGTTATGCCTGCTGGACACTTGAACGATGGAATCACCCCGAGGTGCTTCTATGGTTTTATACAATAATATATATGTTGAAGACCATCAGTAACCCTAACAGACTCTTCTTAAATTGTCCATTCTATATGGTAAGTAAAATAAATTATTTTTGTTTTATCTGGAAGGAAATTTTGACAGGAAAAAAGCAACTGCATTGCAAATTTTTTATTTAGATCAATGAGAATCTTGCTAAAATTTGGAGCAATGATTGCAGCTCTGATAAAAAGTATTTGGGTGAGAAGGATATTGAAGTTGTTAAAGAGGAAGAGGGACTGGATCATAGGATGGTTGTTTTGGAGAAGAACATTATTGCTTTAGAGAAGAAGAAAAATCCATTAGCTTGGTGTATGTGGTGTTTGTGTTGCTTTTTAGGTTTGTAGTGCTTGAGAAATAAATTAATAAAAAAAACTAGACCAGAAAAAGGTTGTTATAGTCATTCTTAATTCACTTAAGCTCCCTACCCTCAGAAATGAATGAGTCTTTCACCACTTCCTTAAACCTCACAATTGTGGCAAATTTAGTCCCTAATTCAAACCTCCCCTCTACAAAAACATAATCATCATTAAACTCAGAAAAACTATGCTTTCTTGATTCATCTTCTGATGATATGAGAGTATGCAAATCTTTGGATTGGTAATCATATATGGCGTCATCATCATCTTCTCAGATTTCACTCACAAAGAACCTAACATTTGGGTCTCTATTGGGTTGCACATTAGAGCCAGGTCCAATATGCTGCTCATTAAGCCTAGTTCTAGTTTACTGCCTGGTGGTAATATTAGATACACCCATTTCAACACTCTGTTCCTTCTTCACCCTATTACTTCTATTTCTTTTTGTAGGTTTCTTTTGTGCAGCTGGCCTCTTTGGAGACACTATTTTTCTCTTTTTGTCTTAAGTACTCTTTTTCTTTCGTTACCATTGTCATCTCTACTGCTATCATCCTTCTCATTATCAGTTTCAAACCGGGGTGGTAGAGGTTTATACAGCTCATCCTACATACTCTCGTATCCATCATTGGAGAAAGAAGTCTGAAACTCCACTAAAATCTCTTCTAATTCAGGATTCTAAATCTGGTTTCTAGCATTCTCCACGATCTCAGGCTCACTAATGAGGTGGTTGAAGTATATGTAGAACTCATCTGTCTTTGCATTCTTTGTTTTGTTCTCTCGCATGGCATTAATACCTGCATCCCCTGTCAAAATGTACAGTCCCGACTCAACATCAGCACTTCTTAGATCATACTAATAAACTACCTTTTATGATTGGTACCGCAAGCCCTTAAACAATGTGATCAAGTCCCCAAAATTCACAAAATCCAGGTCCATTTTGAAAAATTTTTCTTCCTTTCCATTTCGATAAACAAGAAAATCATTACTTGTTCTCACAAAATTATCTACATGGAGAAAATCGGCACCACAACACACATCAACCATCTGAAGAAAAAAATAAAAAAATCAATGAGAAACTTCATCCCAATTCAACTAACTCTACACACAAGAAGTAATTTTCACATTTCAAAAAGTAATGTCTTTCCAAAAATAGAAAAAGAAATCAAGCAAGAACCTTTGTCCTAATAGGGAATAAATTTAAAAAGAAAAAATCCTGAAAATAAGATTTTAATCCATTCGCCTCACAACATTACACCTTTTTTAAAACACTTTCAACATGCACAAACAATCCTTTCACAAAGCAGTTCATATTTGCATAACCATTTAATCTAAAAATCGAGTTACTAAGCAAAGCAATCTTACCTTCGGTTACGAAGATAGCAACTAGGATAACAATGGAATCTTCTTCACCCTCTCCAACAGTGAGTGCATACCACAACTTCCTCAATCTATGTAGTAGAGTTTTTTGAAGGAGAAATAGAGTGTTGTTCGTTTGATCTTTGGTATTTTTAAGGTTTTATGTAATTCTGTAAGTGTGGTATGGGTGTTATAGGTATTACATATAAGCCAAGGAGATGAGAGTGTGTGTAAAGGGCTGCCTATCAAATGACGTCATTTTGAAGCTGGTGGAGTTATTTATCCCATTTTGAAAAGGCTCCCTCCACGTGTGCATCTGGGCCAAGTCAGCACAACGGAAGCCACGTCAAACTTTTTTGTTGGGCCTGACGGACTCATATGAATGGAGGGATTCGTATTCCCAACTTTTAAAGAGGTAAGAGACTTAAAAGTATTTTTAATTAGTTAGGGACAAAATATCCACAAGACAAAAGGTGAAGGGCATGTTTGTCCTTTTTCTTTATTTTTTTAATAAAGAAGTGCATTATTATTAAGTATCTTTGATTGGTTTTTATTTTACTATGTATGGCCAGATTGGCTGTGGTAATAGGAACAAAATTTAGCTTAGGCCCTAATTTAGTTTTTATAGTTGTTGGTACCTATTTTTAAGAAAGACTTTTATTATTGTTAAATATTATATGTCAATGTTTATTTAAAAAATTCCTAAAATTATTTAAAACATCTGAATTATTTCTTTTTAATAAAATATGTAGAAAAGAATTTGCATAGAACAAAATTAAAATAGTTATAGTCTTGGTAGTATAAATGTCATTGATTAATTTTTTATTTTAACAGAGACTTTGCCTTCTATTTCCTAGGTGCGTTAGCCACACTCTTGCACCACTGGACGCCATTATCCTTTATGTAAGGGAAGCTGGTTTTGGTGATACAGTGCAGCTCAGAGACTTTGTGTTTGACAATACTACGATTTCTAAATTCATGGGTCGTGGGTTTTTGGAGACGCATGATTTTTACGTGCCTTGGGGTGAGTGCACCATCACCATGCAGGATGTGGAGTAGCACCTAGGATTACACATCGATGGAGAGCTAGTGAATGGTTGTTTGAGGGACCTTCAGATATGGTATCAGCACCCAATGTAGGATTGGGTAGAGGAGCTTATTAGTGCTTGGTCTCTCTAGTAGTCGGAGCAAAGGAATCATCTTCCATTAAGCCCACATGGCTTAGGGACAGATTGCATCATATTTCAGTTGGGGCTGATCCAGACACTCTCCACTAGTATACGAGGTGTTACATCTATCCGACTGCTGATCGGGGGTTACCTGATGATAGATAAGCCGAACAATCAAGTTCATATTAGGTGGCTCCCATTGTGTACTTCAATCAGCGTCACAGTTTTGTCTTGGGGATCTATCGTGCTTGCATAGACATGTCACTCGTTGTGCTCTGTAGCACATCGGTCTACGGCAGACATCACTGGATGCATACTGCTATTGATTTCATAGATATACCATCAATTTTTGACATGGTACCCACCTGACAAGCAGGCACTATCCTTTCCATTGGTCATGAGTATACATTTATTAGCTTCGCATTTAGTCTTTCATGTTTGTTAATATTATTTCTGCATGTGTTCATATATAACTTTTTTTTATTATTGCATGTGGCGGTAGATTGATAGGCATAGCTTAGCAAAGTATAGATCATTCTGAGGATAGGCTTCTTCACTAGTGGCTTTCGTTGGATCATTTGACGCTTGATCAAGTTAGAAAGTTCTTTTTTATTTCGTAGTAAATGAATGAACTTATTTATAGATTGTTATTTCATGCTTAAATTTTGGCTAAACATTTTACATTTCTATTAGATGCCATATGATGACTTAGATTTGTAGGCCATGATGCCAAACTGACTGAAGAATGGCAAAAAGATTTAAACATGGAGGGCAGTGATACCTATGGATGGTTTGCTTCAATTATGTAGAGTTTTACCATGCTGATAGAGCAAAGCGTTAGCATGGTGCCCAGCAGCTGTTTCTCAGGACCCAGTCAATGTTGACAAGTACATGACCATGACAAGAAGTGGGAGGATGTGTGGTGGCCCACTTGTCATAGAGAGTGGTATAACATATGAAAGACTCGATTTTAGGAGGGACACCTAATTACCATCCACCCAAAGCCAAACTTCTGTCCCACTTAGGAGTACTTTGACTGGAGGTTGCGTGCTTGCTGCATCAGGTTCTTGTGAGACTAGAATGTGCTCGATGACCCTAGGATAACAGCTCTTACTACTGACGTGCAGCCTATCACGACACAGCCTAGGGATATGCTACACCTTCTGCCTAATGCACTAGATTGTCATAAACGTGCTAGGCAGACGCGTTTCGACACATGGAAGCCAACTAGGAGGGAGAAGGGTGTGAAAGATCCCAGAGAAGTTAGGCGACATGAGAGGGAGTGAAATAGAAAGCGCAAGGAGTGTCTTGATATGGATTCTGAGGAGGAGGCAGAGTATGCATGATATGAGGATCTCGAAGATATACCACAAGACCACCACGTGTCATCGACACTACCACCACCACTACCACCAATGACATAGCCACCTTCATACGTTGATGATCCTTTCCAGGCCCCGTCTGGCTGGGTCGATCTTGGGGCATTGACAAGTTCACATCCTTGGTATATGGTTGATGAGATCTAGTTTGACGAGGTATTTCAGCTGCACACCAATGATCAAGATACTATGTAGAGTCTTACAGATCAGTTTCACACGAGTAGGGAACAGGGGTACTAGTAGAGTATTCATGTCTCGTCCACTCCTACACACACAACTATATGGGTCCCTTATATCATAGTTGGAGCCACTTACTCATTTGGGACCGATGTTCGTCCGGGATAACTGTATATCACCCCACCATCGGTTGAGAATGGTCATTTGATGATAGCAACGCAACCTCTGCCTCCTCCACCATAGTATCCCCTTATTCCACATCATTATCAAAAATAGTCATATCAGTCACATCAATATGCCCTTCGTTTATCCGAGATGTATTCAACATCGACAATGTAGTTTCCACCCCCCTTTGCACCACATGTTCAATCTCTGCCTCCTACCAGACCAACGAGAGCCGCATGTGAGGCAAAAATCCCATTGTGTGGCACTGGCTATTGCTTGCATTACTTACCTGACCAGCGTTGTTGACGTATTTCATTTAGTATTTTCTTATATACGTAGGACTATGTTATTTCGGTAGGGTTTGTACCTTATATTTTTTTTATGTTGTTTTCTATACTATCCAACAACGTAAATTTCATCTCATTCCACTTGAACATAATCCCTTAATATGTTGAAGAACATTGATTCATGGAACATAACAAATACAAAAGAAAACTAATAGAAAACACAAAAAATACTAAACACAATAAATACGAAATAGGATAAACACGAAATATAACATCAATTGACTAGTTATTATTTGTAGGCTTATTTGGGCATTCTTTTCTAGTGTGATTTAGTTGCCAGCATAAGCCACACCTTTTCCTTGCATGCTCAACCTCATCCATATCATTCCTTAGTCTAGTAGAAATTAGCCTCTTCTTTGCATTTCGGTACATGGTTGGATTAGGACGCAACGGGTCTTGTACCAATTTGGCCATAGCTTCTCATCTGGGATCAGTAGGAACTCCAGCACAAGCTATAAGTGCATGAGAATACGGGTAACGAAGTAACTAAAAAATACCACAGTCACATGTGTACTAGCACAACCAGACCCGATAGAAATTTGGACTTTATCCCTCAAGTGGCTCTAGCTCTTCCACCATATATAGTAAGGCCCTCTTATCATAGTCCTTCCTTATTCTTTTCGATAATAGCAAGGAGTTGTTGAGAGAAATGGTTCCTAGCCACCAATTGCGATTGTGCCTCCCTGTCCTTCCTGAAAAACAACTACTGCAACCTCTCATAGGTACACCTAACAATCACAGCAACTGGTAAATATCGCGTACCCTTCAACACTACATTGATGCACTCTAAGAGATTCGTCGTCATATGACCAAACTTGCAATCGCTATTACAATGTTGTAACCATATCTTTTTATTGAATCTGTTGGCTCAATCTAACATATCATGAGACAATCCTCTCAATGCATCCATATATACTTGGACTATATGCATCATTGATCAAGTATCATTTTCTCTTTGTAGATTTGAAGTGGGTCATAAAGTTAGATGCCATGTGTCTGATGCAGTAGTACACATGATAAGTACTAGGAGGCTTCCAACTACTATCATTAGCATTCAATGTGGCTTTGATGGCTTGGAATCTATCCAATATAATCAAAAGTCTCTCTTGTGGCATGACATGTTGCCTAAGGTTAGTAAGAAAGAACGACCATGACTTCGTCGTCTGAGACTCTACGATAGCAAAAGCAACTGGGAGGATGTTACTATTACCGTCTTGTGCCACGGCAATTTGCAAGACACCACCATACTTGCTATATATGTGCATGCCGTCTATGGAGACAAAAGGCTTTTAGTGCTTGAAATACTCAACAGATGGAGGTAAAGCCCAAAATACCTTATCAAATAGGCAATATTCACAAACTACTATATAAGTGTCCATCATAGTAGGGTACCGCACTGAAATCAGTTATCATAATGGGACAATAACTCTGTAATGCTTATAACAATCTCAAAATCTTGTTATAGGACTCCTCCCAATCACCGTAGATTTGGGTAATTGTCTTTTGCTTCCGCCATCTAAACCTTTCCGTATGAGAGTTTGAAATGATAGTTCTGCCAAACTGCACCGTATAGGACAAGGATAGAAATAGAAGGGTTGGAGTATATGAAAGACATGATGACACTACAGATAAGGTGGTTGTTCAACTGACGATGGTCTTCAAACATGGTGGGAGTTAGACAAGTGTGTAGTTCTAAAAACTTACGCACCTCCCTACGGGATTAAAAGGATTGTAAGATGTTCATCTTTAATCATCATGATAAAGAATAATAAAGTTCCTTGAGACATCAAGATGCGACTTACCAACATCCAAGATTTTGTCGGAGTGCAATACAGAAACTCTAAGGACATCCTACTACAAATTGTTTGCAATGCACATAGTGCTTTGCTCGATTAGACACTACGACCTTACACTCGGCACTCTTTTTGAATGCTGTAATTCTTCACACCTAGCATGACAGTTTCCCTGCTATTGAATCTATGACCAATGTGAAACTCAACTCTATCATCTGTCTTGTAATCATCTCCTTCCCCATAATGAAAAATGCAGTATCCTCCTACATCCCGTCAAGATTCAATGTGATAATGGCTAGCTACAACTGATAACTTCGGAAATAATTGTGGAGGAGGCAGAAGGTATCAAACTAATCCACCTATTGGGGTCTCAGTACAAAGTCCTCTTCATCGTCAATAGGACTACTTTTATTCCTGTCTGCGACATATTCTTCATCCGACTCATCAATATTCACGTCTATGCATTTCCCTAGACTAGCACATTGCAGAGGTGTATTGTAAAAGGTGGGTCATCTTAGTCACTTAGATAAAATTTGAATGCCTAGAACCACTACCACCTACATCACCAATCTTTGTGGAAATCTCCATCACTTGTTGAGTCATGATTCTCTCGTAGACATCAAACATTAGGCACACATCCTCATCACCATCAAGATAAAAAACACAAAAATAAAATACTCTATTTTTTATCGGTGCTAACAACCTATACCCAACTCTTCTAATCTCTTTTGTCACATTAGCACCCATGTTGGTCAAAATTAGGCTTTCAAACAGAGAACTCAAACGACGAGTGCGCAAAAGAATAAACTCTCATATGCAAATATAATCTCCTCCTCACTGTTTTTATGTGACAATTAGGATAAATACTCATAAGGATATACTCACTACTAGCTAGACATTTTTATTAAACATATTGAAAGAATGGAGAAGAAGGATTGAAATGTTGGTTAGGAAGGTTACTAGTTGCACCTCCTTATACAGCTGATGATCAAAATTTATCGTTTTATATCTCTTTTACAGTATAAATATATATCTCGTTTATATTATATTCTGTTGACTTTTTTTATATCTCGTTTATAGTAGTGTACAACAAACGAAATATGTTTAAACTGAATCTCTTCATGTATGCCGTTTGCTCTTGTTTTATTTATTTAAATGTTGTGTATTATCTCATTTACAATATGGTCATAATTAATTCGTCCACACTATAAATAAAGTAATAGGACACAAAATAATAAATTATGTTTAAATTATTTATACATGTAAATAAAATATTTAAATTATTTATTTAAAAAAAATCCATGAACACACACGTATGTATAATTAGTTTTCTTCCAAGAAAAATGTTTCAATCAAGTTTTGCAGTAATGAGAAAGTATAACAACGCAAACAAGTGGTTATGCTTATACATGTGATGATATGAATTCGTGAACAAACATAGTGAGCAGTAAGAAATAAGAATACGCGTGACAAGATGAAAAATTATAAGAGAAATAATAACGATGAATACTTTTTATTAATATTAATTAATATTTTGAGTTAATATTTTATTTTTATATTATTAATATTTAAAATTTAAAATTTAATATTCAAAAATTTAATATTAATCAAATATTAATAAAAATTATAAATTT
>NC_029792.2:35954422-35955807 GCF_000816755.2 Arachis ipaensis
TTACATCTAATCAAAATCAACCATTTTATCTTCAATGAAAAGAAAACCATTTTATCTTCAATCTTATTCATTAATAATATTAAATGATGAAATAATAATATTTAGAAAATCTTCTCTGGATACCAATTGAAAGGATATGATTAGTAACTATCAGGGGAAAAAAAAATCTAAATTTAATTTGAACAGCGTTTGAAATGAGGAAATGAAATGATACGTGGTCGTTCTTATTTTCTTACCATGAAAAAATAAAACACAATAAAATAAAAAAAAGTATTAACTACTATTAATAATACAACGAAATCTAAAGCACACATCTTTTATTGCAGCCAACTACATATCATACAAATTAAAGGCTTCAAATTCTACGATGTTCATCACACTTAAAAATGATAGAAAATTCAAATTAAGCTTACAAGAGAAAAATAAGCACAAAACAGAAAAAAAGCATTCAACAACTAGTCATTATTCAAGGAGAATTATAGAGCCATAACTAAATCAACATTGGATAAAAAGGAGACCAAATATGAGGCTCCTTAGTTGTTGATTATGATAGGAATAGCTCTCAGTGGTAGATCTTTGTCCATGTTTTCAATTTTCCAATCAAAAGAATTGATCAAAGATCCGAACATGACATGAATCATTCTCATGGCTAATGGTGAGCCAGGACAAATTCTTCTTCCACTTCCAAATGGTGTCAGCTGAAAATCTCTTCCTTTAACATCAATTTTTGAATCCAAGAACCTCTCTGGCAGAAACGAATTGGCATTGTCCCACACGTTAGGGTTCCTACCAATAGCCCATTCATTAATTAGAACCCTTGCATCTTTTGGGATCCTATAACCTGAGATTTCCACATCTACCTTAGCTTTTCTTGGGAGCAAGAGTGGAGCTGGAGGGTGTAACCGTAAACTCTCTTTTACAATTGCTTGTAAGTATGGCAGTTTTGCAATATCTGATTCATCAAGAGGGTTACCACGTCCAATGTTTTGTTCTAACTCTTGTTTGGCTTTGAACATAACTTCTGGATTGTGGAGTACTTCTGTCATTGTTCTTTCTAATCCATATGCTGTTGTATCTGTTCCTGCAACAAGTAGGTCCTACAACACATGTATAATGAATTGTATGAGAGAATGTCAAAATGCAACCATGGAAAAATAAATATAATATGGACCATTATTACTTATTAGCGATTTAATATAAAACCATGAATTGTTTTTTATTTTTTATGTCACAAGTTTCTTTGGACTGACATGTTGCCATGTTGGGGGGTCTTGCACTTTATTTATATCTGTATAGCCAAATTCGGATCAGGATCTTGTTTATCCTTTGTTTCCGTTTTTGTGTTGGGGATGGGGTGGGGTATGGGATGTGGGAATCATATAGGG
>NC_029792.2:35955921-35957195 GCF_000816755.2 Arachis ipaensis
TTAATTTAATAACCAGAATGTATCATATGACACTCTCTAATTAAAATTAAAAAAAATATTTTTCTCCAAAATTAATAAACTCCCTTATTACATTCTTTTACTACCTCTCTCATTTTTATTATTTCTTTCTACCATTTCCACTCTATATATAATTTATATTTTATATTAATACTTTGACAAAGTAAAATGTGTCACTAAATATTTATTCATTACAATTAAAAAAAAATTCTTTTCAAAATTAACAAACTCTCTCTCTCATCCTTCTTATTTATCTTTCTCTCTTTTCTCTCATTCTTTATGTTTCTCTACCTTTTTGTTCTACAAAAAATAAAATTAACAAAATAATATAATTCAAATTAAAAATATTTTTACAATATGCATATTTTTTATTTAATTTTAAATTTTTACTGCTTATCTTTCTAATATATATTTTCACTTCTTTTTCTTCAAATATTTATTACATATAATTTGGAGAGAATATTAATGTTGTGATTAAAAGTTAGAATCAAAATTTAATTTTTTATGCTAATATCTAATTATATTTTTATATACACAGAGAAAAAAATATTATTTTTAAATAGCAAGTATAAAATTATTTATTTCTATTTGTACAACAGGCTTAACACATAATCAAATGTAAAAGTATATACATTAAATTCTTTTAAATTTTAGACAATAAATGTTAAAATTAATTATTAATAAAAAAAATAAACTTCCACATAAAAATAATAACTAAAAATTTTATTATTTGATCTTTTTATCTATGGAGACTCTGATCTTCTTAGCCGACTAGAACTTTTGTCTCTTACAACTTTTTTATAAACGTAATTTGATTTTATAAAATTTTTATGCCATAATTTATAATGTCAAGATAAAATTGACATAACTTTAAAAGATTTATATTCATAAAATATTATTATAGGTAAAAATACTCATATTTGTAAAATTCTCAAAACCGTGTGTTACTTTTGCCATTAAATGTTGAGATTGTGTTGTTTGGCGTAGTAGTTTCTTTATATTAAATACGTTAAAAAATTATTATTAGGATATTCAATTTATATATGAAATTATGTACAAATTTACATATGAAATGACGAATAAGTTCAATGCATAAATATACAGAAATATTTGATAATCAAAGAAAATCAGCCAAAAATAATCATAATTTGCCTTATTTAGTATTTATTAATTGTTACGATAATTAATAAATACTAAATAAGACAAGTTTTGATTGTTTTTTTTTTTTTTTTTTTATCTAGCATTATCCTAAATAT
>NC_029792.2:35957218-35991974 GCF_000816755.2 Arachis ipaensis
TAATAATCTTACAAGTAAAAAGTGTCTGATCTTTCTCCTGTCCATTTTTTGGCTATCTTCTTGAGAAATGTCAAGTAGTGTGTCCAACATATCATTATTTGTGACATAATGCGGTTCTTCTCTTAGCTTCAACCTTTTGTCAATTAACTTGTCCAAGCTGTGGAAGAACTTGGTAAGGTAATTAATAGTGTGTCTATGAAGACCTTGAGGATCAAAAATCTTTAAAAATGGAAAAATATCAACCACGTTAGTTGATCCTGTTAGTTTCAAGAGAGTGGACACAATGTCCTTGTACTCTCCATTCTCTACAGATTCAACAAAATCCTCGGACACAAAAGTATAGGACAAGAAATTTATGCATGCCCTAAAAGCCGCATGCCCTACATCAACGGCTTTCCCAGTCCGGCCGTATTTTTGCATATCGTTAAGAAGATCTTGAAGCTTCTTACGCCTAAGACCTTGACTCGCATCAAGGGTCTTATTGGCGAATAATTGATCGTTGCATATTCTCCTGAAGTCTCTCCAAAGAGGACAGACAGGAAGAAATGGCAAGCTATAGTTATGGTGATCTAGGGAAGTCACAATACTCGGAACCGTTCGATCGGAGAACAACAAATCATTGGTTTGGAGAACTTCTTTGGCAATGTTTGATGAAGAGATTATTACAGTGGTTGATTGGCCAAGCCTCAAAAGCATTATGTCTGGGGCATAAAGCTTAGCAATCTTGGCCAATGTTTGTTGTGGCTTTCTTATAAATTCAAAGAGGTTTGTTAACATGATAAAAAGGGATGGTCCTGGTGGAAGTGGAAGCTTTGGTTTTGTGTTTCGTGCATGAAGAAAGTGGGCGAAAATGCATGTGAATAAGAGGGTTATTAGTGAAAGGGAAAGGTATGAAAAGTTAAATATGAGGCTATGATTTTGGACATTGTTTGGTGAATCCGTAGTAGTAGTTTTAATTTGTTCGAGTGCACTAAAGAATGTTGAGTTCTTCATTTCAACATTCCACCAGTAGTGTGGTAATGCTGATTCCATTATTTTCTGAGTTCTAAGGAAAAAAGTGTTTTTGAGTTTTGCCAAGTTGGCAATGGTGATGAGAGGGCCTCCTTGCCATTGTATATATAATATCGTGCAAGTTGAGGAGCCGCCCTCCAATACATCACGAGACATACTTACATATTTTTAAACAATTATATAAAAGATATACACAAAATTAATCATTAAATTAATTATTTATATAAAATATATATTAAAATATAAAATAATATTAAAAAAATATTAAAATAAACAAATTTTTATTATAATAGTTGTTCATATCCTGACCCAACAGATAATAGCCAGGCCCACTAATAAAAGTGGACCTCATGATAAGCCCGACTTCTTTGAAGAGGTTAGACATTGACTCCAATGAGCAAAAACCCTACTTGCTCGAAGTAGATAAACTGTTTCCTAAAATCTCTACCTCATCTAAAAGGTGGATCTCAATAAATTCTTAAAATAAAGAGAACGCTTATTTATTAGAAAAGATAAGATTACCCCAACAAAGGTGGTTAACAATTCTACTATAAATACACTGGCACTTCCTAAGTATGTATGACACACGTTCTAATCTATTAAAAATTTGTCTAAATCTCTTGCTAACTTAAGTATCGAAATCTCTTGCAGGTATCACCCCTCACCTCTTCACGAAAAACTCGGACAAACGGCACCTCAGCACCGAAGAGGTCAAATGCTGGCACCAAAAAAATTTAGACTTCACGTTCAGATCCGAATAATATAAATATATATTTCTAACACTTCTTTTTAAGTAAGAATCTCTCTTTGGACTTACTTAAAAATTTCTTTTGTAATTCACCAATAATTGAATTATAGAACTTTTGACAGGGAGTTCCTATAGTATGTCATAGTAGTACTTCTCTCAAGGGCATAGTATGTCATGATACCACATTTTACAATTTAGAGCATAGAAAAAACTGAGCATCGCTCTCCGTAAATATCTAAAACTGCTACCCACCCAAGATTATAACTTGTGGAGCCATCCAAGCGTTGGGGAGTTAATACTATCCAGTTGGTCCACCCGTGCCTCATGCAACGGATTTGTGTAGTAGCACAGTGCAACTTTGCTTTCTTTCTTTGGTAGCGTTCTTGGAACCCTTTGTATTTAGCGGCATATTGAGCAGCATCGATTAGTTATTGGCCATGGCCACCGCACTATATGACAAAGGACCACTGGACTACACAATGGAAGGAGCTAATTGATAATTTCGTACCTTGCCTATGCCATACACCATTTTCCAACCATCTCTTCTTCAACCATATAATTTCCTGTTCAGATTTGGGCCATGCATAGTAGAAATGGCTGAAGCGTGATTAGAAACTAACAGCAAGAACAAATATAAAATGCCTATTTATTTGTCTTTTGTATATCATGCTTATCGATTTGTGATAGAAAGATGTTTATTAACTTAATTTTGAAGAGGTGTTTATTGTGTTGAAAAATACAAAAAATCATTTGATTATCTTTGCAGGTTTTAAAAAATTAAACATACATGTTCTTAAAAATACTTAAAAAAATTTTAAAGTTAATTTATAGGACTTTGCTAGGTAGACAATGACTTTTGTGAACAATGTAAATAATGGGCTCTAAAATTGGCCCAATAAAATAAAAATACAATACACCCTAAATTACCTACCTAAATCTTAATATTAGGATAACCATCCACATACCTAATAAATTGAACATCCAATATATCAATTGTTTATATTGTTTAATATTTTCATTGTCTACCTATACTTTTCCTAATTTATACTTGTCAAAATTAAAAAATCTAATATAATTTTATTCGAAATATTTTGCAATGATCCAAACTTTGTGGACGATGGGAAACTTTTTTTAAGTTCATCATATATTTAGATTGCGAAAATATTTGAAAACAAAAAGAATAAATTAAAAATTGTTCGGTTGCTCACTTGTCGAACGGGTTGGACCTGAGGGTAAAAAAGGTGGGGCGACCGGAGATGGGTGTTGTTGACTCTTGGCGTCGAGCTCCTCCAGGTTACCGGGTACTGTGTGTGAGAAGGGGTGGTACACCTGCAAAAAAGACTCCGACACTCAAGTCAGTGTACGAATAAGGTGGGGGATTTTTGTCAAAGTGTGTGACATTACGTTAGGATTTTTACCAGTAAAGAATGTCATAAAAACAGTCGCGTTGTAGATATAGTCTCTAAACCGACAAAAATTCCTTCGTGCAAACGTTTTGGTTGTCACAAGTAACAAACCCCTTTAAAATTGATAACCGAGTATTCAAACCTCGGGTCGTCTTCTCAAGGAATTGCAGGGAAGTATGTTCTTATTATTGGTTATGGAGATTGTAAATTGGGGTTTTGAGAAAGAGGAATAATTATGAAAGATAAATTAATAATAAAAATAAACTCTTGGCAAAGTATGAAGAACTGGAAGTCCTATCCCTTATCAATTGTGATGAGAATTGGGTTTTAATCCCACTTTGTTAACCTTTACTAAACAAAGGAAGGTTAAGTGGACTGATTAGCTTGATTCTCAAGTCCTAGTCAACTCTTGTGGAGAGGCTAGCTTTAGAGCAATCCTAGTGCAATCAGAATCTGCCAATTTCAACCACTGTTTTATTTGACAGTTCAAGTGTTACCAATCAATCAACCAAAGCCAAAAGGGAAGAAAGTCTACTTGGATGAAAATAACTTGGATAAACACAGAGCATTAATAAATTAAAGAGAGCAATCATAAGTCTGAAATACCTCAAATTATATTAAATAAAATATTCAAATCATAACATGGAAGAGTTTATAAATTAAATTAGAAAAATAAATAAAAATAAAGAACCTGGGATTGAGAGTCACTCCTAAAACAAAGAGAAATCCTAAATCCTAATCCTAAGAGAGAGGAGAGAACCTCTCTCTCTAAAAACTACATCTACTCCTAAAATTATAAATATGAGAGCCTCCTTTTGAATGGATGCAGTCCCCCACTTTATAGCCTCTAATCTGTATTTTCTGGGCCGCAAACTGGGTCAGAAACAGTCCAGAATTCGCTGGTTTCGGATTTTGCCACGCTGGTTTTTCGTCACTGCGATGCGGCCGCATGGATCACGCGGTCGTGTCGCCTAGCGTCAGAGGAACCATAGCATATTATATATCAAATCGAAGCTCCGGATGTTAGCTTTCCAACGCAACTGGAACCGCGTCGTTTGAATCTCTGTAGCTAAAGTTATAGCTATTTGAGTGCGAAGAGGTCAGGCTGGACAGCTTAGCAATTTCTTCAACTTCTTGTATTCCTTCCACTTTTGCATGCTTCTTTTCCATCCTCCAAGCCATTCCTGCCCTGTAATCTCTGAAATAACTCAACACACATATCAAGGCATCTAATGGTAATAAGAGAGGATTAATATTAGCAATTATAAGTCCAAAGAAGCATGTTTTCAATCAAAGCACATAATTAGGAAGGTAAATGTAAAACCATGCAAATAGTATGAATAAATGGGTAAAGAGTAGATAAAAACCACTCAATTGAGCACAAGATAAACCATAAAATAGTGATTTATCAGTGACGTACCTAATCGAGGGGTAGGACCCTCCCTTTATATAGTTTGTACTAACGTGGGCCCCACATGGGCAGGTCCTCTTTCCTGAAAATTTTCTCTCCAGCTGTCAAGGATCATGTTGGAGGGGTGACGCTCGGGTCACCCTTCGGTTTGGTAATCGCTTGGCTGGTCGGCATCTGGGTCTGGATCCCCGCTCTGCTGGGCTGGGCCGGAACAGTGCCTCCAATGCACTGGCTACAGTCGTGTGCCTTAGTCAGCACGTTTTGGTCTGCTTTCCCGGTGGTCGGGTTCGCATAGGGTTGGCCATCCATTACTTGGGCGTGCCCCCTACGCGCGAGTGAGTTTCGTCAGTTCTAGGGGAACGTCAATCGTCGCCTCGTCCTTCGCGCTGATCATTTAATGCCATTATGACTAATTTGAAAACTTGGGTGAAAGGTCCATTTTGCCCCTGACTTTCGCGCTTCTCAGTATCAGTTACGTCCTAGTTTTTGTGTCTTTCCTCCTTCACATTCCAAGATTTTCTTTTCTTTCCATCACTCTTTCATTTGCCACTGTGTTTTCTCTTTGATTCTCCCAGGCTCATACGTTCCCAAACTCCTTCGCTCCTACTTGTTTTCTTGGAAGTTACCATCCTTCACTCGTCAATCTCCTGGTAATCATTCCCTCTATTTACTATTGACTGATTAAACCCGTTTCATTCTTGCTGTTTTGTTTTTGAATTTTCTTGATCGCATGTAATTGCTGCATATTGTTGTTACTTCATTTTTTATTGCCCTCGACTGTGTGTCACTGCTGCTAGATAGGTTTTAGGGGGTTTCCATTTTCCATTAGGTGCTTTAACTGCAGATTAGCACGTAGTGTTTAGTTCCATGCAATCTGGGTTTCTGACCTTCTAGTCTGACTTAAGTGGTGACCCCCTTGTAGGTATGGCACAACGTCCTGTCGCAAGAGCTCCCGTGGACCGATACGCTTGGGTTACCTCAGACGTGAAAGATACCCCCTCCAGGATGACCCTGGAGGAGCTCACGGAGTTGTGCCAATCTGACTTCTCTGCGGAGGGGATGCCGAGGAAGAACGTTATCATGCGTTCGTTCCCGGGGACCAAGAACGAATATGCCATATAAATTTGCACACCCCCCGAGTTACCGACTGGATCTGGATATATAAATCTTTGTTTACCAGCTTGGGACTTCGTATCCCATTCTCCCCCTTTCAAATGGCGCTTCTAAACTGGTGTGATGTGGCGCCGTCGCAGCTGCATCCAAACAGTTGGGCCTCCATCTGATGCTTCGAGATGGTGTGTGAATATTTGGAGCTGCCGGTCTCAGTGGAAGTTTTTCTATGGTTTTTCGTCTTGACGAACCCTTCTAAGGAAGGGAGAGCCAAGAAAGGGTACATGTCTTTTCGGGCAGCGCAAGGTAGGCAAATCTTCGAGTTGTTCGAATATTCCTATCATGGCTTTTAGGAGAAGTTGGTACACGAAATCGTGATCTCACACTTTTCACACAACTCCGTGCAGCTGACCAGCAAGTGCACTGGGTCGTCCAAGTAATACCTTACATGAGTAAGGATCGATCCCACGGAGATTGTCGGCTTGAAGCAAGCTATGGTCATCCTTGTAAATCTTAGTCAGGCGAATTCAAATGTTCATGAGTTTGATAATTAAAATATAATTAAAACAGAAAATAAGATAGAAATACTTATGTAATTCATTGGTAGGATTTCAGATAAGCGTATGGAGATGCTTGTTGCTTTTGAACCTCTGCTTTCATATTGCCTTCATCCAATCATGCGTACTCCCTTCCATGGCAAGCTATATATTGGGGGATCACCGTTGTCAATGGCTACTATCCGTCCTCTCAGTGAAAATGGTCCAGCTACGGGATACATAGGGCTAATCATCTGTCGGTTCTCACTTGTGTTGGAATAAGATCCAATGATCCTTTTGCGTCTGTCACTACACCCAACACTCACGAGTTTGAAGCTCGTCACAGTCATCCCATCCCAGATCCTACTCGGAATACCACAGACAAGGTTTAGACTTTCCGGATCTCAAGAATGCTGCCAATTGATTCTAGCTTATACCACGAAGACTCTGATCCCACGGAATGGAGGGCTCTATTGTCAAGAGAGGCAACCATGCGTCGTGAACCAGGAGGCTAAGAGATACACACTCAAGCTATTGCAGATAGAACAGAAGTGGTTGTCAGGCACGCGTTCATAGGTGAGAATGATGATGAGTGTCACGGATCATCACATTCATCAGGTTGAAGTGCGAGTGAATATCTTAGAATAAGAATAAGCTTGAATTGAATAGAAAAATAATAGTACTTTGCATTAATTCATGAGGAACAGCAGAGCTCCACACCTTAATCTATGGGGTGTAGAAACTCCACCGTTGAAAATACAAAAGTGATGAAGGTCCAGGCATGGTCGAATGGCCAGCCCCCAAAACGTGATCAAGAGATCAAAAGTGATACAAAGATAGTCTCAAAAATGATCTATAGATTTCAAGATGAAAATACAATAGTAAAAGGTCCTATTTATAATAAACTAGTGACCTAGGGTTTACAGAAACGAGTAATTAATGCAGAAATCTACTTTCGGGCCCACTTGGTGTGTGTTTGGGCTGAGCATTGAAGCTTTCACGTGCATAGTCTTCTCTTGGAGTTAAACGCCAGCTCTGGTGTCAGTTTGGGCGTTTAACTCCAGCTTTTTTGCCAGTTCTGGCGTTTAACGCCAGAATAGGGTAGAAAGTTGGCGTTTAAACGCCAGTTTGCGTTATCAAAACTCGGACAAAGTATGGACTATTACATATTGCTGGAAAGCCCAGGATGTCTATCTTCCAACGCAATTGAGAGCGCATGAATTGGGCTTCCGTAGCTCCAGAAAAGCCACTTCGAGTGCAGGGAGGTCAGAATCCAACAGCATCTGCAGTCCTTTTTCAGCCTCTGAATCAGATTTTTGCTCAGGTCCCTCAATTTCAGCCAAAAAATACCTGAAATCACAGAAAAACACACAAACTCATAGTAAAGTCCAGAAATGTAATTTTTATTTAAAAACTAATAAAAATATAATAAAAAGTAACTAAAATATACTAAAAACTACCTAAAAACAATGCCAAAAAGCGTATAAATTATCCACTCATCACAACACCAAACTTAAATTGTTGCTTGTTCCCAAGCAACTAAAAACAAAGTAGGATAAAAAGAAGAGAATATACAATAAATTTCGAAAACATCTGTGAAGATCAGTCTTAATTAGATGAGCGGGGCTATTAGCTTTTTGCTTCTGAACAGTTTTGACATCTCACTTTATCCTTTGAAGCTCAGAATGATTGGCATCTATAGGAACTCAGAATTCAGATAGTGTTATTAATTCTCCTAGTTCAGTATGTTGATTCTTGAACACAGTTACTTTATGAGTCTTGGCCGTGACCCTAAGCATTTTGTTTTTCAGTATTACCACCGGATACATAAATGCCACAGATACATAACTGGGTGAACCTTTTCAGATTGTGACTCAGCTTTGCTAGAGTCCCCAATTAGAGGTGTCTAGAGCTCTTAAGCACACTCTTTTTGCTTTGGGCCACGACTTTAACCGCTCAGTCTCAAGCTTTTCACTTGACACCTTCACGCCACAAGCACATGGTTAGGGACAACTTGGTTTAGCCGCTTAGGCCAGGATTTTTATTCCTTTGGGCCCTCCTATCCATTAATGCTCAAAGCCTTGGATCCTTTTTACCCTTGCCTTTTGGTTTAAAGGGTTACTGGCTTTTTCTGCTTGCTTTTTCTTTTTCTTTCTTTTATTTTTCACCATTTTTTTTCGCAAGCTTCTTCTTTTTCACTGCTTTTTCTTGCTTCAAGAATCAATTTTATGATTTTTCAGATTATCAATAATCTCTTTTTTCATTATTTTTTCAAGAGCCAACAAATTTAACATTCATAAACTTCTCTATAAAAAATATGCACTGTTCAAGCATTCATTCAGAAAACAAAAGTATTGCCACTACATCAAAATAATTAAACTATTTTTAAAATTCGAAATTCATGTACTTCTTTTTCTTTTGCAATTAAAATATTTTTTTCATTTAAGAAAGGTGATGGATTCATAGGACATTCATAGCTTTAAGACATAGACACTAAACACTAATGATCATGTAATAAAGACACAAACATAGTAAAACATGAAGCATAGGGAACGAAAAACAGAAAAATAAAGAACAAGAAAATTAAAGAACGGGTCCACCTTAGTGATGACGGCTTGTTCTTCCTCTTGAAGATCTTATGGAGTGCTTGAGCTCCTCAATGTCTTTTCCTTGCCTTTGTTGTTCCTCCCTCATGGCTCTTTGGTCTTCTCTAATTTTATGGAGGAGGATGGAGTGCTCTTGGTGCTCCATCCTTAGTTGTCCTATTTTGGAGCTTAATTCTCCTAAGGAGGTGTTGATTTACTCCCAATAGTTTTGTGGAGGAAAGTGCATCCCTTGAGGCATCTCAGGGATTTCATGATGAGAAATTTCCTCATGCTCTTGTTGAGGTCCATGAGTGGGCTCTCTTGTTTGCTCCATCCTTTTCTTAGTGATGGGCTTTTGAGATGAATCTCTCCATCTCCCATGACTCAGAGGTGGAAGCAATTGTCTTCCCTTTCCTCTTTTTAGAGGTTTCTCCGGCCTTAGGTGCCATTAATGGTTAAAGCAATGCTTTTTCCACACCAAACTTAGAAGGTTTGCTCGTCCTCAAGCAAAAGAAGAAAGAAGAGAGGAGAAGAATAAGAAAATGGAGGAGATGGGGAGGTGTGAGTGTTTTAGGGGTTGGGTTTAGGAGGGAATGGATGTGAATTTGAATGTTGAGGTAGGTGGGATTTTTGGGGAAGAGTGGTGAAGAGGTGATGGGGAAGAGAGATGGAGGTGATCGGTGAAGGGTATTTGGGGAAGGGTGTTATTAGAAAGTGTGAAAAAGAGAAAGAGTGAGTTGAGGTAGGTGGGGATCCTGTGGGGTCCACAGATCCTGAGGTGTCAAGGATTTCCATCCCTACTCCATTCTGGCATGTAAATGCCCTCTGACTGCCAATCCTAGCGTTAAATGCCAGGTTGTTGCCCATTTCTAGCGTTTAACGC
Source organism: Arachis ipaensis (assembly GCF_000816755.2). Classification (NCBI taxonomy): domain Eukaryota; kingdom Viridiplantae; phylum Streptophyta; class Magnoliopsida; order Fabales; family Fabaceae; genus Arachis; species Arachis ipaensis. The sequence continues at coordinate 35,966,909 of NC_029792.2, forward strand.
CAGCTTTTCTTTCTTTTCTGGCGTTAAACGCCAGCTTTGTGCCCCTTTCTGGCATTAAACGCCAGTCTGGTGCCCTTTTCTGGCATTAAATGTCCAGAATGGTGTCAGACTGGGCGTTTAACGCCCATTATGCTATCTTTACTGGCGTTTAAACGCCAGTAAGCTCCTCCTCCAGGGTGTGCTGTTTTTAATGCTATTTTTGAATTTGCTTTGATTTTTTTGCAGTTGTTTTTGTGACTCCTCATGATCATCAACCTAGAGAAAACATAAAATAATAATAGAAAATGGAAATTTAGCATAGATAAATAAAAATTGGGTTGCCTCCCAATAAGTGCTTCTTTAATGTCAATAGCTTGACAGTGGGCTCTCATGGAGCCTCACAGATACTCAGAGCATGATGATGGCCTCTCAACACCAAACTTAGAGTTTGAACGTGGGGGCTCTGTTTGACTCTGCATTGAGAGAAGCTTTTCATGCTTCCTCTCCATGGTTACAGAGGGAGATCCTTGAGCCTTAAACACAAGGTAGTCCTTATTCACTTGAAGGACCAACTCTCCTCCGTCAACATCAATCACAGCTTTTGCTGTGGCTAGGAAGGGCCTGCCAAAGATGATGGATTCATCCATATTCTTCCCAGTGTCCAGGATTATGAAGTCAGTAGGGATGTAAAGGCCTTCAACCTTTACCAAGACATCCTCTACAAGTCCATAAGCCTGCTTCCTTGAATTTTCTGTGGTGCACGAATTGTAAATCGCACTTTTCACAATTCGTACCACTGACCAGCAAGTGCACTGGGTCATCCAAGTAATACCTTACGTGAGTAAGGGTCGATCCCACGGAGATAGTCGGCTTGAAGCAAGCTATGGTTATTTTGTAAATTCTTAGTCAGAAAATTTATAATAAAAATGGTTGGATTTATGAAGAGTAATTAACATAAATAAATAATACTTGTTGTGCAGTAATGGAGAACAGATTGAGGTTTTGGAGATGCTCTGTCTTCTGAATCTCTGCTTTGATACTGTCTTTTTCTTCACACACGCAAGGCTCCTTCCATGGCAAGCTGTATGTTGGTGGATCACCGTTGTCAATGGCTACCATCCGTCCTCTCAGTAAAAATGGTCCAAATGCGCTGTCACCGCATGGCTAATCATCTGTCGGTTGTCACTCATGTTGGAATAGAATCCGTTGATTCTTTTGTTTCTGTCACTACGCCCAACACTTGCGAGTTTGAAGCTCGTCACAGTCATCCTTTCCCAGATCCTACTCGGAATACTACAGACAAGGTTTAGACTTTCCAGATCTTAGGAATGACCGCTAATAATTCTAGCCTATACCACGAAGACTCTGATCATGAACCAGGAGGCTAAGAGATACACACTCAAGCTAGTGTAGATAGAACGGAGGTGGTTGTCAGGCACGCGTTCATAGGTGAGAATGATGATGAGTGCCACGGATCATCACATTCATCAGGGTGAAGTGCGAGTGAATATCTTAGAACAGAAACAAGCGTGTTTGAATAGAAAACAGAAGTAATTGCATTAATTCATCGAGACACAGCAGAGCTCCTCACCCCCAATCATGGAGTTTAGAGACTCATGCCGTAGAGATACAATGTAAAATGTGAAAATGTCATGAGGTACAAAATAGATCTCTAAAGTAGTTTTTATACTAAACTAGTAGCTAGGGTTACAGAAAATAAGTAACTAAGTGAAGATAGTGCAGAAATCCACTTCCGGAGCCCACTTGGTGTGTGTTTGGGCTGAGCATTGAGCTTTACACGTGTAGAGGCTTCTCTTGGAGTTAAACGCCAGGTCACAGCCTGTTTGTGGCGTTTAACTCTGGTTTGTAACCTGTTTCTGGCGTTTAACTTCAGAATAGAGCAGGAAGTTGGCGTTTGAACGCCAGTTTGCGTGTCAAAACTTAGGCAAAGTATGGACTATTATATATTTCTGGAAAGCCCTAGATGTCTACTTTTCAACGCAATTAAGATCGCGCCAATTGAGTTTCTGTAGCTCGAGAAAATCCATTTCGCGTAAAGCAGGGTCAGAATCCAACAGCATCTGCAGGCCTTTTTCAGCCTCTGAATCAGATTTTTGCCCAGGTCCCTCAATTTTAGCCAGAAAATATCTGAAATCACAGAAAAATACACAAACTCATAGTAAAGTCCAAAAATGTGATTTTTTCATAAAAACTAATAAAACTATACTAAAAAGTAGCTAGATCCTACTAAAAACTATATGAAAATACCCCCAAAAAGCGTATAAAATATCCGCTCATCACAACACCAAACTTAAACTGTTGCTTGTCCTCAAGCAACTAGATAAATAAAATAGGATAGAAAGAAAATCAAGAGGCAATAACATCTCAGAGTTTCATATGAAGCTCAAATTCTCATTAGATGAGCGGGGCTAGTAGCTTTTTGCTTCCAAACAATTTTGGCACCTCCATTTATCCTTTGAAGTTCAGAATGATTGGCATCTATTGGAACTTAGAATTCAGATAGTGTTATTGATTCTCCTAGTTTAGTATGTTGATTCTTGAACACAACTATTTTATGAGGCTTGGCCGTGGCCCTAAGCACTTTGTTTTCCAGTATTACCACCGGATACATAAATGCCATAGACACATAACTGGGTGAACCTTTTCAGATTGTGACTTAGCTTTGCTAAAATCCCCAATCAGAGGTGTCCAGAGTTCTTAAGCACACTCTTTTCTTGCTTTGGATCATGACTTTAACCTCTCAGTCTCAAGCTTTTCACTTAACACCTTCATGCCACAAGCACATGGTTAGAGACAGCTTGGTTTAGCCGCTTAGGCCGAGATTTTATTCCTTTGGGCCCTCCTATCCATTAATGCTCAAAGCCTTGGATACTTTTTATTACCCTTGCCTTTTGGTTTAAAGGGTTACTGGCTTTTTTTTTTTTGGCTGCTTTTTCTTGCTTCAAGAATCAATTTCATGATTTTTCAGATTATCAATAACATTTCTCTTTTTCATCATTCTTCAAGAGCCAACAGTTTTAACATTCATAAACATCAAATTAAAAGACATATGCATTGTTCAAGCATTCATTCAGAGAACAAAAAGTATTGCCACCACATATAAATAATTTGAATTTTTCTTGTTAAAAACTCGAAAATAAAATTGCCTCCTTATTCTAAAAATCTGCTATTTTATTCATGTTCAATGATGATAAGAGAGATAAATTATAACTTATTTGGAGATAGAAAAATAAAAAAATTAAAGATACTAATTACTACTACTCATATAACTTCTAAGGTAGATTTCTAATAGTAAAAGTTATCACAGAGTTAAGACTAAGATTAGGACTCAACAACCTTTATTTTGGGAGATGGATTCTCCTTTAGTCTATGGGGTGCTTAGCCCTTCAAGAGACAGCTTCTGGCGTTTCAGCTCCTGTAGCTCACGCCCTTGCTCCTCTTGTTCCCTCAGCAGTTTGCAGAGCATGCTATTTTGAACTTGCTATTTCTCTTTTAGTTGATCCATAGCTTCTTGCAGCTTGGTGACAGAGGCTTATAGGAGGGTCCAGTAGTCAATCTGAGGGATTTCTGGGAGGAACTCCTGTGCCCTCCTTTTGATAGAGATGTCTTGCACATGTTGTCCTTCCATTAATTTTTTTGTGATTGGATGCTCGACTGAGATATACTCATCCACTCCCATCTTTACCCCAGCATCCTTGCATAGCAGAGATATTAAGCTTGGGTAAGCCAATTTGGCTTCTTTGGAGTTCTTGTTTGCAATTGTGTAGAGCTCACATGAAATCAGATCTTGAATCTCCACTTTGTTTTCCTGCATAATACAATGGATCATAATTGCTCTTTTGAGAGTAACCTCAGAGCGGTTACTGGTGGGCAATATGGAACACCCAATGAAGTCCAGCCAGCCCCTAGCGACTGGTTTGAGATCCCCTCTCTTGAGTTGATTTGGGACACCCTTTGTGTTGGTTGTCCACTTGGTTCCAGGGATGCATATGTCCTTCAGAACTTGGTCCAAGCGCATATTTGATCTCACCATTCTCTTACTAAAGGAATCCGGATCATCTTGTAGTTGCTGCAGCTTGAAAATCTCTCTTATTTTGTCAATGTGGAAGTGAATAGCTTTCCCTCTGACCATGGTTCGAAAGGTGTAAAAGGCGATTCCATCCCTTTTCTGCTTATCTGTTTGCCACACATTTGCGTAGAATTCCTGAACCATGTTTTTTCCCACCTTTGTCTCAGGATTAGCTAGGATTTCCCAGCCCCTTTTTTGAATTTGCTCTTGGATCTTCGGATATTCATCTTCTTTCAGATCGAATTTAACTTCCGGGATCACTGATCTTAGACCCATTATTCTGTAGTAATGGTCTGCATGTTCTTTTGTTAAGAACTTCTCCTGATTCCAAAGTGGTTTTGGAATATTCTCTTTCTTGCCTCTTGAAGTAGTTTGTTTTCCTTTAGGAGCCATGATCTTAGTGAGTCTTAGCTCAGTGATCACGCAAAGCACACCAAAATTAGAGGTTTGCTTGTCCTCAAGAAAAAGAAAGCAGAGAAGAGGAATAGAAGGAGAGGTAAGTTCAAATTGTGGAGGAGAGGGGGATGGCCGAATGTGAATTTAAAGAGGAGGGGATAGGTTCGAAAATTTTGAAAAAGATATGATAGAAATATGATTTTAAAAAGATAATTATGATATGCAAAAGATGTAGTTTTAAAATTGAAAAGATAAGAGAGAGATTTGAAAAGGGTATATCTAATTTTTAAAAAGATAGTATGATGATTTAGAAAAGATTTGAAAATAATTTAAAAAGATAGATGAGTTTTGAAAAAGATTTGAAAAGAAGTTTAAGGAGAATGAAGAAAGATTTTATTAATATATTTTTTTGAAATTGAAATTGAATTCGAAAGATGATGATTTGTAACATGTTTATGCAAGAAATTATGGATGAAATCATGAAAATTTGAAAAAAATAGATTTGGAAAACAAAACTTCCTCCCCTCCACAATCCTGGCGTTAAACGCCCAACTGCTACTTGTTTTGGGCGTTTAACGCCCATCTGTAGCCTCTTTTGGGCGTTTAACGCCCAGCTGCTGCTTCTAGCTGGCGTTAAATGCCAGAAATCTTTTGTCACTGGGCGTTTTTATGAACGCCAAGGATGCTGCAAGTGTGGCGTTAAATGCCCAGAATGGTACCCATTCTGGCGTTTAACGCCCAGAAAGATATCATTACTGGCGTTAAACGCCCAAATGTACCTCTTACTGGCATTTTCTTGCCAGTGAGCTCCTTTTCCCTGTTTTGCACTCTGAATCCTTCTGTAACTCTGTGAACTTATGCAATTGATACTTTACCTTGAAGATTATTTATATTAAACTCGTATAATTATTATTTGATTAATAAATAAGCTTTGCTAATGGCTGGGTTGCCTCCCAGCAAGTGCTTCTTTATTGTCTTTAGCTGGACCTTGCTGAGCTTTTAATCTAGCCTCAGCTTTGAGCATTCTTGCTCAATATTGACTTCAAGATAATGCTTGATTCTCTGTCCATTAACAATGAACTTCTTATTAGAATCAATGTCTTGAAGCTCCACATAGCCATATGGTGACACGCTTGTAATCACATATGGTCCCCTCCATCGGAATTTTAGTTTCCCAAGGAATAATCTGAGCCTAGAGTTAAACAGCAGGACCTTCTGTCCTGGTTCAAAGACTCTAGATGACAACTTTCTGTCATGCCACCTTTTTGCTTTCTTTTTGTAAAGTTTAGCATTTTCAAAAGTAGTGAGTCTGAATTCCTCTAGCTCATTCAGCTGGAGCAATCTTTTTTCTCCAGCTAATTTGGTATCAAAGTTTAGGAATTTGGTTGCCTAGTAGGCCTTATGCTCCAGTTCCATGGGCAGATGACAGGCCTTACCATACACAAGCTGGTATGGAGAGGTCCCTATAGGAGTCTTGAATGCTGTTCTGTATGCCCATAGAGCATCGTCCAAGCTTTTTGCCCAATCCTTTCTACGGGTACTTACAGTCCGTTCCAGGATTCTTTTTAGTTCTCTATTAGAGACTTCAGCTTGCCCATTTGTCTGTGGATGATATGGAGTTGTCACCTTGTGTCTAATTCCATATCGGACCATAGCAGAGTAAAGCTATTTGTTGCAGAAATGAGTGCCCCCATCACTGATTAGTGCTCTAGGGATACCAAACCTGCTGAAAATATGTTTCTAGAGAAACTTCAGCACTGTCTTAGTATCATTAGTGGGTGTTGCAATGGCCTCTACCCATTTGGATACATAGTCGACTGCCACCAGAATATAAGTGTTTGAGTATGATGGTGGGAAAGGCCCCAGGAAGTCAATACCCCATACGTCAAACAACTCAATCTCTAATATCCCTTCCTGAGGCATGGCGTAACCATGAGGCAGATTACCAGCTCTCTGGCAGCTGTCACAGTTACGCACAAACTCTCGGGAGTCTTTATAGAGAGTGGGCCAGTAGAAGCCACATTGGAGGACTTTTGTGGCTGTTTGCTCACCTCTGAAATGTCCTCCATACTGTGATCCATGACAATGCTATAGGATCTTCTGTGTTTCTTCTCTAGGCACGCACCTACGGATTATTCCGTCTGCACATCTCTTAAAGAGATATGGTTCATCCCACAAGTAGTACTTTGCATCAGTAATTAATTTTTTTGTTTGTTGCCTGCTGTACTCCTTGGGTATGAATCTTGCAGCTTTATAGTTTGCAATGTCTGCAAACCATAGTGTTTCCTGAATGGCAAACAATTGCTCATCCGGAAAGGTTTCAGAGATCTCAATAGAGGAAGAGGACGCCCCTTCTACTGGTTCTATCCGGGACAGATGATCAACCACTTGGTTCTCTGTCCCTTTTCTGTCTCTTATTTCTATATCAAACTCTTGCAGAAGCAACACCCATCTTATGAGCCTGGGTTTTGAATCCTGCTTTGTGAGCAGATATTTAAGAGCAGCATGGTCAGTGTACACAATCACTTTTGATCCTACTAAGTATGATCTAAACTAGTCAATGACGTAGACCACTGCAAGTAACTCCTTCTCTGTAGTTGTGTAATTTTTCTGTGCATCATTTAAAACATGGCTAGCGTAATAAATAACATGCAGAAGCTTGTTATGCCTCTATCCCAGTACTGCACCAATGGCATGGTCACTGGCATCACACATTAGTTCGAATGGTAATGTCCAGTCTGGTGCAGAGATAACTGGTGCTGTGACCAGCTTAGCTTTCAGAGTTTTAAACGCCTGCAGACACTCTGTGTCAAACACAAATGGCATGTCAGCAGCCAGCAGATTTCTCAGAGGTTTTGTGATTTTTGAAAAATCATTTATAAACCTCTTATAGAATCCTGCATGCCCCAAAAAGCTTCTGATTGCCTTAACATTGGCAGGTGGTGGTAATTTTTCAATTACCTCTACTTTAGCTTGATCCACCTCTATTCCCTTGTTTGAAATTTTATGCCCAAGGACAATTCCTTCAGTCACCATAAAGTGACATTTTTTCCAGTTCAAAACTAGGTTGGTCTATTGGCATCTTTTAAGAACAAGTGCTAAATGGTCAAGGCAGGAACTGAATGAGTCTCCAAATACTGAAAAGTCATCGATGAAGACTTCTAGAAATTTCTCTACCATATCAGAGAAGATAGAGAGCATGCACCTCTGAAAGGTTGCAGGTGCATTGCACAGACCAAAAGGCATCCTTCTATAGGCAAACACTCCAAAAGAACATGTGAATGCTGTTTTCTCTTGGTCCTGAGGATCTACTGCAATTTGGTTGTAACCTGAATAGCCATCTAAAAAGCAGTAATATTCATGACCTGCTAGTCTCTCTAGCATCTGATCTATGAATGGTAAAGAGAAGTGATCTTTCCTGGTAGCTGTATTGAGCCTTCTGTAGTCAATACACATACGCCACCCTGTAACTGTTCTTGTAGGAACCGGTTCATTTTTTTCATTATGAACCACTGTCATGCCTCCCTTTTTGGGGACAACTTGGACAAGGCTCACCCAGGGGCTATCAGAAATAGGATAAATAATCCTAGCCTCCAGTAACTTAGTGACCTCTTTCTGCACCACCTCGTTCATGGCTGAATTTAGCCGCCTCTGTGGTTGAACCACTGGCTTAGCATCGTCCTCCAATAGGATCTTGTGCATGCATCTTGCTGGGCTGATGCCCTTAAGATCACTTATGGACCACCCAAGAGCTGCCTTGTGTGTCCTTACCACTTGAAATAGTGCTTTCTCTTCCTGTGGATTTAAAGCAGAGCTTATGATCACCAGAAAAGTGTCACCTTCTCCCAGAAATGCATATTTCAGGGATGGTGGTAGTGGTTTGAGCTCAGATTTAGGAGGTTTCTCTTCTTTCGGAAGGATTTTCAGAGGCTCTTTTATTTCTCTAATTCATCCAGATCAGGCTGAACATCTTTAAAGATGTCTTCTAGCTCTGATTCGAGACTCTCAGCCATGTCGATCTCCTCTACCAGGGAGTCAATAATATCAACATGCATGTAGTCTTTTGATGTGTCTGGATGCTTCATTGCCTCAACAGCATTCAGCCTGAACTCATCCTCATTGATTCTTAATGTCACTTCCCCTTTTTGGACATCAATGAGGGTTCGTCCAGTTGCTAGGAAGGGTCTTCCTAGAATGAGAGTTGCACTCTTGTGCTCCTCCATATCCAGCACTACAAAGTTAGTGGAAAAGGCAAATAGCCCAACCTTGGCAATCATGTCCTCAATTATGCCTGATGGATATTTAATGGAGCCATCAGCTAGTTGAAGACATATCCGGGTTGGTTTGACCTCTTCAGTTAAGCCAAGCTTTCTGATAGTGGATGCAGGGATTAGATTGATACTTGTCCCAAGGTCACATAAGGCTGTCTTGGTACAAGTACCCTCTAATGTGCATGGTATCATAAAGCTTCCGGGATCCTTAAGCTTTTCTGGTAAGCTTGTTAGGATGACTGCACTACATTCTTCAGTGAGAAAAACTTTTTTTGTTTCTCTCCAATCCTTCTTATGACTTAAGATCTCTTTCATGAACTTAGCATAAGAGAGTATTTTCTCAAGTACCTCTGCAAACGGAATCTTTATTTCAAGAGTCCTGAGATAGTTTGCAAAGCGGGCAAATTGTTTATCCTGTTCCGCTTGGCATCTGAGGATAAGGTATTTTGGATTTATACACTTCAACCTTGGTTGCTGCAGGTTTATTTCCTACAGATGCAGGTTGAGAAGCCTTCTTGAGGGAGTTATTATCAGCACTTGCAAGTGTCTAATCCCTTACAGGCATTTGAACGCCAGAACTGGACATAGATTGGGCGTTTAACGCCAGTTTTTCACCCTTTTCTGGCGTTTGAACGCCAGACTGGTTCCTCTCTGGGCTCTTACTGTCCTCAGAGGGATTTTGGGTAGCAGGTTGCTCATCCTCTGTCAACTGTTCTTTTCTTGGCTTTCTGTTGCTTTGAGTTGAGGTATTTAACGTTTTTCCACTTCTTAATTGAACTGCTTGGCACTCCTCTGTTATCTGCTTTGATAACTGCTATTTTGTCTGATTCAATTGTGATTCCATATCCTTGTTAGCAATTTTGGTTTCTTGTAGCATCTCCTTAAATTCTGCTAACTGCCTTGTTATAGAAGATAGCTGCTGATTGAGTTCAGCAACTTGTTCCTGAGGACTAAAGTCAGTTGATACTGCCTTAGCTTCTTCTTTCATGGAGGACTCATTACTTATGTACAGATGCTGATTTCTAGCAACTATATCGATAAGCTCTTGAGCCTCTTCAACAGTCTTTCTCATGTGTATAGATCCACCAGCTGAGTGGTCTAGAGATACCTGAGCTTTTTCTGTAAGCCCGTAGTAGAAGATGTCTAACTGCACCCACTCTGAAAACATTTCAGAGGGACACTTCCTTAACATCCCTCTGTACCTCTCCCAGGCGTTATAAAGGGATTCATCATCCTCTTGTTTAAAGCCTTGGATGTCCAGCCTTAGCTGTGTCATCCTTTTTGGAGGGAAATACTAATTCAGGAATTTGTCTGATAACTGTTTCCATGTTCTTATGCTTGCTGTAGGTTGGTTATTTAACCACCTCTTAGCTTGATCTTTTACAGCAAATGAAAACAGTAACAGCCTGTATACGTCCTGATCTACCTCCTTGTCACACACTATGTCAGCAATTTGCAAGAACTGCGCCAGAAACTCAGTAGGTTTTTCCTATGGAAGACTGGAATACTGGCATTTTCGCTGCACCATGACAATGAGCTGAGGATTTAGCTCAAAATTGCTTACTTTGATGGGAGGTATATAGATGCTACTTCCATATACAGCAGTAATGGGGTTATCATATGACCCCAGAATCCTTCTGGACTGTTCATTTTCATTTAGGTCCATGATGGATAAAATGGAATTGATATGAATTGCAAATAAAATATATTTTTGTTTTTCTTTTATTTAAGTAGAACAAACCGAATTATTAAGATAAATAAAAATAATAAGATAAAATAAAATAATTAGAAATTAAAATGTAAATTTCGAAAATCAAGAGAAAAATAAATTTGAAAACGAAAATAATTACTTAATTAAGAAGATTTGAAAAACTTCGGATATGATTTTTGAAAAAAAAATTTTGAATTTTGAAATTTCAAAACTAAGATAAGATAGAATAGAAAGTTTTAAAATAAAAATATGAATTTTTAAAGGAAAATTCGAAAATTAATTAAAACAAAGAGAAAAATATTTTTGAATTTAATGAAGAAAGAGAAAAAACAGTAAAAATGACACCAAACTTAAATTTTTAGATCAAAACAAAAGAAACAAACAGGAAAACTTTGAATATCATGATGAACGCTAAGAACAACTTTTGAAAATTTTTTTTTAAGAAAACAGAAACACAAAGGACACCAAACTTAAAAATTGAAATTAAACTCAAAAAGAAAAATTCAATTATTAGTTTATAAAAATTTTCGAAAAAAATTTGAAAAAGAAAATAAGGATTTAAAATTTTTTTAACCAAAAAAAATAATAGAAGACTCTAAACCAAAAAGAAAAATTTTTCCTAATCTAAGCAGCAAAATAAACCGTCAGTTGTCCAAACTCGAACAATCCCCGGCAACGGCACCAAAAACTTGGTACACGAATTGTAAATCACACTTTTCACAATTCGTACCACTGACCAGCAAGTGCACTGGGTCGTCCAAGTAATACCTTACGTGAGTAAGGGTCGATCCCACGAAGATTGTCAGCTTGAAGCAAGCTATGGTTATTTTGTAAATTCTTAGTCAGAAAATTTATAATAAAAATGGTTGGGTTTATGAAGAGTAATTAACATAAAATAAATAATATTTTTTGTGTAGTAATGGAGAACAGATTGAGGTTTTGGAGATGCTCTGTCTTCTGAATCTCCGCTTTGCTACTGTCTTCTTCTTCACGCACGCAAGGCTCCTTCCATGGCAAGCTGTATGTTGGTGGATCACCGTTGTCAATGGCTACCATCTGTCCTCTCAGTAAAAATGATCCAAATGCGCTGTCACCGCACGGCTAATCATTTGTCGGTTCTCACTTATGTTGGAATAGAATCCGTTGATTCTTTTGCGTCTGTCACTACGCCCAACACTCACGAGTTTGAAGCTCGTCACAGTCATCCCTTCCCAGATCCTACTCGTAATACCACAGACAAGGTTTAGACTTTCCGGATCTCAGGAATGGCCGCCAATAATTCTAGCCTATACCACGAAGACTCTGATCATGAACTAGGAGGCTAAGAGATACACACTCAAGCTAGTGCAGATAGAACGGAGGTGGTTGTCAGGCACAAGTTCATAGGTGAGAATGATGATGAGTGTCACGGATCATCACATTCATCAGGGTGAAGTGCGAGTGAATATCTTAGAACAGAACAAGCATGTTTGAATAGAAAACAGAAGTAATTGCATTAATTCATCGAGACACAGCAGAGCTCCTCACCCCCAATCATAGAGTTTAGAGACTCATGCTGTAGAGATACAATGTAAAACGTGAAAATGTCATGAGGTACAAAATAGATCTCTAAAAGTAGTTTTTATACTAAACTAGTAGCTAGGGTTACAGAAAATAAGTAACTAAGTGCAGATAGTGCAGAAATCCACTTTCGGGGCCCACTTGGTGTGTGTTTGGGCTGAGCATTGAGCTTTACACGTGTAGAGGCTTCTCTTGGAGTTAAACACCAGGTCACAGCCTGTTTGTGGCATTTAACTCTGGTTTATAACCTGTTTCTGGCGTTTAACTTCAGAATAGGGCAGGAAGTTGGCGTTTGAACGCCAGTTTGCGTCGTCAAAACTTGGGCAAAGTATGGACTATTATATATTGCTGGAAAGACCTGGATGTCTACTTTCCAACGCAACTACGAGCGCACCAATTGGGTTTCTGTATCTCGAGAAAATCCATTTCGCGTGAAGCAGGGTCAGAATCCAACAGCATCTACAATCCTTTTTCAGCCTCTGAATCAGATTTTTGTCCAGATCCCTCAATTTCAGCCAGAAAATATCTGAAATTATAGAAAAACACACAAACTCATAGTAAAGTCTAGAAATGTAATTTTTGCATAAAAACTAATAAAACTATACTAAAAAGTAGCTAGATCCTACTAAAAACTATATGAAAATACCCCCAAAAAGCGTATAAAATATCCGCTCATCAGTCTGCCATCTCTAGTGAGATTCTTGTAGCCTGCACCTCAAGGATCCCTAGCTTCTCCATTATAGAGAGGGGCATGAGGTTTATACTTGACTCTAGGTCACACAGTGCCTTCTCAAAGGTCATGGTGCCTGTAGTACAGGGTATTAAGAATTTTCCGGGGTCCGATTTCTTTTGAGGTAATTTCTGCCTAACCAAGGTATTCAGTTCATTGATGAGCAACGGAGGTTCATCCTCCCAAGTCTCATTATCAAATAACTTGGCATTAAGCTTCTTGATTGCTCCAAGGTACTTAGCAACTTGCTCTTCAGTAATATCTTCATCTTATTCAGAGGAAGAATACTCATCAAAGCTCATGAATGGCAGAAGTAAGTTCAATGGAATCTCTATGGCCTCTGTATGAGCCTCGGATTCCTCAAAGGGGAACTCCTTTGAGGCCAGTGGATGTCCCATGAGGTCTTCCTCACTGGGAATCACGTTCTCCTCACTCGCTCCAGGTTCGGCCATGTTAGTCATGGTTATGGCCTTGCACTCTCTCTTGGGATTTTCTTCTGTATTGCTTGGGAGAGTACTAGGAGGAGTTTCAGTAATTCTCTTACTCAGCTGACCCACTTGTGCCTCCCAATTTCTAATGGAGGATGTTGTTTCATTCATGAAACTTAGTGTGGTCTTAGATAGATCAGAGACTATGGTTGCTAAGCCAAAATGACTCTGCTCATAGTTTTTTGTCTGTTGCTAAGAAGATGATGGAAAAGGTTTGCTATTGCTAAACCTATTTCTTCCACCATTATTGTTGTTGAAGCCTTGTTGAGGCTTCTGTTGGTCCTTCTATGAGATATTTGGATGATTTCTCCATGAAGGATTATAGGTGTTTCCATAGGGTTCTCCCATGTAATTCACCTCTTCCATTGCAGGGTTCTCAGGATCATAAGCTTCTTCTTCAGAAGAAGCTTCCTTAGTACTGCCGGATGCAGCTTACATTCCAGTCAGACTCTGAGAAATCATATTGACTTGCTGAGTCAATATTTTATTCTGAGCCAATATGACATTCAGAGTATCAATCTCAAGAACTCTTTTCTTCTGAGTTGTCCCGTTATTCACAGGATTCCTTTTAGAAGTGTACATGAATTGGTTATTTGCAACCATTTTAATGAGTTCATGGGCTTCTTCAGGCGTCTTCTTCAGATGAAGAGATCCACCAGCAGAGTTGTCCAATGACATCTTAGACAATTCAGACAGACCATCATAGAATATGCATATGATGCTCCATTCTGAAAGCATGCCAGAAGGACACCTTTTGATCAATTGCTTATATCTTTCCCAAACTTCATAGAGGGATTCGCCTTCCTTTTGTCTGAAGGTTTGGACTTCCACTCTAAGCTTACTCGAGGTGGAAAGAACTTTGCCAAGAAGGCATTGACCAGCTTTTTCCAAGAGTTCAGGCTTTCTTTAAGTTGTGAGTCCAACCATGTCCTAGCTCTATCTCTTACAGCAAAAGGAAAGAGCATAAGTCTGTAGACCTCAGGGTCAACCCCATGGGTCTTTACAATGTCATAGATTTGCAAGAATTCAGCTAGAAACTGATGAGGATCTTCCAATGGAAGTCCATGATACTTGCAATTCTGCTGCATCAGAGAAACTAATTTAGGCTTAAGCTCAAAATTGTTTGCTCCAATTGCAGGAATTGAGATGCTCCTTCCACAGAAGTCAGAAGATGGTGCAATGAAGTCACCAAGTATCTTCCTTGCATTGTTGGCATTGTTATCTTCGGCTGCCATGTCTTCTTCTTTTTCGAAAATTTCTGTTAGGTCCTCTCTAGAGAGTTATGCTTTAGCTTCTCTTAGCTTTCTCTTCAAGGTCCTTTCAGGTTCAGGATCAGCTTCAACAAGAATGCCTTTGTCTTTGTTCCTACTCATATGAAAGAGGAGAGAAAAAAAAAGTATGGAATCCTCTATGTCACAGTATAGAGATTCCTTGAGGTGTCAGAGGAAAAGAAGAATAGAAGGATGAGGTAGAGAGGAGAATTCAAACTTATAGAGAGGGAGAGAGTCCGAATTGCTAATAGAGGAGGAGTGTTAGTCCTTAAATAAAAGAAAGTGTGAAGGGGGGAATTTTTTTTCAAAAACAATTTTGAAATAATTAAAAGGAATTTTGAAAAAGTGGTTAAGTAATTTTGAAAAAGATTTTAAAATTAGCAATCAAAAAGTTATGATTGAAAATTATTTTGAAAAAGATGTGATTGAGAGGATATGATTGCTAAACAAATTAAAAAAAGATTTGATTTTTAAAATTAATGACTTGGCTAACAAGAAATTTAAAAGATATGATTCTAAAATTTAAATATTGAACCTTTCTTAAAGAAGTAACAAACTTGAAATTGTTGAATCAAATCATTAATTGGTAGCAAGGATTTTCGAAAATAGTGAGAGAAAAATGGGAAAAGATTTGATTTTGAAAAAGATTTGATTTTGAAAAATTATGAAAATTTGAAAAAGATTTGAATTAAAAACTAACTTACCTCCTTTGTGTTATCCTATCCATTCTGGCGTTTAACGCCCAAAATACTACCCTTTTGGGCATTTAACGCCCAGCCAGGTACCCTAGCTGGCGTTTAAACGCCAGATTTCCTTCCTATGTAATTCCTCTGCTGCATGTTCTGAATCTTCAATTCTCTGTATTATTGACTTGAAAAGGTATAATTTTGAAATTTTTTTTGAATTTTTAATGATGAGGAACAACAAAATGAAGCTAATCATGGAAGATTAAGATCAAATAAACAATGCATGCAAGACACCAAACTTAGAAATTTTTATATTAGAGACACTAACAAATTGAGAATGCACATGAGAGACAACAAAAGACACAAAATAAGAGAATTTAAAGATCAGACCCAAGAATATCATCAAGAACAACTTGAAGATCAATGAAGAACATAATGCACATATTCAAAAAATGCAAGAAAATTAAAAATATGCAAGACATCAAACTTAAAAATAGACACTAGACACAAACAAGAAACACAAAATTTTTTTTTGGTTTTTATGATTTTATTAATTTTTTGGTTTTTTTTTCGAAAATTATTGGGAAAAAAGAAAAATAAGGAATTCAAATTCTTAATGAGAATTCCAGGAATCATGCAATGTTAGTCTAAAACTCCGGTCCAGGAATTAGACATGGCTTACTAGCCAGCCAAGCTTTCAGTGAAAGCTTCGGTCCAAAACACTAGACATGGCCAATGGCCAGCCAAGCTTTAGCAGATCATTACATTCAACAGCAAGATTGATAGAAATCAACAAGCTCTTGTGATGATAAGTTGAAACCTCGGTCCAAAAGATTAGACATGGCTTCACAGTCAGCTAGACTTCAACAGATCATCATGAAACTCTAGAATTTATTCTTAAAAATTCTGAAGAATAAAATAGAAATTTTTTTAAATTTTTTTCGAGAATAAAAAGAATAAAAAGCTTAAAAGTAAAATAAAATTACCTAATCTGAGCAACAAGATGAACCGTCAGTTGTCCAAACTCGAACAATCCCCAGCAATGGTGCCAAAAACTTGGTACACGAAATCGTGATCGCACAATTTTCACACAATTCCGTGCAGCTGACCAGCAAGTTCACTGGGTCGTCCAAGTAATACCTTACGTGAGTAAGGGTCGATCCCACGGAGATTGTCAGCTTGATGTAAGCTATGGTCATCCTTGTAAATCTCAGTTAGGCGAATTCAAATGTTCATGAGTTTGATAATTAAAATATAATTAAAACAGAAAATAAGATAGAAATACTTATGTAATTCATTGGTAGGATTTCAGTTAAGCGTATGGAGATGCTTGTTGCTTCTAAACCTCTGCTTTCCTATTGCCTTCATCCAATCATGCGTACTCCCTTCCATGGCAAGCTGTATGTTGGGGGATCACCATTGTCAATGGCTACCGTCCGTCCTCTCAGTGAAAATGGTCTGGCTATGGGTTACGTAAGGCGAATCATCTGTCGGTTTTCACTTGTGTTAGAATAAGATCCAATGATCCTTTTGCGTCTGTCACTACGCCCAACACTCGCGAGTTTGAAGCTCGTCACAGTCATCCCATCCCAGATCCTACTCGGAATACCACAAACAAGGTTTAGACTTTCCGGATCTCAAGAATGTTGCCAATTGATTCTAGCTTATACCACGAAGACTCTGATCTCACGAAATGGAGGGCTCTGTTGTCAGGAGAGGCAACCATGCGTCGTGAACCAGGAGGCTAAGAGATACACACTCAAGCTATTGCAGATAAAACGAAAGTGGTTGTCAGGCACGCGTTCATAGGTGAGAATGATGATGAGTGTCACAGATTATCACATTCATCAGGTTGAAGTGCGAGTGAATATCTTAGAATAAGAATAAGCTTGAATTGAATAGAAAAACAATAGTACTTTGCATTAATTCATGAGGAACAGCAGAGCTCCACACCTTAATCTATGGGGTGTAGAAACTCCACCGTTGAAAATACAAAAGTGATGAAGGTCCAGGCATGGACGAGTGGCTAGCCCCCAAAACGTCAAGAGATCAAAAGTGATACAAAGATAGTCTCAAAAATTATCTAAAGATTTCAAGATAAAAATACAATAGTAAAAGGTCCTATTTATAATGAACTAGTGACCTAGGGTTTACAGAAAAGAGTAATTAATGCAGAAATCCACTTCCGGGCCCACATGGTGTGTGTTTGGGCTGAGCATTGAAGCTTTCATGTGCATAGGCTTTTCTTGGAGTTAAACGCTAGCTTTGGTGCCAGTTTGGGCGTTTAACTCCAGCTTTTATGCCAGTTCTGGCGTTTAACACCAGAATAGGGTAGAAAGTTGGCGTTTAAATGCCAGTTTGCGTTATCAAAACTCGGACAAAGTATGGACTATTATCTATTGCTAGAAAGCCCAGGATGTCTACTTTCTAACGCAATTGAGAGCCCGCTAATTGGACTTCTGTAGCTCCATAAAATTCACTTCGAGTGCAGGGTGGTCAAAATCCAACAGCATTTGCAGTCCTTTTTCAGCCTTTGAATAAGATTTTTGCTCAGGTCCCTCAATTTTAGCTAGAAAATACCTGAAATCACAGAAAAACACACAAACTTATAATAAAGTCCAAAAATGTGATTTTTATTTAAAAACTAATAAAAATATAATAAAAAGTAACTAAAACATACTAAAAACTACCTAAAAACAAGGCCAAAAAGCATATAAATTATCCGCTCATCAGAGAAGTACTTCAAGGTACGGCCTGTCGAAGGTCAGCGTCCATTTTGGTTGACATTGGAGGGAGAGCATCGTATCCCAATCTACTAGAGTTTTGGTGTCGGGGCCAATGCTTTCACGAAAGTGACGTACAAGGGCTTGACACCACAAAACAAAAACATTGCCGATGTACTCATGGCAATTTTTGGTAAAAAACAATATGAAACCTCACTTTCTAATGGGTGACCGTAAGATGGGTAGGGCTTATATAGGTGAGTAGTTGGGGAGTCGTAATTCCGTGTCTCCTCTCTCTATCTCTCTCTCTCTCTCTCTCTCTCTCTTTCTCTTTGACTTGATTGTTTGCCTTGTTTCAGTGTCAATGGCTACCGAGCAGACTGGACTTGACAATTTGATGGCTTACTTCTTCCCCGGGAATAGTAATGATAGCTCCACCACTCCTACAGCCGATTCCCCGGGCTCCCCTAATCCCGAGGTCCAATCACATCCCACTCAGGGGGAGGTCGTCGGTTTGAGTGCTAGTGTGATTGCTCCAGCTGAGGAGATCCTGGAGGAGGAGGTCGGTCCTGAGGTTGCTGTTGTTGATAACCCAAGGAAAAGGAAATCGACCTCTAGCCCAGAGGGAGCTCTGACGGATAAAAAATGTCGGTAAAGATTTGCACAAAAATATCGCGTTGCATGTATAGTTCTAAACCGACAATTAAACCTCAATCAATGTTTAAATTGTTTGTTACAAATACAAACCCAATAAAATTAACCGAAGTATTCAAACCTCGGGTCGTCTCTCAAGGAATTTCAGGGAAGTATGTTTATTATTGGTTATGAGATTATATCTTTTTGGACTTTGAATTTAATAAGAAAGGAATGTAAATAACAAGAAACTAAACTAACAACTAAGAAAAGTCCTAGCAAAGGTTGAAAATCGAATTTCTATCCTCATTATCATTGTCAATTGTGATGGTAATTACAAATTGCTCTCACTTAGTTAACCTCTTACAATTGAAGGAAAGTCATGTGAGCAAATCAATTTGAGTTCACAAGTCCTAATCAAAGACTAGAGTTAGTGAAGCTCAAGCCAACTAGCAACTTTCAATCACCAACCAACAAGAGACTTTGACAATTCAAGAGTCTCCAAATTACTCAATCTAAGCTAAGAATGCAAAAATATAATTCAAAATTCAACCAAGCATTTTATCAAACACTTGGTAGGCACAAAATAAAAGCACGATAAAAAATTGCAACAATAATAAAGTCTAACCACTACCAATTGAAAGAAATTAACAATGATAACTGAAGAAAGCAATAGCAACATGAACATATAAATTGCGTTAACAAAGATCCAAAGTGTCAAGAGTGCATA
Organism: Arachis ipaensis; assembly: GCF_000816755.2. NCBI lineage: Eukaryota > Viridiplantae > Streptophyta > Magnoliopsida > Fabales > Fabaceae > Arachis > Arachis ipaensis. Next base: position 35,986,177 of record NC_029792.2, read on the forward strand.
AACATAAGGATAACAAAGTGAAAGAAATAATAGGTAGAATTGAGGAACAAAGGTGCTAGAACAAATACTTGTAAGGAATTGTAAATAAAAAACAAAAATTAAATATAAATCTAAAAAGAAATTGGAGTAGAAACCCTAAAATCTAGAGAGAGGAGAGAGCCTCTCTCTCTAGAATTCTAGATCTAAAACCTATAATTGTGTAAATGAAAGTGAATGAAAGTTAGTCCCCCTTCTAGCTCTACTCTGCAACCTCTAATTTGTATTTTTGGGCCTGAAACTGGGTCAAAAGCAGCCCAGAAATCACCCCATCATTTTCTGTAATTGCAGCACGTGACGCTCTATCACGCGTACGCTTCAGCCACGCGTACGCGTCGCTTGAACTCGGCACTGACCACGCGTAGGCGTCAGCCATGCCTACGCATCGTTTGTCTGCTGCACCAGTCACGCGTACGCATCGTCCACGCATGCGCGAAGCTACCAGGTTTTGAAATCCTTAATTTCTTGTGTTCCTTCCACTTTTGCATGCTTTCTTTCCATCCTCTAAGCCATTCCAGACCTATAAACCCTGAAAACACTTAACAAACATATCACAGCATCGAATGGTAATAAGAGAGAATTAAAATTAGCAAATTTAAGGCCAAAGGAGCATGTTTTCAATCATAGCACAAAATTAGGAAGAAAAATATAAAACATGCGAATTATATGAATATGTGTATGAATAATTGATAAAATCCACTAAATTCAATACAAAATTAACCGTAAAATAGTGGTTTATCAATCTCCCCACACTTATACATTAGTATGTCCTCATGCTAAGCTCAAGAGAAGCTATAAAGGAGGTGAAGAGGACTGGTAGAATTTATGAAATGCAACCTATCTATATGAATACAACTAAATACAAAATACTTTTACCTACTTGGTTAAAAGTAAACAAATTTCCCAAGAACAAACATAAACTGGATTCCACTAATTTAGATCATAAAATGAAGTACAGTTAGACTTGCAAGAAGAAAGCTCGTGAAAGCCAGTGACAAAGAATCGAGCATCGAACCCTCATTGGAAGTGTATACACGCTAATCACTCAAGTGTTTGAGGTTCGATTCTCTCAATTCTCTACTAATCTTGCTTTCTAAGACTTGCTTTTCTTCTACCAATCAACAAAAATTTAATGCATAAATACACATATCAAGAGGTCTTTTCAAGGGTTGTAATGGGGTTAGGTCAAGGTAGGATTGTATTTGGTCAAGTGGACTAAAATTCGAATCCTTGATTAACCTAAACTTTCCACCTAACTTAAGACAATCCATGTAATTATGATATAAAATCTAACTACCCATTAACTATGTTTTCCACATATTCATGCATTATTTGAGTGCAGTACATATGCATTGCTTTCACCATTTACTTTTGGACATTTTGTCCCCATTTTATTATTTTCTCTTTTTCTTTTCTTTTTCTCTCTTTTTTTTCCCTCTTTTTATTTTCTTTTCTTTTATTTTTCTCAATGCATATGATTAAGGTATTCAATGCATGGATATGTGCTTAACTATCTTTTTCACATTTTTCACCAAAAATATACAATACCCAATTTTCAAACCAAATGCTTCCAAACCCAATTTTTCCACACTTAAATCATGAGCACTCTCACTAGTCTAAGCTAACCAAGGATTCAAATTAAGACATTATTGTTTTTCGCTTAGAGTTATTGATGAGATAAAGTAAAGAATAAAGGGGTAAAATAGGCTCAACATTGGGTTGCAAAGGAAAATGATAGGGTAAGGCCATATGGGTATGTGAGCTTAGTAAACAAGGGCCTCAATCACGTAAGTGCATGCCTACATCAAATAATAGAAATATAGAATCAAGCAAGACAAAGATCACAATTTTAGAGAGAACAACACACACCAAAATAAAATATTGGTTGATAAAATGCAACCAATCAAATAAGCTCAAAATCTCGTTGGCTTGTGTGTTCTACCTCTAAAACATGTTCCAAAATAGATTCTTTCAAGAAAGTTCAACAAAAATTGTAATTCAAATTAGTGAAATGCTATAAAATAGTTTCTTGGAAAAGAAAATATTACTTCAACTAAGTAGTACTTAAATGCAAGCAATTAACTACACATGCAATCTATCATGCAAAGCAACAACTAACTAACAAAGAAGAGTAAGAATTGGTGTTGAAAAGAAAGTAGTTACCCGCGGAAGTCGATATCGACCTCCCCACAATTAAAGATTGCACCGTCCTCAGTGCATGCATAGATGAGCAAGGTGGATTAGGGTGGCTACCACTGATGAGTTTCTTCAATGGATTGTGTAGATGGACTTGTCTGTTGCCCCATGTAAAAGCTTTTCCTTTCCCTTTTTGGTGGCCATCCTGAAAGAAGAGAAAAAGAAAGAAGAATAGCCCACAAAAAAGAGATGAAAACAAATAAAATACGGATGGGCTAATGCCAAGTAATGATGAGGTTCTCAACTACATGGTAGCTATAACATATAAGTGAGAAAACAATAGAAGTAAAGGGCATGTCAACTAAATAGTAAACAAGTTAAGAAGTACCAAAACAATGCAAGCAATAGTCAACAGTTAAGTAATAAAATTCAACACCAATGAAAAAATAGCAAATTTAGAAAAAGACATGAAAACAAATACAAAATTAAAATATAATGAATGAAAGTATGCAAATACATTGAACAAAAGAAAATGAGAGATGAGAAAAATGAGAAGTGAAATTTATTTGGAAAAGAGGGAGAAAGAAAAATAAAGAAAGGGGACTGAGAAAGGAATTAGAGAAGTGAGAAGGGGAGAGAGGAAGGGAAAGAAAAGAAATGGGGGGAAGGGAAGAAAAAAAAGAAGAAGAAAGAAGAAAGAAAGAAGTAAAGAAGAAAGGAGAGAGAGAGAAGAAACAGGGCAGATGCGATGCAAAGGTGACGCGCACGCATGGACCACGTGTGCGTGCGAAAAGCAGAAAGGGACCCCGACGCGTAAGCGTCATCCACACGTACGTGTGGAATGTAGAAAAGTGAAAGTGATGCATATGCGTCAGTCATACATACGCGTGGGCATAAATGGTGCCCAGCGCACAGTTTTCGCATGGTTCCAACACAACTCTGATGAGCGGATAATTTATACGCTTTTTGGCATTGTTTTTAGTATATTTTCAGTATGATTTAGTTAGTTTTTAGTATATTTTTATTAGTTTTTAATTAAAAATCACTTTTCTGGACTTTACTATGAGTTTGTGTGTTTTTCTGTGATTTCAGGTATTTTCTGGCTGAAATTGAGGGACCTGAGCAAAAATCGGATTCAGAGGTTCAAGAAGGACTGCAGATGCTGTTGGATTCTGACCTCCCTGCACTCAAAGTGGATTTTCTGGAGCTACAGAACTCCAAATGGCGCGCTTCCAATTGCGTTGGAAAGTAGACATCCAGGGCTTTCAGCAATATATAATAGTTCATACTTTGAATAAGGATTGACAACGTAAACTGGCGTTCAACGCCAGTTTCATGCTGCATTCTAGAGTCAAACGCCAGAAACAAGTTGCAAAGTGGAGTTCAACGCCAGAAACATGTTACAAACTGGCGTTCAACTCCAAGAATGACCTCTCCACGTGAAAACTTCAAGCTCAGCCCAAGCACACACCAAGTGGGCCCCGGAAGTGGATTTCTACATTATTTACTCAATTCTGTAAAACCCTAGTAACTAGTTTAGTATAAATAGGACTTTTTACTATTGTATTAGACATCTTGGGACGTTTAATTCTTAGATCATGGGGGCTGGCCATTCGGCCATACCTGAACCTTTCACTTATTTATTTTTCAACGGTAGAGTTTCTACACACCATAGATTAAGCTGTGGAGCTCTGCTGTCCCTCAAAGATTAATGCAAAGTACTACTATTTTTCTATTCAATTCAACTTATTCCGCTTCTAAGATATTCATTCGCACTTCAATTTGATGGATGTGATGATCGTGACAGTCATCATCATTCTCAACTTATGAACGCGTGCCTGACAACCACTTCCGTTCTACCTTAGATTGAATGGATATCTCTTGGATATCTAATACAGGGGACCGAGTCCGAGACTTTATTTATTTTCATCCACTATAATTTCTTAATACAATTTAATCCGCCTGACTGAGATTTACAAGGTGACCATAGCTTGCTTCAAGCAAACAATCTCCGTGGGATCGACCCTTACTCACGTAAGGTTTATTACTTGGATGACCCAGTGCACTTGCTGGTTAGTTGTACGAAGTTGTGAAACAGATATAAGATCATGAACGTGCGTATTGAGTTTTTAGCGCCGTTACCAAGGAATGGAATGATCACGATTTCGCACACCAAGTTTTTGGCGCCGTTGCCGGGGATTGTTCGAGTTTGGACAACTGACGGTTCATCTTGTTGCTCAGATTAGGTAATTTTCTTTTTCATTTTATTTTCAAAAAAAAATATTTCTTCAAAAATATTTCAAAAAAAAAATTTTTCCCTTGTTTTCGAAAATTATTTTAAAATTTTTAAGAATGAATTCTAAAGTTTCAAAATGGTATGCTGAAGTTTGGCTGGCCATCAAGCTTTAGACTAACCTGGTATGATTCCTGGGATTTTGATTGAGGACTTTGAATTCATTACTTCCTTTTTCCTATATGTTTTTCGAAAAAAATAAAATAAAATACAAAAAATTATAAAATCATAAAATCAAAAATATATTTTGTGTTTCTTGTTTGAGTCTAGAGTCAATTTTTAAGTTTGGTGTTAATTGCATATTTTTATTTTTCTAAAAATTTTCGAAAATTCATGCATTCATAGTGTTCTTCATGATCTTCAAGTTGTTCTCGGTAAGTCTTCTTGTTTGATCCTCATATTTTCTTGTTTTGTGTCTTTTCTTGTTTTTCATATGCATTCTTGAATTCTTAGTGTCTAAAAATTAAAAATTTTTAAGTTTGGTGTCTGGCATGTTTTCTTTTCTTGAAAATTTTTCAAAAATAAATTCTTGGTGTTCATCTTGACATTCATAGTGTTATTGCATGCATCACATGTTTTGATCCAAAATTTTCATGCATTGAGTCTTTTTGATGTTTTTCTCTTTCATCATAAAAAAATTCAAAAATAAAAAATATATCTTTCCCTTTTTCTCTCATAAATTTTCGAAAATTTGAGTTGACTTTTTCAAAATTTTTAAAATCTAGTTGTTTCTTATGAGTCAAATCAAATTTTGAATTTGAAAATCTTATCTTTTTCAAAATCTTTTTCAAAAATCAAATCTCTTTCATTTTTCTTATTTATTTTCGAAAATTTTAAAAATATTTTTCAAAAATCTTTTTCTTAATTTTATCTCATAATTTTCGAAAATATTATCAACAATTAATGTTTTGATTCAAAAATTTCAAGTTTGTTACTTGCTTGTTAAGAAAGATTCAAACTTTAAGTTCTAGAATCATATCTTGTGATTACTTGTGAGTCAAGTCATTAATTTTGATTTTAAAATTTCAAATCTTTTTCAAACAAATCTCTTTCAATCATATCTTTTCTATCATATCTTTTTAAATCTTATCCTTTTCAAAAAATTGATTTTCAACTCTTATCTTTTTGTTTCAATCATATCTTTTTAAATTTCAATCATATCTTTTTCAAAAACAAATTTCAAAACTTTTTCAATCAATCTTATCTTTTTGTTTCAATCATATCTTTTTCAAAACTACCTAACTAAATCTATCTCTCTAATTTTCGAAAATCCCTTCCTTCTTTTTCAAATTTTCTTTTTAATTAACTAATTATTTCAATTTTTATTTAATTT
>NC_029792.2:35992088-36002472 GCF_000816755.2 Arachis ipaensis
TCTCTCTCTTATCTCCTTCTATTTATTTATTCATCTACCAACACTTCTCCATCCAAAAAATTCGAACACCGCCTCCCTCTCTGTGTTCGAGTTTTTCCTCTTCTCTTCTTTACATTACATTCTTTTCTTCTTCTACTCACACGAAGGAATCTCTATACTGTGACATAGAGGATTCCATATTTTATTTGTTATTCCCTTCTTTGTCATATGAGCAGGAGCAAGGACAAGAACATTCTTGTTGAAGCAGATCCTGAACCTGAAAGGACTCTGAAAAGGAAACTAAGAGAAGTTAAAATACAACAATCCAGAGACAACCTTACAGGAATTTTCGAACAAGAAGAGGAGATGGCAGCCGAAAATAATAATAATGCAAGGAGGATGCTTGGTGACTTTACTGCACCTAATTCCAATTTACATGGAAGAAGCATCTCCATTCCTGCCATTGGAGCAAACAATTTTGAGCTGAAACCTCAATTAGTTTCTCTGATGCAACAGAATTGCAAGTTTCATGGACTTCCATCTGAAGATCCTTTTCAGTTCTTAACTGAATTCTTGCAGATCTGTAATACTGTTAAGACCAATGGGGTTGATCCCGAGGTCTACAGGCTTATGCTTTTCCCGTTTGCTGTAAGAGACAAAGCTAGAGTGTGGTTGGACTCTCAACCCAAAGATAGCCTGAACTCTTGGGATAAGCTGGTCACGGCTTTCTTAGCCAAATTCTTCCCTCCTCAAAAGCTGAGTAAGCTTAGAGTGGATGTTCAAACCTTCAGACAGAAAGAAGGTGAATCCCTCTATGAAGCCTGGGAGAGATACAAGCACCTGACCAAAAAGTGTCCTTCTGACATGCTTTCAGAATGGACCATCCTGGATATATTCTATGATGGTCTGTCTTTTCTCATAGAAGGATCAACAAAAGCCTCAACAAGGCTTTAATAATGGTGGAAGAAACAGGTTTAGCAATAGCAAGCCTTTTCCATTATCCAGTCAGCAAAAGACAGAGAGTTCTGAGCAGACCCCATCTAGCTTGGCAAACATAGTCTCTGATCTATCTAAGGCCACTCTAAGTTTCATGAATGAAACAAGGTCCTCCATTAGAAATCTGGAAGCACAAGTGTGCCAGCTGAGTAAAAGGATCACTGAAACCCCTCCTAGTACTCTCCCAAGCAATACAGAAGAAAATCCAAAAGGAGAGTACAAGGCCATTGAAATGACCATCATGGCCGAAACCACAAAAGAGGAGGAGGACGTGAATCCCAGTGAGGAAGACCTCCTGAGACGTCCAGAGATCAATAAGGAGTTTCCCTCTGAGGAACCAAAGGACTCTGAGGCTCATCTGGAGACCATAGAGATTCCATTAAACCTCCTTATGCCATTCATGAGCTCTGATGAGTATTCTTCTTCTGAAGAGAATAAAGATGTTACTGAAGAGCAAGTTGCCAAGTACCTTGGTGCTATCATGAAGCTGAATGCCAAATTATTTGGTAATGAGACTTGGGAAGATGAACCTCCCTTGCTCACCAATGAACTAAGTGATATGGATCAACTGAGATTGCCTCAGAAGAAACAGGATCCTGGAAATTTCTTAATACCTTGTACCATAGGCACCATGACCTTTAAGAAGGCTCTATGTGACCTTGGGTCAGGGATAAACCTCATGCCACTCTCTGTAATGGAAAAACTGGGAATCTTTGAGGTGCAAGCTGCCAGAATCTCATTAGAGATGGCAGACAACTCAAGAAAACAGGCTTATGGACAAGTAGAGGACGTGTTAGTAAAGGTTGAAGGCCTTTACATCCCTGTTGATTTCATAATCCTAGACACTGGGAAGGATGAGGATGAATCCATCATCCTTGGAAGACCCTTTCTAGCCACAGCAAGAGCTGTGATTAATGTGGACAGAGGAGAGTTAGTCCTTCAACTGAATGAGGACAACCTTGTGTTTCAAACTCAAGGCTCTCCTTCTGTAACCATGGAGAAGAAGCATGAAAAGCTTCTCTCACTGCAGAGTCAATCAAAGCCCCCACAGTCAAACTCTAAGTTTGGTGTTGGGAGGCCACAACCAAACTCTAAGTTTGGTGTTGAACCCCCACAATCAAATTCTAAGTTTGGTGTTGGGAGGTTCCAACCTTGCTCTGATTATCTGTGAGGCTCCATGGGAGCTCACTGTCAAGCTATTGACAATAAAGAAGCGCTTGTTGGGAGGCAACCCAATGTTATTTAATCATTTTTATTTTATTTTCTCTTTGTTATTTCAGGTTTTATTAGGTTGATGATCATGTGGAGTCACAAAAACTACTAAAAAATCAAAAACAGAATAAAAAACAGCATTGAAAATAGAACACCCTGGAGGAAGGGCTTACTGGCGTTTAAACGCCAGTAAGGAGCATCTGGCTGGCGTTTAACGCCAGAACAGAGCATGGAACTGGCGTTAAACGCTAGAAACAAGCAGCATTCTGGCGTTTAAATGCCAGGAATGTACCTGGTGCGCAGAAATTGTGATTACACTTTGATTATGTAAAATTCATCGCTCTTTCTTTCCCTGGTAATGGCGCCAAAAACATGATGCCAATACCATGGTTCACAACTTCGCACAACTAACCAGCAAGTGCACTGGGTCGTCCAAGTAATACCTTACGTGAGTAAGGGTCGAATCCCACGGAGATTGTTGGTATGAAGCAAGCTATGGTCACCTTGTAAATCTCAGTCAGGCGGATATAAAATAGTAATGGGGTTTTCGAAAATAATTAATAAAACAGGGATACAAATACTTATGTAAATCAATGGTGAGAATTTCAGATAAGCGCATAGAGATGCTTTTGTTCTTCTGAACCTCTGCTTTCCTGCTGTCTTCATCCAATTAGTCTTACTCCTTTCCATGGCTGGCTTTATGTGATGCATCACCATTGTCAATGGCTACTTTCGGTCTTCTCTCGGGAAAATGATCCAAATGCCCTGTCACGGCACGGCTAATCGTCTGGAGGCATCACACTTGTCAATGGTTACATCCTATCCTCTCAGTAAAAATGGTCAACGCACCCGTCACGGCACGGCTATTCATCTGTCGGTTCTCGATCATGCTGGAATAGGATTTACTATCCTTTTGCGTCTGTCACTACGCCCAGCAATCGCGAGTTTGAAGCTCGTCACAGTCATTCAATCATTGAATCCTACTCGAAATACCACAGACAAGGTTTAGACTTTCCGGATTCTCTTGAATGCCGCCATCATTCTAGCTTAGACCACGAAGATCCCAATATCTCGGACTCGGTCCCCTGTATTAGTAATCTAAGAGATACTCGTTCAATCGAAGGTAGAACGGAAGTGGTTGTCAGGCACGCGTTCATAGGGAATGATGATGATTGTCACGTTCATCACATTTAGGTTGAAGTGCGAATGAATATCTTAGAAGCGAAATAAGATGAATTGAATAGAAAAACAGTAGTACTTTGCATTAATCTTTGAGGAACAGCAGAGCTCCACACCTTAATCTATGGAGTGTAGAAACTCTACCGTTGAAAATACATAAGTGATAATGGAGTTCATTGGTCTCGGCCCCAGAGGGGAACCGGAGTAACCAAGACTACTCTGATCCGAAGATAAAACTCAGGATCTCTAATACAATAGTAAAAGGTCCTATTTATAATAAACTAGCTACTAGGATTTACAGAGGTAAGTAATTGATGCATAAATCCACTTCCGGGGCCCACTTGGTGTGTTCTTGGGCTGAGCTTGAAGTCTACATGTGGAGAGGTTATTCCTGGAGTTGAACGCCAGCTTTTGTGCCAGTTTGGGCGTTGAACTCCACTTTGCAACTAGTTTCGGGCGCTGGACGCCAGAATTGGGCAGAGAGCTGGCGTTGAACGCCAGTTTGCGTCGTCTAAACTTAGGCAAAGTATAAACTATTATACATTGCTGGAAAGCCCTGGATGTCTAATTTCCAACGCAATTGGAAGTGCGCCATTTCGAGTTCTGTAGCTCTAGAAAATTCACTTTGAGTGCAGGGAGGTCAGAATCCAACAGCATCAGCAGTCCTTCTTCAACATCTGAATCTGATTTTTGCTCAAGTCCCTCAATTTCAGCCAGAAAATACCTGAAATCACATAAAAACACACAAACTCATAGTAAAGTCCAGAAATGTGAATTTAACATAAAAACTAATGAAAACATCCCTAAAAGTAACTAGATCCTACTAAAAACATACTAATAGGGATCTCTTGATTTGCAGCCACATGTTCTACCACTGAGTTATAGATCCTTTACATAATTGTTTTACCACACCAAACTTAGAATGTTGCTCGCCCTCGAGCAAAAGAAGAAGGAATAGATGAAGAAGAAGATGTGGAAAAAGCTAGGATTATGAGGAAGGAAGGTGGGGATCCTGTGGGGTCCACAGATCCTGAGATGATCCTGTGAGGTCCACAGATCTTGAGGTGTCAAGGCATTTACATCCCTGCACCAATTTAGGCATGCAAAATGCCCTTGCATACAACTCTGGGCATTCAGCGCCAGGTTGGTGCCCATTTTGGCCGTTCAACGCCCATTTGTTGCCCATTTCTGGCGTTGAACGCCAGAACCATGCTTGTTCTGGGCGTTCAGCGCCAACTCTTCTCCAGGGTGCATTTCTGGCGTTCAAACGCCCAGATGATGCCCATTTTGGGCGTTCAACGCCCAGACACTGCCCATTTTGGGCGTTCAGCGCCAGAACCATGCTCTGTTCTGGCGTTGAACGCCAGGCAGGTGCTTCCTCCAGGGTGTGATTTTTCTTCTGCTGTTTTTGATTCCATTTTCAATTTTTATATTTATTTTGTGACTCCACATGATCATGAACCTATAAAGACATATAACTAAGAAAAATATAGTTAGATAAATAAAAATTAGGTTGCCTCCCAACAAGCGCTTCTTTAATGTCAATAGCTTGACAGTGGGCTCTCATGGAGCCTCACAGATGTTCAGAGCATTTTTGAGACCCTCCAACACCAAACTTAGAGTTTAGATATGGGAGTTCAACACCAAACTTAGAGTTTGGTTGTGGCCTCCCAACACCAAACTTAGAGTTTGACTGTGGGGGCTTTGTTTGACTCTGCTTTGAGAGAAGCTTTTTCTGCTTCCTCTTCATGGATGCAGAGAGAGATCCTTGAGTTGTAAACACAAGGTTGTTCTTATTCAATTGAAGGATCAATTCTCCTCTGTCCATATCAATCACAGCTCTTGCTGTGGCTAGGAAAGGTCTTCCTAGGATGATGGATTCATCCTCTTCCTTTCCAGTATCCAGGACTATGAAATTAGCAGGGATTTAAAGGCCTTCAACCTTTACTAACACATCCTCTACTTGTCCATAAGCCTAGTTTCTTGAATTGGCTGCCATCTCTAATGAGATTTTAGCAGCTTGTACCCCATAGATTCCCAGTTTCTCTATTACAGAGAGTGGCATGAGGTTTATCCCTGAACCAAGGTCACACAGAGCCTTAAAGATCATAGTGCCTATGGTACAAGGTATTATGAACTTTCCAGGATCCTGTCTCTTCTGAGGCAATGTCAGTTGATCCAGATCACTTAGTTCATTGGTGAACAAGGGAGGTTCATCTTCCCAAGTTTCAATACCAAATAATTTGGCATTCAGCTTCATGATTGCACCAAGAAACTTGGCAGTTTGCTCTTCAATGACTTCCTCATTCTCTTCAGAAGAGGAATACTCATCAGAGCTCATGAATGGCATAAGGAGGTTTAATGGAATCTCTATGGTCTCTAGATGAGCCTCAGAGTCCTTTCGTTCCTCAGAGGGTAGCTCCTTATTGATCACTGGACGTCCCAGGAGGTCTTCCCCCTTGGGATTCACGTCCTCTCCTTCCCTTACAGGTTCGGCCATGGTGCTTATGTCAATGGCCTTGCACTCTCCTTTTGAATTCTCTTCTGTATTACTTGGGAGAGTACTAGGAGGGATTTCAGTGATTAGGGATCCTTTATACCACAGTATAGAGGTCCTTATGTGAGTGGAAGAAAGGAGGGGGACAAAGAATGTAATGTAAAGAAAGAAACACAAGGGTGAGGAGAGCAGAGATGTGAGATGAGGAGATATTAGTAGATGAATAAATAATTAGAAGGAGATGAGGGAGAAAGAGGATTTTCGAAAATAATTTTTGAAAAAGAGTTAGTGATTTTCAAAAATAGTTTTTGAAAAAGGTTAGTAATTTTCAAAAATTAAAATAAAAAAATTAAAATAATTAGTTAATTAAAAAGAAATTTTTTTGAAAAAGGGGGAGATATTTTCGAAAAATAGAGAGAGAGAGTTAGTTAGGTGGTTTTGAAAAAGATAAGAAACAAACAAAAAGTTAGTTAGTTAGTTGAAACAAATTTTGAAAATCAATTTTGAAAAGATAAGAAGTTAGGAAGTTAGAAAAGATATTTTGAAATCAAATTTTTGAAAAAGGTAAGATAAGAAGATACTTTTGAAAAGATATGATAGAAATTAGTTTTTGAAAAAGATTTGATTTTGAAAATCACAATTAATGACTTGATTCACAAGAAATCACAAGATATGATTCTAGAACTTAAAGTTTGAATATTTCTTAACAAGTAAGTAACAAACTTGAAATTTTTGAATCAAAACATTAATTGATGATGTTATTTTCGAAAATTTGATATAAAAATAGGAAAAAGATTTTTGAAAAATATTTTTGAAATTTTCAAAAATAACTAAAAAAATTGAAAAAAAAGATTTGATTTTTGAAAAAGATTTTGAAAAAGATAAGATTTTTAAATTGAAAAAGTCAAATCTAATTTTCGAAATTTTAAGAGAGAAAAAGGGAAAGATATTTTTTTGATTTTTGAATTTTTATGATGAGAGAGAAAAACAAGAAAAATGATGTAATGCATGAAAGTTATGAATCAAAACAATGAATGCATGCGAGAATGCTATGAATGTCAAGATGAACACCAAGAACACTATGAAGATCATGATGAACATCAAGAACACATTTTTGAAAAATTTTTAATGCAAAGAAAACATGCAAGACACCAAACTTAGAAATCTTTGATGCTTAGACTCTATGGATGCAAGAATGCATATGAAAAACAAGAAAAGACACAAAACATGCAAATGCAAAGATCAAACAAGAAGACTTACCAAGAACAACTTGAAGATCATGAAGAACATTATGAATGCATGAATTTTTCAAAAAAATGCAAGATGCACATGCAATTGACACCAAACTTATAACATGACTCAAGACTCAAACAAGAACACAAAATATTTTTTTATTTTTATGATTTTCTAATTTTTTTGTATTTTTTTTCGAAAATTATTTGAAAAAACAAAAATAAGGATTCCAAAATTTTTAATATGAATTCCAGGAATCTTATGCTCTAAAGCTCCAATCAAAGGGTCAGGGATGGCTTAATAGCCAGCCAAGCTTTAGTATGTAACTCAGACATGACACGTCTAACATGCCCTACAATCATGGCTTTACAGCCAGCCATGCTTTATGAAACACTAGATCTCATTCTTAAAAATTCTGAAAAAAAATATATTTTTGAAAATATTTTTATTTTAAAATTTTTTCGAAAAGGAAGGAGAAATTTTGAAAGATTTTTGAAAAATTTTTGAAAACAAAACAAAAAGAAAATTACCTAATCTGAGCAACAGGATGAACCGTTAGTTGTCCAAACTCAAACAATCCCCGGCAGCGGCGCCAAAAACTTGGTGCGCAGAAATTGTGATTACACTTTGATTATGTAAAATTCATCGCTCTTTCTTTCCCTGGTAATGGCGCCAAAAACATGATGCCAATACCATGGTTCACAACTTCGCACAACTAACCAGCAAGTGCACTGGGTCGTCCAAGTACTCGTTCAATAGAAGGTAGAACGGAAGTGGTTGTCAGGCACGCGTTCATAGGGAATGATGATGATTGTCACATTCATCATATTCAGGTTGAAGTGTGAATGAATATCTTAGAAGCGAAATAAGATGAATTGAATAGAAAAACAGTAGTACTTTGCATTAATCTTTGAGGAACAGCAGAGCTCCACACCTTAATCTATGGAGTGTAGAAACTCTACCGTTGAAAATACATAAGTGATAATGGAGTTCATTGGTCTCGGCCCCAGAGGGAAACCGGAGTAACCAAGACTACTCTGATCCGAAGATAAAACTCAGGATCTCTAATACAATAGTAAAAGGTCCTATTTATAATAAACTAGCTACTAGGATTTACAGAGGTAAGTACTTGATGCATAAATCCACTTCCGGGGCCCACTTGGTGTGTGCTTGGGCTGAGCTTGAAGTCTACACGTGGAGAGGTCATTCTTGGAGTTGAACGCCAGTTTTTGTACCAGTTTGGGCGTTGAACTCCACTTTGCAACTTGTTTCTGGCGCTGGACGCCAGAATTGGCCAGAGAGCTGGTGTTGAACGCCAGTTTTCGTCGTCTAAACTTGGGCAAAGTATGGACTATTATACATTTCTGGAAAGCCCTGGATGTCTACTTTCCAACGCAATTGGAAGCGCGCCATTTCGAGTTCTGTAGCTCCAGAAAATCTACTTTGAGTGTAGGGAGGTCAGAATCCAACAGCATCAGCAGTCCTTCTTCAACCTCTGAATCTGATTTTTGCTCAAGTCCCTCAATTTCAGCCAGAAAATACCTGAAATCACAGAAAAACACACAAACTCATAGTAAAGTCCAGAAATGTAAATTTAACATAAAAACTAATGAAAACATCCCTAAAAGTAACTAGATCCTACTAAAAACATACTAAAAACAATGTCAAAAAGCGTATAAATTATCCGCTCATCAGTACCCCAAAGGAAAACTGGCGTTCAACGCCAGAAACATGCTGCAGACTGCCATTGAACGCCCAAAACAAGCATGGAAATGGCGTTTAATGCCAGAAACATGCTGCAATCTGGCGTTAAATGCCAGGATTGCCTACAGAGGGCGTTTACACGCCTAATTGGAGCAGGGATGATTAAAGTCCTTGGCCCCACTGGATCTGTGGACCCCACAGGATTCTCTCAGGATCTGTGGACCTCACAGGATCCCCACTTACCTTTCTTTTCTCCTCTTCACATCTTTGCATATCACTTTTTCCCAAATACCCCTCACCAATCAACTCAATCACTCTTCCACATCACCTCTTTACCACTCACATCCATCCTCTCTTCCCCAAAAACCCCACCTACCTTTAAATTCAAAATAATTTCCCTCCCAAACCCAACCCTAAATGGCCGAACCCTAACCCCTCCCCACTCCTATATAAACCCCTCATTCCCTCTTCATTTTCACACAACACAACCCTCTCTTCACCCCTTGGCCGAAACCAACTCTCTCTCCATCTCCTCCATTCCTCTTCTTCTTCTACTTCTTTCTCTCTTCTTTTGCTCGGGGACGAGCAAATATTTTAAGTTTGGTGTGGTAAAAAGTATTGCTTTTTATTTTTCCATAACCATTCATGGCACCAAAGGCAAGAGAAACCTCTAGAAAGAGGAAAGAGAAGGTAATTGCTTCCACCTCTGAGTCATAGGAGATGGAGAGATTCATCTCTAAGGTCCATCAAGACCACTTCTATGAAGTTGTGGCCAAGAAGAAAGTGATCCCTGAGGTTCCTTTCAAACTCAAAAAGAATGAGTATCCGGAGATCCGACTTGAGATCCAAAGAAGAGGTTGGGAAGTCCTCACCAACCCCATTCAACAAGTCGGGATTTTAATGGTTCAAGAGTTCTATGCAAACGCATGGGTCACTAGAAACCATGATCAAAGTGTGAACCCGAACCCAAAGAATTGGCTCACCATGGTTCGGGGGAAATACTTAGATTTCAGTCCGGAAAATGTAAGGTTGGCATTCAACCTACCAATGATGGAAGAAAACGCACACCCCTACACTAGAAGAGTCAACTTTGATCAAAGGTTGGACCAAGTCCTCATGGACATATGTGTGGAAGGAGCTCAATGGAAAATTGACTCAAAAGGTAAGCCGGTTCAACTAAGAAGGCTTGACCTCAAACCAGTAGCTAGAGGATGGTTGGAGTTCATTCAACGCTCAATCATTCCTACTAGCAACCGGTCTGAAGTTACTATAGACCGGGCCATCATGATCCATAGCATCATGATTGGGGAGGAAGTGGAAGTTCATGAGATTATACCTCAAGAACTCTACAAGGTGGCTGACAAGTCATCCAACTTGGCAAGATTAGCCTTTCTTCACCTCATTTGCCACCTCTGCAATTCGGCTGGGATTGACATAGAGGGAGACATCCTTATTGAAGAGGACAAGCCCATCACTAAGAAAAGGATGGAGAAAACAAGAGAGCATGAACCTCAACATGAGCATGAGGAAATTCCTCACCATGAAATCCCTGAGATGCCTCAAGGGATGCACTTTCCTCCACAA
>NC_029792.2:36002573-36046183 GCF_000816755.2 Arachis ipaensis
TGATTCTTGAAGCAAGAAAAAGCAGTGAATATAGAAAGCTTGCGAAAAAAAAAAAGAGAAGAGAGAAAAATGGCGAAAAAAATAATAGAAAGAAAAAGAAAAAGTAAGCAGAAAAAGCCAAAAGCTGTTAAAACCAAAAGGCAAGAGCAAAAAGCCAATAACCCTTAAAACCAAAAGGCAAGGGTAAATAAAAAGGATCCCAAGGCTTTGAGCATCAGTGGATAGGAGGGCCTAAAGGAATAAAATCCTGGCCTAAGCGGCTAAACAAGCTGTCCCTAACCATGTGCTTGTGGCGTGAAGGTGTCAAGTAAAAACTTGAGACTGAGCGGTTAAAGTCAAGGTCCAAAGTAAAAGAAGAGTGTGCTTAAGAACCCTGGACACCTCTAATTTGGGACTTTAGCAAAGCTGAATCACAATCTGAAAAGGTTCACCCAATTATGTGTCTGTGGCATTTATGTATCCGGTGGTAATACTGGAAAATAAAGTGCTTAGGGCCACGACCAAGACTCATAAAGTAGTTGTGTTCAAGAATCAACATACTGAACTAGGAGAGTCAATAACACTATCTGAACTCTAAGTTCCTATAGATGCCAATCATTCTGAACTTCAATGGATAAAGTGAGATGCCAAAACTATTCAAGAGGCAAAAAGCTACAAGTCCCGCTCATCTGATTGGAGCTATGTTTCATTGATATTTTGGAATTTATAGTATATTCTCTTCTTTTTATCCTATTTGATTTTCAGTTGCTTGGGGACAAGCAACAATTTAAGTTTTGTGTTGTGATCAGCGGATAATTTATACGCTTTTTGGCATTGTTTTTAGTATGTTTTCAGTATAATTTAGTTAGTTTTTAGTATATTTTTTATTAGTTTTTAATTAAAAATCACTTCTCTGGACTTTACTATGAGTTTGTGTATTTTTCTGTGATTTCAGGTATTTTCTGGCTGAAATTGAGGGACCTGAGCAAAAATCGGATTCAGAGGTTGAAGAAGGACTGCAGATGCTGTTGGATTCTGACCTCCCTGCACTCAAAGTGGATTTTCTGGAGCTACAGAACTCCAAATGGCGCATTTCCAATTGCTTTGAAAAGTAGACATCCAGGGCTTTCCAGCAATATCTAATAGTCCATATTTTGAATAAGGATTGACGACGTAAACTGGCGTTCAATGCCAATTCCATGCTGCATTCTGGAGTCAAACGCCAGAAACAAGTTGCAAAGTGGAGTTCAACGCCAGAAACACGTTACAAATTGGCGTTCAACTCCAAGAATGACCTCTCCATGTAAAAACTTCAAGCTCAGCCCAAGCACACACCAAGTGGGCCCCGGAAGTGGATTTCTACATCATTTACTCAATTCTGTAAACCCTAGTAACTAGTTTAGTATAAATAGCAGAGATCAGAGGAACGAAAGCATCTCTATACGCTTATCTGAAATTCTCAACAATGAATCACATAAGCACCACTATCCTATTTTATACTTTATTTATTTTCATCCACTATAATTTCTTAATACAATTTAATCCGCCTGACTGAGATTTACAAGGTGACCATAGCTTGCTTCAAGCCGACAATCTCCGTGGGATCGACCCTTACTCACGTAAGGTTTATTATTTGGACGACCCAGTGCACTTGCTGGTTAGTTGTACAAAGTTGTGAAATAGATATAAGATCATGAACGTGCATATTGAGTTTTTAGCGCCGTTACCAAGGAATTGAATGATCACGATTTCGCACACCAAACTCTTTGGAATCAGTACTGGGTGGCAGCATCAACCAGGCGACGCGTGCGCGTCAATCACACTCACGTGTGGGTAGGTGAAAATTGACGGGTGACGCATATGCGTCGATTACGCATACGCGTGGGGTTGGCTATGCACCTAGCACCCTACCAGCACGGTCCTGGCACAACTCTCTGTCCAGGCCGCGCTGTCACGCTGTTCCAGCATGGTTTGGGCACGAACCAAATTTGGGCGTTGACGCGTACGTGTCGGTCACGCGCACGCGTGACAGCCTCTCTTTTTTTTTTTTAAATTAATAGGCTACCAAAGTAATGTCAAACCTTAATTAACAAGCGAAATCATAATGTAAACTAAATAAACCTAACTAAAAATAAAAATTTAACTTATTACCGATATAAATAAAAGAGGAAAGATGGAAGAATTTACCATGGTGGGGTGTCTCCCACCTAGCACTTTTAGTTAAAGTCCTTAAGTTGGACATTTAGTGAGCTCCTTGTCATGGTGGCTTGTATTTGAACTCATCTTGAAACTTCCACCAATGCTTGGAGTTCGAATGAGCTCTAACATTTCCAAATGAATTCATCAAGTCTTGATGAAGTTCTTCACAAGCTTTGAGCTCCCAAAGTTGATCCTCTTGTATGCCGGGATCCCAAATCTTGTTTCTACACCCGTCTTTAAGTGGATCATCATTGTTCCAACTGGGTGGCAGGCCATCCGAATTCTCAATGAAGTACCAAACTCTTCTCTTAGATCTAACCAATTGATCACTAGTCCAACCCTTGCATCTAGCTTTTGAAATCTCAACCTTAATCTCCAACCACTAAATATTCTTCTCTTATGCTTCATTCCACAAATTTTCCTAAGTTGACCTTCCATTTCAAGAATACCATACTTAAGTGGGACAATAAAGTTGAGAGAGATAAGTTTGACCCACTCAATTAAAGGAGTAGATGGCAACTTAGTTAGAGAAGTCTCTAACGATCTTGACAAGGCATATTTAACTCCCGTCCAACCTTGCCGAAGGACTTCCACCTTTCGAAAAGATTCTTCACTTTCAAGCTCTTCCTCACTGGATTCATCCAAATCATAAATATGAGGTTGAGAGGAATCTACCTCAATGTTGCTTTCAATTTCATCGGGAGAAGGTTCTTTAAACTCAAGGGGTTCACTTGTGGATGCAAATTCATTGCTAGGATGGCTTGATTCATGATTATCATCACCAAGGGAACTTGCCTCTTGATCTGTCCCGTCCAATTCTTCATAGGAAATATTCCTTTGAGGTTGTGCACTACCCTCCTCAATATCAAATTCAAACTTCTTGGAGGAATACTCTACAACTCTAGATTCCTATGAAGGTTCAGCATCTCCTAAGTCTTCGACTACTTCTTCCTCTTCAACAATTTTGGCTTCTTCCAATTGTTCTAATACAAAGCCACATTCCTCACTTTCCACTGGAGTTTCTAGTCTCTCCTTCATGCTACACTCTTCTATTGATTCTCCACATGCGGCCATGGGGTACTTTGAGTATCGAAGCGCAGGGAAGCTAAATTATCTACTACCTCGGTCAAGGTAGCTATGAATTCTAGTGTTGTCATTTGCATCCCTCTTTGCCTTTGAATAAGAATACCAAGGGTGTCATCCATTGGAGAGTGGAGTGGATATGAGGGTTCATTGCTTGGGAGGAAGGGTTCATGATAGGAAGGTGGTTCATCTTGACAAGTATGTGGCAGTTCAACACTTTCCATCTTTTCCACTTGTTGCAAACACACTCCAGTCCCTTGTTCTCAAGTTGAGATTTGTTAGCCATGAGAGCTTCGTGTGTTTTTCGGCTTTTCTCTCGCTCCATTTGATGGATGGTTGCTTGAATTCGATCCATTGCTTCCTTAAAATGATCCCAGAGCTCTTGTTCCGCTTGGCTAACATAATTAGGATCATATTGCTCTTGGATTGATGGATATGGACATTCCCCTATGGAGGGTTATGGTGGAAAGAAAAATTCATCTTGTGGTTGAAAATTTGCATACCTTGGAGGTGGTGTATATTGAGGTGGTAGTTCTTGGGAGTAATTGAGTTAGAATTGGGGTAGCTCTATGTATGGTTCATATGGCGGTTGGTGTGGTGGGTAAGGATTAGGATCATATGAAGGTGTTTGGTGGTAGGGGCCTTGTGAGTATGGTGGTTCAAAAGTATATTGAGGAGGATGTTCATAGGCATATTGTGGTGGTTGTTGATAGTCACAAGGAGGTCCACCATAGCCATTAGATGGGTATGCATCAAAGGGTGGTTGTTGCTCATAGTGCCTCGGAGGAGGTTGTTGCCAAGATGGTTGTCCATAAGCTTGAGGCTCCTCCCACCTTTGATTATTCCATCCTGCATGTTCTCATTGTAGCTTCTGTTTCCTACAACATAATTTGAACCAACTCATAACTAAAGGGGTGAGAATTCATAGTAACAAGACAAAATAAAAACAAAAACTAACAAGAAATAATGAAAATAACTCTTAAAACTAGAAACAACTAACAAAGAAATAAAAATGCAAACATATTCACACTATTCACAATAACCAATAATAAGGCACATATTTGTAATTCCCTGACAACAGCGCCAAAAATTTGACGGAGCAAAAATGTCGGTAAAGATTTTCACAAAAATATCGCGTTGCAAGTATAGTTCTAAACCAACAATTAAACCTCAATCATTGTTTAAATTGTTTGTCACAAATAAAAACCCAATAAAATTAACCGAAGTATTCAAACCTCGGGTCGTCTCTCAAGGAATTGCAGGGAAGTATGTTTATTATTGGTTATGAGATTGTATCTTTTTGGGTTTTGAGTTTAATAAGCAAGGAATGTAAATAACAAGAAAATAAAATAACAACTAAGAAAAGTCCTAGCAAAGGTTGAGAATCAGAATTCCTATCCTCATTATCACTGTCAATTGTGATGGTAATTGCAAATTGTTCTCACATAATTAACTAGCAAATCAACTTGAGTTCATAAGTCCTAATCAAAGACTAGAGTTAGTGAAGCTCAAGCCAACTAGCAACTTTCAATCACCAACTAACAAGAGACTTTGACAATTCAAGAGTCTCCAAATTACTCAATCTAAGCTAAGAATGCAAAAATCTAATTCAAAATCCAACCAAGCATTTTATCAAACACTTGGTAGGCACAAAATAAAAGCATGGTAAAATTGCAACAATAATAAAGTCTAACCACTACCAATTGAAAAAAAAATTAACAATGACAACTGAAGCAAGCAATAGCAACATAAACATATAAATTGCATTAACAAAGATCCAAAGTGTCAAGAGTACATAAACATAAGGATAGCAAAGTGAAGGAAATAACAAGTAGAATTGAAGAACAAAGGTGCTAGAACAAAAAATTGTAAGGAATTGTAAATAAAAAACAGAAATTAAATATAAATCTAAGAAGAAATTAGAGTAGAAACCCTAAAATCTAGAGAGAGAGGAGAGAGACTCTCTCTCTAAAATTCTACATCTAAAATCTAAAATTATGTGAATGAAAGTTAGTCCCCCTTCCAGCTCCACTCTGCAACCTCTAATCTGTATTTTCGGACCTGAAATTGGGTCAAAAGCAGCCCAAAAATTGCCCACAGTGTTTTCTGTAATTGTAGCACGTGGCACTCTGTCACGCGTACGCGTCAGCCACGCGTACACGTTGCTTGAACTTGGCACTGACCATGTGTAGGCATCAGCCACGCATGTGCGTCGTATGTCTGCTACACCAGTCGCGCGTACGCATCGGCCACGCGTGTGCGTCGCTACCAAGTTCTGAAATCCTTAACTTCTTGTGTTCCTTCCACTTTTGGATGCTTCCTTTCCATCCTCTAAGCCATTCTAGACCTATAAACCCTGAAAACACTTAATAAACATACCACGGCATCGAATGGTAATAAGAGAGAATTAAAATTAGCAAATTTAAGGCCAAAGGAGCATGTTTTCAATCATAGCCCAAAATTAGAAAGAAAAATATAAAAAATACGAATTATATGAATAAGTGTATGAATAATTGATAAAATTCACTCAATTCAATACAAAATAAACCGTAAAATAGTGATTTATCAAGTTCTCATCGTGATGGAGAGAAATTTTAACATCGGGAATTTCATCGACGCCCAACTCTAGTCGGGTACCGAGGATTTTTTCCATGGTGGGGATCTCGCCGCTCAGGCCATGTGGGTGTATCGTACCCTGCTCCGGGCTGCCGCAATAGTGAGAAAGGTAAAACCCGTCTTGGCTTACGCCCGAACTCTGGACGGAAAACTCCAAGCGGCTGTGAAGTCTATGGATAAGTTACAGGAGGAGGTGGAATTGGTGAAGACCCAGCTGGCTACTTCTAAGGAGAAAGTGAAGACCTCCGATGAGACGGTTGCTCGACTCACTGAGCAGGAGCTTACTTTAGAGAGTCAGCTCAATGCTGCTCAGGGTCGGGTAAAAGAATTGGAGAAGGAACGTGACGACGTCGTCTCGTTGGCAAACGCTGCTATGGCCAAGGTTGCTGGTTTGAAGAAAAAGAATAAGAAAACCGTAAAGCATGCCCAGAACGCTCTCGGGGGCACCGAAGAAGCGATTAAAGCCCAGGTGAAATTGTTGGTTTTGGATTTCGACGTCTCTGCTGTTGGTGCTTTCAAGACCATCAAGGATGACAAGATTGTCGACCTCCCGAGGAAGTGACGTGTATTCACTTGTACTTTTTTGGGCCGTTTTGGCTTTGTATGTTTTGAACATCTTGGTAGTTTGTGTACACTGTTTACCGTTTTGCTTATTAAACGATTAACTTTAAATCCAGCTTGTGGCTATTATTAACCGCTTAAATTGTATGGCCTTTACTTTAATAGCCGTTAAATAGTATTCGTAACCTTATTGGCTCCCAGGGTAATCTGTCCCGAGGTGCCGTTATGTCAACAATTTAATGAGCAGCAAAGTAAAACAACAGCAAGTCAGAAATAAGAAAGAAATGATAAAAATTTAGACAAAGCGTAATTAGAGCATGCTAAGTGACAATCCAAACAAATATGGGACAAGTAAATAGGTGAATCGAAAATGGGAGTTACTAGATTGGTGACCCGGCTGGTCGTCGGGTCTGCTTTAGGCTTCTAAGAGTGGAACCTCTTTAAGTTTACCGCATTCCATGTCCTGAGCACCCCTCTTCCGTCTAGTCGTTCCAGCTTGTAAGCTCTGTTACCGACCACCTCTTTCACCCTGTACAGGCCTTCCCAATTAGCTACCATTTTCCTTTCTCCACGGGTCGGTAGGCCCAGGTCGTTGCGTCGCAGAACCAAGTCGTTTGGTTCAAAACTCCTCTTTAGCACTTCGGCATTGTACCATAGGGCTATTCTCTGTTTCAACACCGTCTCTGACAAGTGAGCCATCTCCCTGGTCTCGTCGACCAGATCCTTCTCCACAACTTCCTCGACTCCACCAAGGAGTAACCGTGGGCTCGGTTCCCCCACCTCTGATAACAAGTCATCATATGCTAGCTTTGCAAGCATTTTTCACTTGTTTCATTAGGTTTTATGCACTTTCTTGCATTGTAAGTAAGTGGTTTAGAGTGGAATTACATGGTTTTATTGAATCAATCAACCACCCTTTAATTGATACTAATTCATGAGGTTTAAGCTAAATTTAATTGGTTTTTGAATGATTTATAAACCTTGTGAATTTGGTGATACTTTGATTGGTTGTTTTGATTACTTGTAGGTGAAAAAAAAAAGAAAACAAGAAAGCATGGCTTAGGAAGCGTAGCCAAACAAAGAAAGTGTGGCACATCATGGAGGAAGAGCCATAGAGCTCTTACCAAGAGCTTAAGGCTCTCCAAAGGAGCGCTATTCAAGGCCAAGGAAGCAAAGCAAGGAAAGCTCAGCTCTCCTTGTGAACCGAGCGCTATAAATTAGCAAAGGAAGCAAAGCAAACTCACAAAGCTCGGTTCATGCCAAGAGCTTTATCGAGGGTTGGCATAAAATAATTGTAAGAAAAAGTTTGCTAAGTGAAAGCCACAAGTTTCGAACCCAAGGGAAGCAAGAAGCGCTCCTTGCAAGGAAAATAAGCCAAAATTGGCCAAAATGCTCCTAGCAAGTCTCGAACACGAAGGCTCCACTAACAAAGCAAGCAAGTTGTGCTCTTGGCACCAACCGAGCGCTACCCTGATGCTGTCCAAGGCTTGGCATGCGAAATATTTCAAGGGACCAAGCACCAAAGCTCAGCTCTCCCCATGAACCGAGCCTTGCCCTGGGAGCAACACATGGGCTGAAAATTCCATTAAAAATCCAATTTAATTCAATTCTTCACCAAATTAAAAAGCCCACTCAAAATTCTAAAATCCAAAAATAGGAAGTGTATAAATAGAAGTTAGTTTGAGTTAGAGAAGAACTTTTCACTTCTACTTTTTGCTTACCTTTTTGCTTACTTTTGAATTTTCAATTTTATTTTCTAGCTTTGGAGGTTTAGGAATTGAGGAGAGAATTGAATTCTCTTCTTCTTGTTCTTGCCTCTATTCTCTTCATCTTTGTTTTGGATCTTGGGTGGAGAATTGAAGAAATTATGTCTCAATATCACCTTGAGATCTCTTTCTGTTTAGTTTTCTGCATAATTCAAGGAATTGTGGTTTTGGATCTAAGTTCTCTTACTGTTTTCATCTTTACTTCTTCTACAATTTGTTCTTTTACTTCTTTGCAATTGTTCTCTGTTGGATCAAGGAAGGATTTGAG
Organism: Arachis ipaensis; assembly: GCF_000816755.2. Classification (NCBI taxonomy): domain Eukaryota; kingdom Viridiplantae; phylum Streptophyta; class Magnoliopsida; order Fabales; family Fabaceae; genus Arachis; species Arachis ipaensis. The sequence goes on from NC_029792.2 coordinate 36,011,046, forward strand.
ATCTAGACTTATTTTCTAGTCTCCTCCACCCCTGAGATCTTCAACTTCCCTTTAGCTATTGCAATTAAGATACATTTTGCTTTCTGTTTAGTTTCTCAAGTAATTCTTCTTTTCTTGTTTAGATCTGTTGCATTCTAATTCATCCTTTATTTCTTTGTTTAATGCCATTTTACTTTCTCTTGTTTAATTTCTACAAGCCCAACTCCCAAATCCTTTTATGATTCAAGAAATATACGTTTCTTGCACTTTAAGTTTAAGCTATTTACGTTTCTTACAATCTAAGTTTCTGCAATTTACATTACTTGCACTTTAAGATTCAACTCTTTTAATTCTTCTGCACTTTAAATTCTTGTCGATTATCCCTCTCCCTTTAAATTTCATGCAATTTAGCTTCTGTTGGATACAAATCACTCAAATCAACTCTTGATTCGCTTGACTAAATCAACCACCTAACTAAAATTGCTCAATCCTTCAATCCCTGTGGGATCGACCTCACTCATGTGAGTTATTATTACTTGATGCGACCCGGTCCACTTGCCGGTGAGTTTAGTGTTGGATCATTTTTCACACATCAAATTTTTGGCGCCGTTGCCGGGGATTGATTAGATTGATAATGATTAAGTAAGGTGGTGGTCTAGATTCAGCACTTTTTCTTTTTCTTTTTACTAAGCATACTAACTGTTTGAATTTTTGCTTAAGCTAACACTAACTTCACTCTAGCAATAGAGTGTTTAATTTTGGTTCCTGGTTCTGTGTTTATGTCAGGAGGAAGAAGCGATGAATCCACACCTTTTGATCCTGAAACACTTTGGAGGTTGAGAAGAGAACCAAGAAATGGAGGAAAATCCAACAAATCCACAAGTGGGAGTGGCCAACGACAATGGTCAGCCCTAAAGGAGAGTATTGGCTTCATATACATTTGCTAATCCAAGGCATTGTGGGAGTAGCATCCTTACCCCAAATTTCGATGCAAATAACTTTGAATTGAAGCCCCAACTTATCACATTGGTGCAAAACAATTGCTGCTATGGAGGAAGTCCAATAGAAGATCTAAACCAGCATCTATCTACCTTCTTGAGGATTTGTGATATAGTGAAATCCAATGGTGTGCATCCAGAAACATACAAATTGCTGCTATTCCCATTCTCATTGAGGGACAAAGCTGCTCAATGGCTTGAAAATTTTCCAAAAGGAAGCATCACTAGCTGGGAGGATCTAGTGAATAAATTTTTGGCCAAATTCTACCCTCCTCGGAGGATCATCAGGCTCAAAACTGAGGTGCAAATCTTCACACAAATGGATGCTGAATCTCTCTATGAGGCATGGGAGAGGTACAAGGCCCTGATTAGAAAATGTTCCCCTGAGATGTTTAATGAATGGGACATCCATCAAAACTTCTATGAAGGTTTGACTATGAAGGCTCAAGAAGCATTAGATCATTCAGCAGGAGGCTCCTTACAATTGATGAAGACAGCAGAGGAAGCTCAAAACCTCATTGATATGGTGGCAAACAATCAATACTTCTTTGGCCATCAGAGATAATGCCAACCATCACAAAGGAAAGGAGTGCTAGAGTTGGAAGGAGTAGACACAATCCTAGCTCAACACAAGATAATGCAGTAGCAAATCCAGCAACAATTTGAGCAAATGGCTAAAAGGATTGATAGCTTGCAAGTTGCAGCAGTGAATACAAGCCAACCATCACCCACAAGACAGCAGAGGAAGCCCAAAGCCTCATAGAGATGGTGGCAAACAATCAATACTTCTTTGCTCATCAAAGACAACGCCAACCAGACCAGAGAAGGGGTGTGCTAGAGCTTGAAGGTGTTGACACTCTCTTGGCACAAAACAAACAGATGCACCAACAACTTCAGCAACAAATAGAAATGATGGCCAAGAAAATTGATGAACTGCAAATTTTTGCAGTAAATACACAAGGCCAATCTCAAACCTCACATGGGTGGAATCAATCTGAAGAAAGTTTTGGGACATTCAATTATGAGCAACAAAGCCCTGAGCAGGTGCAATACAGGAATAACACTTCAAGTTCATTTCAACACAATTTTCATGGTGATGCACACAAGGCACCCTGGAAAACTCAGTCTAATTCAAGGTGGGGTGAGCATCAGAATCAAGGACAAAGGGACTTCAACTCTGGCAGCCTCAGCAACACAAACAACCATAACCATTCATCCAATAATACTAACCAATTCAAAAACTCACAAAACACATATCACCAACCCCATAACAACTCACATAACCACCAGAATAACTTGTCCAGATCCACATTCCACCCACAAAATACCCTCGCAAATGGTTCAAACAATTTCCAGCAACAACCATCTCACTTTACACAACCACTAAAGTTGCTTGATCCATCAATCCCTGTGGGATCGACCTCACTCTAAGTGAGTTTTACTACTTGATGCGACTCGGTACACTTGCCGGTGAGTTTAGGTGTTGGAATCCATTTCCAACACATCAACCTCCATGGGAATTACTGCATCGACCCCATAGGTAAGTCAAAAAGGAGTCTCCCTGATGGAGGATTGTGGTGTTGTTCTGTAGGACCACAAGACTGATGCGAGTTCGTCTGCCCATGCTCCCTTCTTCTGGTCAAGACGTTTCCAAAGCCCTTAGAGGATGACTTTGTTTATGGCTTCAACTTGGCTGTTGGTCTGTGGGTGCTCTACCGATGAGAACTTCTACCTTACCCCTAGGCCAGTGAGGAACTCACCGAACTTCTTATCGGAAAACTGTGTTCGGTTGTCTGATATCACGACCTCCGAAATTCCAAATCTGGAGATTACTTGCCTCCACATAAATTTTTGATAATTTACCGATGATATGATAGCCAGCAGCTCCGCCTCAACCCACTTAATGTAGTAGTCAATGGCCATGATTAGGTACTTAACCTGCCCAGGGCCTACCGAGAAGGGTCCCAAAAGGTCCACTCCCCACTGGCTGAAAGGTTAGAAGGTTATTAGCAAACTCAACTCCGCTGCCAGGGTCCTATAGAAGTTGGCATTTTCTTGACACTTCTTGCATCTTTTCACGAATTCTTGGGAGTCTGACATCAACGAGGGACAATTGTAACCAGCCCTAACGAGCTTCAAAGCCAGGGCCTTTCTGCGAATATGGTGGCCGCAACATCCTTCATGGATCTCGCTCAAGACATAGTCCATCTGATCAGGTCGCAGGCACTTTAGCACGGGCTGGTTCAATCATCTTTTGAATAATTGGCCCTATACTATCACGTAATTGGCCACTTCCCTCTTTATCACCTTCGCAGCCTTCTCATCCTCAGGGAGCTTACCGTCTTCCAAGAAGATAATGATCGGGTCGATCCATGAGAGGACCTGAGCTGCTTGGGTTACCCACATTGGATCATGGATCGGTTTCCCGCCCCCAGCTTCGTGCTTGCCAGCTTTGACAAGAGGTCGGCTCGCGTGTTCTTTTCTCTTGGAACATGCTGCACCACGACCTCATCGAATTTTTTACTCAAATCTTTGACCCTTTCCAAGTATTTCTGTAGCAAAGAATCTCTGGCTTGGTAGGTCCCATTGATCTGCAAGGTGATGACTTGAGAGTCGCTGTTCACCTCCACTTTGGTCGCCCTGACTTCTTTCGACAAGAGGAGACCTCCTATGAGAGCCTCGTATTCTGCCTAGTTATTAGAAATCGGGAAATCAAACTTGATGGATTGCTCGTATATCAATCCAGTCAAGCTTTCGAGGATTATACCTCCCACCCACCCCAAATGTTTGGTTGGAAGCTCCGTCGACATGGACTTTCCACCGTGTATCCAGGTTTTCGCGAGGGTCCCCCATTACTTCCACTAGGAAATCGGCCATTGCCTAGGTTTTAATCGCATGTCTGGGTTCATATTATAGATCGTACTGAGACAGCTCGACTGCCCAGGTCATCATCTGTCCCGCTAGATCGGGTTTTTGTAGGACTTGACGAATGGCTTGGTCAGTCCTGACGACGATCCGATGCCCTTGGAAGTACTACCTCAACCTTCAAGATGAGATCAGGAGTGTATAAGCTAGCTTTTCCAATTTGCTGTACCTTAGCTCCGCACCTTGTAGTGCTTTGCTAATAAAGTAGACCGGCTGTTGGATCTTTCCTTCTTCACGGACAAGGACGACCGCCAAAGCTTCTTCACAGGCTGGGGTCCATTTGAAGGCTATCCCTTTCCTCATGAGGTTGAAGGAGGGAAGAGCTCTGGCCGCCGATGCACTGGGGAAATGAGATAGAGCTACAAGCCTTCTGGCTAATCTCTGCACGTCCTTAATGCACCCTGGGCTCGTCATTCGTAGAACAGCTTCACACTTGTCGAGGTTCGCCTGGACCTCCATCTGGGTTATCATGAAACCTAGGAACTTCCTGGCTTCCATGGCAAAATCGCATTTGAGGGGGGTTGAGTCTCATGTTGTGTCTGCAAGAGACGTGAACACGACCTCGAGGTCGCCGACCAAGTTTTCCGGTCAGCTAGTCTTTACCAAAATATCGTCCATGTACACCTTTACCGACTTCCCAATTAGATCACTGAAGACCTCGTTCATCAACCTCGGGTAAGTCGCCCTTGTGTTCTTTAGTCCAAACGGTATTACCCTGTAACAATAAGTGCCTCCCGGCATTATGAACGCCATTTTTTCCTCATCGGGTCAGTGCATCGGTATCTGGTTGTACCCTGAGTACGCATCCATGAAGTTTAATAAACGATATCCTGCCGCCGCATCTACCAAGGTATCGATGTTGGGAAGGGGGAAGGAATCATTGGGACACGCTTTGTTGAGGTCCGAGTAATTGACTCATATCCTCCACTTTCTGTTTGCCTTTTTGACGAGTACTACATTCGGCAGCCACGTCGAGTATTCAAGTTCCCTGATGAACCCTGCTTCTAACAGGCTGGCGCTTTGTTTGGCCACCTTGTTAGCTCTCTCTTTTGGACATCTTCCTCCGCTTCTGAGCAAAGGGCTTGGATCGAGCTTTATTGTAAGCCGATGGGACATGAAATCGGGATCCACTCCAGGCATGTTGGCTGGCATCCAGGAGAACAAGTTGCCATTTGCCCTTATGGCCTTAATGAGAGGATCTTTCAGATTATGGGGGAGGTTCCTATTCACAAAGGTGAATTTGTCCTCCGTATTACCGACCCTGAATTTCTCCAGATCTCCCTCGAGCTCGGGCCTCGGTTTGTCATCAATCCTAGCGTCCAAATCGGCCAGGAAGACCCCAGATGCTTCTTTTGATTTCTTCCTTAGGGAGAGGCTGGCGTTGTTGCACGCAACCGCCATTTCTAAGTCCCCCTAAGGGATCCCACCGATCCATCGTCAGCAATAAATTTCATAACCAGAAGCTTAGTACATATCACACCAGAAAATTCATTAATTATTTTCCTCCCCAGGATGACATTTTAGGCCATGGAGTCCCTTAGTACGACGAACTTCGAGGGAGACTACCCCTTGCGATGAGTTCTCTTACCTCCTCCTCCGTCGATGCGAATCAGGAGGGAGAGACTACCCTCGGGCTTTATGAAGTTGTCCCCTAGGCTGACCACTCCATGTTGATGAGTTTTTAGGTCGATTTCTTGGAGCCCAGGGTGTCGAAAACATTTTTGAACACGATGTTAGAGTCGGCACCAGTGTCAACGAGGATTCATTTGGCCAAGCCTGTTCCGACTCTTTCCGTTATCACCATGGAGGGGTTCTCTGGGATGTCATAGAACCACTAGTCCTCTGGCTCAAACAATATCCTTGGAGCTTCCCTGCACGGGGTCCTACGACTGTTTGATGATACGGCCAAAATCTTAGTGTCCTTCTTTGTTGTGGGCTTCGACCTTGGGGTGCGTCTCTTTCGACTACGACATTAACGACAGTCAGGCCGTGGTCGTTGTCCTCATTTTGTTCTTGTCTCGGCCTCACGACTCGGCTCTCGTCCTCTTCAGAACGCTTGCGCTCTCTCCTCCTAGGTTCCCTTATAAATTGTGAGAACTCTGTCAGCTTGCTTTCACAAATGGCTTGTTCCAAAGTGTCCATTAAGTTGAAACAATCCTGGGTTTTGTGGCCAAAGCCTTTGTGGTAGCCACAGTACAGGCTCCTGTTCCCACATGTTCCCACCTGTTCTGTCCTTTAGTTGCCGTAGTTTTGACAAGATGCCTTTGTCGGCTATCTGCTGGTAGACCTCGACGATCGGGGCTGTAAGAGGAGTGTAGTTTGTGAACTTCCCAACCTGAGGGAAAGGTTTGAAAGGTTTGGGTGGCCCTCCGTCTTTGGAGGATTCTTTTGGTCTCTCGCCGTGTCTGGGTTAACGAGGAGGAGGGTTGGCCAGCTAACGTTTGCTGGCCGCTACAACCTGGCTAACTTCCTCGTCATTAATATACTCTCTGGCCACGTTCTGGATTTCTTGCATCGTCCAAATGGGCTTAGTAGTGAGGTGCTTTCAAAATCTTCATTTAACAGACCGTTCGTCAAGCATAGACTGGCCACCGAGTCGGTCTGGCTGACTATTTCTAGACATTCGTCATTGAATCTGTCGAGAAACTTCCTGGTAAGCTCCTTGGCTCTTTGGGTGACCCTTAGGAGGTTGATAGGATGTTTGGCTTTGGCAATGCGCATGGTGAACTGCGCTAAAAAGCTGTGAGCTATGTCTGAGAAGGTCATAATGGAACCCTGTTGGAGTACATTGAACAACCAGATTGTCGGCCCTGCCAGGGTCACGGGGAATGCACGACACCTCACCGCGTCGTCAACACTCTCGTGGTTCATTTTGGCCTCAAAGTCCGTCAGGTGCTCCTAAGGGTCTTGGGTTCTGTGGTATCTCATGTCCGTTGGTGGTGCACGAAATTGTGATTCACATTTTTCACAACTCCGGTGCAACTAACCAACAAGTGCACTGGGTCATCCAAGTAATACCTTGCGTGAGTAAGGGTCGATCCCACGGAGATTGTCGGCTTGAAGCAAGCTATAGTCATCCTTGTAAATCTCAGTCAGGCGGATTCAAATGGTTATGAGTATTGATAATTAAAATATAAATAAAACATAAAATAAAATAAAGTTACTTATGTAATTCATTGGTGGGAATTTCAGATAAGCGTCTGGAGATGCTTTGTTACTTCTGAATATCTGCTTTTCTATTGCCTTCTTCCAACCATGCATGCTCCCTTCCATGGCAAGCTGTAGGATCCTCTCAGTGAAAATGGTCCTCTACGGTTTCTGCATGGCTAATCAACTGTCGAATTTCTCGTCTCGGATGAAAAATACTAGGTACAGCTACCGCATGGCTAATCATCTGTCGGTTCCCGCTAGCATCAAAATAGGATCCATTGATCCTTTTGCACACTGTTACTTGCACCCAACTTTCGCAGGTTTGAAGCTCTTTACAGTCATCCTTTCCCAGATCCTACTCGGAATACCACAGACAAGGTTTAGACTTTTTGGATCCCAGGGATGCTGCCAATGGTTCTAGTCTATACCACGAAGATACTAATCTCACAGAGTTGGTCCGTATATTAGATATCCAAGAGAATATACTCTGGCTGTTGTCCAATGACTATGTTGAACATCATGTAGACCGCTTTGTGGTTGTCAGGCACGCGGATCTTGGCTAAGCGAGTAACGAAGATTGGGTGATTTTCACGGGTCACTGACGTTACGATTTTTGCCAGTAAAGAATTTTATAAAAACAGTCGCGTTGTAGGTATAGTTTCTAAACCAACAAAAATCCCTTCGTACAAACGTTTTGGTTGTCACAAGTAACAAACTCCTAAATAAATTGATAACCGAAGTATTTAAACCTCGGGTCGTCTTCTCAAGGAACTGCAGGGAGGTATGTTCTTATTATCGGTTATGGAGATTGTAAATCAGGGTTTTGAAGATGAGGAGCAAGTAATTTAAATTGCAATTGAAATAAGTAAAAGAATGTAAAGTAAATAAATAATTGTAAAATAAACTTTTGGCAAGGTATGAGAAATTAGAAGTCCTATCCTAGTTATCCTTATCAATGATGATGAAAATTGAACCTTAATTCCACTTAGTTAACCTTTGCTAGAGCAAGGGAAAGTCAAGTGACTAATTAGTTAGATCCTCAAATCCTAGTTAATCCCTAAGGAAAGATTGGGATTGTTGAAGTTCAATTCAATTAGCAAAGATAACAATTATCAATCATATTTGAGTTTGATAACTCCTGAGTTACTGATTTCTTAACCAAGACCAAAAGGGGAAAAGTAAATCTATCGGAATAAAAATGTCTTCAGATGGAAAGCAACATCGATGTAAATAAAGGAGAGCAATAATAAACTGAAATACCTCAAATAACATTAATTCAAAAGAGTAATCTGTAACATAGAAGAATACATAAATTAAATTGAAAAGATAAATAAAAAGGAATGTTGAACCTGATAGAAAGAGATAATCCTGAAAGCGATTAAAATCCTAAATCTAAATCCTAATCCTAAAGAGAGAGGAGAGAACCTCCCTCAAAACTAAATCTAAATCATGAATAGTAACTAATTGGAGACTCCCCTTTGAATGGATGCATCCCCCCACTTCATAACCTCTTATCTGTGCCTTCTGGACTTGGATTTGGGCCAAAAAGGGCTTCAGAAATTGCTGGGAGCATTTTCTGTAATTTCTGGTGCGTGGCCTCTGTCACGCGGCCGCGTGGGTCACGCGGTCGCGTCAATTGGAGTTTTCCTTCTCGCGCGATCGCGTCAAGCACGCGGTCGCGTTGCTGTTAATTTGCGTTGGCATGCGGCCGCGTCGTCCATGCGATCGCGTCGTTGCCAGTTTCTACAAAAACTCCGTTTTGTGCTTTCCTTCCATTTTTGTATGTTTCCTTTTCATCCTTTAAGTTATTTCTGCCTTAGAAGATCTGAAATTACTCAACACACGAATCACGGCATCGAATGGTAATAAAGGGAAATTAAAATAATTACTTTTAAAGCATAGGAAACATATTTTTCACATACATCACATAATAAGGAAGGGAAAGTAAAACCATGCAATTAATATGAATAAGCGGGTGAAGGATTGAATAAATCACTCAAATTAGGCACAAAATATATCATAAAATATGGGTTTATCAACCTCCCCACACTTAAACAATAGCATGTCGTCATGCTAAATCCAAGATAAAGAGTAAGGTAAGGTTGAAGTGGTGGAATCTCATGCAATGCAATCTATTCTAAATGCAACTACCTAAATGTATCATGCAATTCTAATTATTTTTATTCACTTGTATATAAAGCTCACAGGTAGTTGAATTAATTCACATTCTCAAGGAATCACATATATATAGCCAAACCTTAGATAATGATAAAGCACTTTTACAATTGAGATGGGAGAGAAAAACATTTTATAAACTTGCAAGACAATTAATAATTCAAGCAGAGATATATGTTAATGAGTTATTGAACCCTCACTGGATTTTGTGTTTACTCTCTGGTCACTCAGTGTTTATTGGGTTAATCACTCTATTCTTCTTTTTATCCTTACTTTCTATAACTTTGTTCTTCATCTAACCAATCAACAATTATAGAATATAGGCATACAAAAGTCATGAGGTCTTTAATTAAGGTTGTAATGAGGGCCAAGGTAAAGGTAAGGGTATATGTATAAGGCTAAGTGAGCTAATTAAGCGAATCCTTGATTAATCTAAGATCTCATCTAACATACATACTTTGTAAAGCAAAGCTTCTTTTCCTATTTTCCCATATTTTTCCACTTTTGATACATGCTCATATTTTAATTTTTATCTTGTCCCATGTGCATTGCTTTATTTTGCATGTGGGGAATTCTTTTGTATCCCCTTTATTTAAATACTGAAAAATAAATATTTTTTATTTTTTATTTTTTATTTTTTTTAATACACATGGTAATTCAATTATTTTGATTTCGCATGAGCATGCTTCCCAAAAATTTTTATTTTGAATTATTTTATTCTTTTCAACTTTTTACCCTTTGTTTTTATCATCCATGTTCCCAATAGGTTTCCCACACTTAAACAATTACACACTTTCTATCTTAAGCTAACCAAGGATTCAACTTGGGATTTTTATTTTGTTTTTTCTGCTTAAGGTAAGTATTATGGTTTATAGAATAAGAGGGGATTTAAAGGCTCAATGGGGCTAACAAGGGTGATGTAAAAGGTAGGCTAATTTGGGATAAGTGAGCTAAAATCAACAATGGCCTCAATCACTCTCTTGGTATGTATTTCTATTCTATAATCAGACATATAGATTAAAACAAAGTAAAGAACACCAGAATAAAAAAGAAGGGCGGAACATACAGGAATAAAAATTATGGTTTGAATGTAACCATACAATTAAGCTCAAAACTCACAGGCTGTATGTTCTCTAACTCAGAAATCATATATCAGTTATATATGTCATGCAAGTAAAAATCAAGAGTTCCCATTATTCTCAATGTAAAATTTATTTTGAGTGGCTTTAAAGTTTGTGTTTCTCCTTGATGAAATGTTGTTAACTAGCTAACATGGAATGCTATATATACAAGGTGTGGGTTGTTTCTATTATGTTCAAGTCTCTAGTTTACTTCCTTTTTATATTTTCAAATTAAACTAAGTTATCTCATGCTAAAAAAAGGGTAAACTATACTAATCAATCCACAATTTCTATAACTAATAAGTTAGAATTGCAACTAAACTAAATAGCTAAAATATGAACTAAGGTGCAAAATGCAGAAATAGAGTAAAAATACATGAAAATAGCAATGTATAAGTGCTGAGAAAATAAAAATAAAAATAAAAGAGAAAAATACAGAAAAATAGCAAAATAAAATGAAAGAGTCTGTAGTGGTTCACCAAAAAAAAAACGCCAGAGATGGCGACCTCCCTACACTTAAAATGAAGCATCGTCCCTGATGCTCAATCAAGCAGGGCGTGAAGGGGTGTCATCATTGGAAGGGTGGGTAGCTGGAGTCTCTGTGGTGGTGGGCTGAGGATCTGCCTACTGCAGAGGAGGTGCTGACTGAATAGGGATCTCAGGGTCAGAAACCTGAATCTGATGCGGGGCCTTCTGCTGTGATGCAGCCTGCTCTGTGCCTGCCTACGCAGCCTCTCTCTGGGGGTGGGTATCTGCCTCGTGATCATCCACCTCCTCCTCAGATGGCTCTGATGGTGTGTCAGGCTCGGAGGGGATATCGCCAGATCGTATCATCAGCTTTAGGTGCTCATAGCGTCGCTTGCTGCAACGCTCAGCTCTCTCATATCGACGCCGGTTGCGGCGCTCCATCTGGTCGAGCTGCCAAAACAGGCGGTGCACTAGGTGATAAACTGGTTCTAAGGCAGGTGGAGGTGCAGTGGTGGTAGCAGGGGTGGCTGGGGTAGCTATGGAAGAAGAGGGGCCGGCAGATGGTGTAGCTGTCTCATCAGTAGGAGTGAGGAATGGAGGTCTGTAGCCCAAAGCAAGAAAGTTCCTACTGTGAGGAATGATTTTCTTGCATTCTGCAGCAGGTGGCCTCTCATCAGCATCCTCCCAAGGCACGTCAGCTCGACGACCTAGCTGTGTAATCAGATATGGGAAGGGGAGAGTGCCTCGGACGTGGACCCTGGCCATGTAGTACCGAATGAAGCGTGGCAGGTACAGGTCCTTACCCTCCATCACATACCATAGGAGGGTGATCATAGCGGCAGGTAGCTCCGTCTTGTGAGTACTCGGCATAATAAAGTTGCTTAGGATCTGATGCCATAGCCGAGCCTCATCGTTCAAGTATGCCCGCTTGATTCCCTTAGGCATGGTGGTGTTCTGACCCATGACCCATGGGACAGTCGGGTCAAGGGCTATCCTGGCCTTGACTGCATCTCAGTCAAATTTCATGAAGCGCATGTCCTCCTCAGCCTTTTGATATCCATCTGGCTGATTAGATTTAGGTAGAAGCTTCAGAACATCCTCTATAGCCTCTTCAGTAACCAGAATCTGCTTCCTTCTTAGGTTCACTGCATCTAGGGAAGTTTTGAAGTAATTGCAGTAGAATTCCCTTACCCAAGATGCATTAACCTCAGTCAGGTTTCTCTCCAGGAAGAACCAGCCTCTTTGTTTGATCTGATCAGAGGTGTATTTCTGGAGTTCTTCTGGGATCTTCAGAGTCCTTTCCAGGTACAGGTTCCTAGAGTTTGCAAACACCGGATACTTCAGCTCGCAGTATCGGTTTGCAAATTTAATGGGATCAGTAGCAGGGAGTAGTTGGTCAGCCTTCTCCTGTGGGATAAAGTGTTTCTCCCGCCAGTAGTCATCATGCATGAGGTCCAGTATGGACATGGAGGCTTCTCCTCTTTTCCGTTTGCCAGTTGTTGCCTTTCCTTTTCCTTTTCTCTGGGTGTCTGACATTCTGAAAAACAGTAAACCAGGATATATAAAAAAAATAGGAAAACAAATAGGCAAATAATCAAAAGAAACACAAAGTGGCAAAGGAGCAATAGAAGAGGAAATTGAGTTAAGTAAATTTGCATTAAGGATTGTATAAGAGTTACAATACTGAGAAGAAAAATGTCACAATCCAAAATGTACTTCCATTCAAGTTAAATAGAAAAAGTATCATCATGCCTTGGTTAGAATGTTAAAAGAAAGTGAAAAACCAGAAGAGATGTTTTGAAAGGTTAGGTTTGGTTAGAATTGAAAAAGAGTTTAGAAAGTTAAAATTAGGGAGTTAGTAAAAAGTGGGTTAAAGTAAGTGGCATAATGATCATATTCCAAGTAACAAGCAATTTTTGCCAGTAAAGAATTTTATAAAAACAGTCGCGTTGTAGGTATAGTTTCTAAACCAACAGAAATCCCTTCGTACAAACGTTTTGGTTGTCACAAGTAACAAACCCCTAAATAAATTGATAACCGAAGTATTTAAACCTCGGGTCGTCTTCTCAAGGAACTGCAGAGAAGTATATTCTTATTATCGGTTATGGAGATTGTAAATCGGGGTTTTGAAGATGAGGAGCAAGTAATTTAAATTGCAATTGAAATAAGTAAAAGACTGTAAAGTAAATAAATAACTGTAAAATAAACTTTTGGCAAGGTATGAGAAATTAGAAGTCCTATCCTAGTTATCCTTATCAATGATGATGAAAATTGAACCTTAATTCCACTTAGTTAACCTTTGCTAGAGCAAGGAAAAGTCATGTGACTAATTAGTTAGATCCTCAAATCCTAGTTAATCCCTAAGGAAAGATTGGGATTGTTGAAGTTCAATTCAATTAGCAAAAATAACAATTATCAATCATATTTGAGTTTGATAACTCCTGAGTTACTGATTTCTTAACCAAGACCAAAAGGGGAAAAGTAAATCTACCGGAATAAAAATGTCTTCAGATGGAAAGCAACAGCGATGTAAATAAAGGAGAGCAATAATAAACTGAAATACCTCAAATAACATTAATTCAAAAGAGTAATCTGTAACATAGAAGAATACATAAATTAAATTGAAAAGATAAATGAAAAGGAATGTTGAACCTGATAGAAAGAGATAATCCTGAAAGCGATTAAAATCCTAAATCTAAATCCTAATCCTAAAGAAAGAGGAGAAAACCTCCCTCAAAACTAAATCTAAATCATGAATAGTAACTAATTGGAGATTCCCTTTGAATGGATGCATCCCCCTACTTCATAACCTCTGATTTGTGCCTTCTGGACTTGGATTCGAGCCAAAAAGGGCTTCAGAAATTGCTGGGAGCATTTTCTATAATTTCTGGTGCGTGGCCTCTGTCACGCGGCTGCGTGGGTCACGTGGTCGCGTCAATTGGAGTTTTCCTTCTCGCGCGGTCGCGTCAGTCATGCGTTCGCGTCATATGCGTTTCGCTTAAGGCACGCGATCGCGTCAAGCACGCGGTCGCGTCGTTGCCAGTTTCTACAAAAACTCCGTTTTGTACTTTCCTTCCATTTTTGTATGTTTCCTTTTCATCCTTTAAGTCATTCCTGCCTTAGAAGATCTGAAATTACTCAACACACGAATCACGGCATCGAATGGTAATAAAGGGAAATTAAAATAATTACTTTTAAAGCATAGGAAACATGTTTTTCACATACATCACATAATAAGGAATGGAAAGTAAAACATGCAATTAATATGAATAAGCGGGTGAAGGATTGAATAAATCACTCAAATTAGGCACAGAATATATCCTAAAATATGAGTTTATCAGTCACCCCTTCATTCTGACTTAACTGAATTAAGTACAAGAGTATATCTTGGAGAAAAAGTAGGCGTGAATTGAAATAGAAACCATAGTACTTGTATTAATTCATGAAGAACAGCAGAGCTCCACACCTTAATCTATCGGGTGTAGAAACTCCACCGTAGAAAATACATAAGTGAAAGAAGGTCTAGGAATGGCCAAATGGCCAGCCTCCATACGTGTACAAAAGCATAAAAGTCTAAGGACTGAACGTACAAAGATTCAAAATAAATCTCTAAAAGTAGTTTTTATACTAAACTAGTAACCAAGGGTTACAGAAAATGAGTAACTAAGTGCAGATAGTGCAGAAATCTACTTTTGGGGCCCACTTGGTGTGTGCTTGGGCTGAGCATTGAAGCTTTTTCGTGCTTAGACTGTTTCTGGAGTTGAACGCCAGCTTTGGTGCCAGTTTGGGCGTTTAACTCCAATTATGGTGCCATTTTGGGCGTTTTACGCCAGAATGTTTTAGGCTTACTTTGAATGCCAGTTTGGGCCATCAAATCTCGGGCAAAGCATAAACTATTATCTATTTCTGAAAAGCCCAGGATGTCTACTTTTCAACGCAATTGAGAGTGCACCAATTGGGCTTCTGTAGCTTCAGAGAATCCACTTCGAGTGCAGGGAGGTCAGAATCCAACAGCATCTGCAGTCCTTTCTCAGCCTCTGAATTAGATGTTTGCTCAAGTCCCTCAATTTCAGCCAGAAAATACCTGAAATTATAGAAAAACACACAAACTCATAGTAAAGTCCAAAAATGTGATTTTTGAATAAAAACTAATAAAAATATAATAAAAACTAACTAAAACATACTAAAAACTATGTAAAAATAATGCCAAAAAGGGTATAAATTATCCGCTCATCACAACACCAAACTTAAATTGTTGCTTGTCCCCAAGCAACTAAAATCAAAATAGGATAAAAAGAAGAGAATATACAATGAATCTCAAATATCAATGAAGCTCATTTCCAATTAGATGAGCGGGGCTAGTGGCTTTCTGCTTCTGAACAGTTTTGGTATCTCACTTTATCCTTTGAAGTTCAGAATGATTGGCATCTATAGAAACTCAGAATTCAGATAGTGTTATTGATTCTCCTAGTTCAGTATGTTGATTCTTGAACATAGCTACTTTATGAGTCTTGGACGTGACCCTAAGCATTTTGTTTTCCAGTATTACCACCGGATACATAAATGCCACAGACACATAACTAGGTGAACCTTTTCAGATTGTGACTCAGCTTTGCTAGAGTCCCCAGTTAGAGGTGCCCAGAGCTCTTAAGCACACTCTTTTTGCTTTGGACCACGACTTTAACCGCTCAGTCTCAAGCTTTTCACTTGGACCTTCACGCCACAACACATGGTTAGGGACAACTTGGTTTAGCCGCTTAGGCCAGTATTTTATTCCTTTGGGCCCTCCTATCCATTAATGCTCAAAGCCTTGGATCCTTTTTACCCTTGCCTTTTGGTTTAAAGGGCTATTGGCTTTTTCTGCTTGCTTTTTCTTTTTTTCTTTTTTTTTGCCATTTTTTCCGCAAGCTTTGTATTCACTGCTTTTTCTTGCTTCAAGAATCAATTTTATGATTTTTCAGATTATCAAAAACATTTCTCCTTTTTCGTTATTCTTTCAAGAGCCAACAATTTTAACATTCATAAACAACAATATAAAAAAGATGCATTGTTCAAGCATTCGTTTAGAAAATAAAAAGTATTGCCACCACATCCAAATAATTAGATTATTTTCAAGATATAATTCGAAATTCATGTACTTCTTTTTCTTTTTCAGAAAACATTTTTCATTTAAGAAAGGTGAAGGATTCATAAGACATTCATAACTTTAAGGCATAGACACTAGACACTAATGATCATGTAATAAAGACACAAACATAGATAAAACATAAAGCATAGAAATCGAAAAAACAGAAAAATAAGAGCAAGGAAATTAAAGAACGGGTCCACCTTAGTGATGGCGGCTAGTTCTTCCTCTTGAAGATCTTATGGAGTGTGATGAGCGGATAATTTATACGCTTTTTGGCATTGTTTCTAGTATGTTTTTAGTATATTTTAGTTTGTTTTTATTATGTTTTTATTATTTTTTAAATAAAAATCACATTTCTAGACTTTACTATGAGTTTGTGTATTTTTCTGTGATTTCAGATATTTTCTGGCTGAAATTGAGGGACCTGAGCAAAAATATGATTCAGCGGCTGAAAAAGGACTACAGATGCTGTTGGATTCTGACCTCCCTGCACTCGAAGTGGATTTTCCGGAGCTACAGAAGCCCAATTGGTGCGCTCTCAATTGTGTTGGAAAGTAGACATCCTAGGCTTTCCAAAAATATATAATAGTCCATACTTTGTCCAAGATTGGATGGCCCAAACCGGCATTCAATGTCAGCACAAAAATTCTGGCGTCAAAACGCCAGAACTGGCATGAAAGATGGAGTTAAACGCCCAAACTGGCACAAAAGCTGGCGTTTAACTCTAAGAAAAGTCTCTACACGTGAAAGCTTTAATGCTCAGCCCAAGCACACACCAAGTGGGCCCCGGAAGTGGATTTCTACACTAACTATTCTAGCTTACTCAATTTCTGTAATCCTAGGTCACTAGTTTACTATAAAAACTACTTTTAGTGATTCATCTTGTACCTCATGACACTTTACACATTTCATATTGTATTCTCTATGGCATGAGTCTCTAAACCCCATGGTTGGGGGTGAGGAGCTCTGCTGTGTTTCGATGAATTAATGCAATTACTACTCTTTTCCATTCTATCACGCTTGCTTCTATTCTAAGATATTCATTCGCTCTTCAACCTGATGAATGTGATGATCCGTGACACTCATCATCATTCTCACCTATGAATGCGTGCCTGACGACCACCTCCGTTCTACATGCAATCAAGCTTGAATGTGTATCTCTTGGGTTTCCAATCTAAGATTGGAACCTTCGTGGTATAGGCTAGAATTATTGGCGGCCATTCTTGAGGTTCGGAAAGTCTAAACCTTGTATGTGGTATTCCGAGTAGGATCTGGGAAGGGATGACTGTGACGAGCTTCAAACTCGCGAGTGTTGGGCGTGTGACAGACGCAAAAGGATCAATGGATCCTATTCCAACATGATCGAGAACCGACAGATGATTAGCCGTGTGGTGACAGCACATTTGGAATATTTTCACTGAGAGGACGGAAAGTAGCCATTGACAACAGTGATGCCCAACATAAAGCTTGCCATGGAAGGAGTCTTGCGTGTGTGAAGAAGAAGATAGTAGGAAAGTAGAGATTCACGGGACAGAACATCTCCAAAATCTCAACCTGTTCTCCATTACTACAAAACAAGTATTTATTTCATGTTCTTTTACTTTTTACAATTAAATCTGAGAATTATTGATATCCTGACTAAGAGTTACAAGATAACTATAGCTTGCTTCAAGCTGACAATTTTTGTGGGATCGACCCTTACTCACGTAAGGTATTACTTGGACGACCCAATGCACTTGCTGGTTAGTTGTGCGGAATTGCAAAAGTGTGATTGTAATTTCGTGCACCAAGTTTTTGGGGCCGTTGCCGGGGATTATTCGAGTTTGGACAACTGACGATTTATCTTGTTGCTTAGATTAGGAATAATTTATTTTTGTTGGTTTAGAGTCACTAAATTTGAGTCTTTTATTTGAGTTTAGTTTCATATTTTAAGTTTGGTGTCAATTGCATGCTTTTATTTTCTTTCAATTTTTCGAATTTGCATGTTCTTAGTTCTTTCTTGATCTTTAAAAATTCTAAGTTTGGTGTCTTCTTTCTATTTTCCTTTAAATTTTCGAAAATTTGTGTTTGATTTTCTAAAAATTTTAAGTTTGGTGTCCCTCGTGCTTTTATTTACTTAAAAATTTTTCAAAAATTTGTTCTTGGTGTTCATCTTGATCTTCAAAGTGTTCTTGGTGTTCATCTTGACATTCAAAGTTTTCTTGTTTGTTCTCTTTGTTTTGATCTAAAATTTCTACATTTAGTGTCATTTTGTTATTTTTCTCTTTCCTCATTAAAATTCAAAAATCAAAAAAATATCTTTTCCTTATTTTACTCATAAATTTCGAAATTTTGCATTAATTTAGTCAAATATTTTCAAAATCATATCTTTTTTTTAGTCAAGTCAAAATTCTAATTTCAAAAATTGCTCTTTTCAAATCTTTTTCAAAAATCAAATCTTTTTAAATTCTTCAATCATATCTTTTCAATCATATTTTTTAAATTGCAATCATATCTTCTCAATCATATCTTTTTCAAAACAATTTCCAATCATATCTTTTTTATTGTTTTTCCAAAATCTTTTTAATTAATTAATTAATTTAGTTTTCAATTTGATTTTATTTAATTTTGTTCTAATTTTCGAAAGTTCTATTTTATCTTCCATTTATTTTGTTTTATTTTTTTCGGTCACTTTTAATAAAAAAAAAATTTTAATTAAAAATATAATTTATTTACAATTAATATCAATTTCCTTTTCTCCATCATGGACATAAGTGGAAATGAACAGTCCAGAAGGACTCTGGGGTCATATGCTAACCCCATTACAGCTGCATATGGGAGTAGCATCTGTATACCTCCCATCAAAGCAAGCAGTTTTGAGCTAAATCCTCAGCTCATTATCATGGTACTGCAAAATTGCCAGTATTCCGATCTTCCACAGGAAGAACCTACTGAGTTTCTGGCACAGTTCTTACAAATTGCTGACACAGTACGTGATAAAGAAGTGGATCAGGATGTCTACAGATTATTACTGTTTCCATTTGCTGTAAAATATCAAGCTAAGAGGTGGTTAAATAACCAACCCACAGCAAGCATAAAAATATGGAGACAGTTGTTAGACAAATTTCTGAATCAATTTTACCCTCCAAAAACGATGACACAGCTTAGGCTGGACATCCAAGGTTTTAAACAAGAGGATCATGAATCTCTTTTATAATTCCTGGGAGAGGTACAGAGGGATACTAAGGGAATGCCCCTCTGAAATGTTTTCAGAGTGGGTACAGTTAGACATCTTCTACTATGGGCTTACAGAAAAAGCTCAGATGTCTCTAGACCACTCAGCTGGTGGATCTATACACATGAGGAAGACGATTGAAGAGGCTCAGGAACTCATAGATACGGTTGCTAGAAATCAACATTTGTACTCTAGCAGTGAGTCCTACATAAAGGAAGAAGCCAGTGCAGTAATTACTGATCCTAATCCTCAAGAACAGATTATTGAGCTTAATCAACAATTACTCCTTATGACAAAACAATTAGCAGAATTTAAAGAGATGCTCCAAGACACTAAAAATGCTAACAAGAATATGGAAGCACAATTGAATCAGACAAGACAGCAGCTATCTAAACAGATAACAGAAGAATGCCAAGCTGTCCAATTAAGGAGCGGGAAGACATTGAATAAATCAACTCAAAGTAGCAAAAAGCCGAGAAAGGAACAACTGACAAAGGATGACCAAACCATTACCCAAAATCCCTCTGAGGATAGTAAGATCCCAGAGAGGAATAATTCTGGCATTTAAACGCCAGAAAAGGGTGAAAGATTGGCGTTAAACGCCCAGTGGATGCCCACTTCTGGCGTTCAAACACCAGAAAAGGGAGAAAAGTTGGCGTTAAATGCTCATTCCCTGCCCAGTTCTGGCGTTCAAACGCCAGAAAAGGGTGGGAATCTGGCGTTAAACGCCCATCCAGCACCCAATCCTGCCATTCAAACGCCAATGAGGGATCAGACACCTGCAAGTGCTGATAGTAACCCCTCTAAGAAGGCTTCTCCAACCACCTCTGTAAGGAATAAACCTGCAGCAACTAACGTTGAAGAATATAAAGCCAAGATGCCTTATCCTCAGAAACTCCGCCAAGCAGAGCAGGATAAATAATTTGCCCGCTTTGTAGACTATCTCAGGACTCTTGAGATAAAGATCCTGTTTGCAGAGGCACTTTAGCAAATACCCTCTTATGCTAAGTTCATGAAAGAGATCTTAAGTCATAAGAAGGATTGGAGAGAAACTGAAAAGGTGTTTCTCACTGAAGAATGCAGTGCAGTCATTCTGAAAAGCTTACCAGAGAAGCTTCAAGATCCAGGAAGCTTTATGATACCATGCACATTAGAGGGTGCTTATACCAAGACAGCTCTATGTGACCTTGGAGCAAGTATCAACCTAATACCTTTATCCACTATTAGAAAGCTTGGCTTGACTGAAGAAGTCAAACCAACCCGGATATGTCTTCAACTTGCTGATGGTTCTATTAAATATCCATCAGGCATAATTGAGGACATGATTGTCAAGGTTGGGCCATTTGCCTTTCCCACTGACTTTGTAGTGCTGGAAATGGAGGAGCACAAGAGTGCAACTCTCATTCTAGGAAGACCTTTCCTAGCAACTGGACGAACTCTTATTGATGTACAAAAAGGGGAAGTGACCCTGAGAGTCAATGAGGATGAGTTCAAGTTAAATGCTGTCAAAGCTATGCAGCATCCAGACACATCAAATGACTACATGAGCACTGATATTATTGACTCTTTAGTGGAAGAGATCAATATGACTGAAAGTCTCGAATCAGAGCTAAAGGACATCTTTAAAGATGTTCAGCCTGATCTGGAAAAATCAGAGGAAATAAAAGAACCTCTGAAAATTCCTCAGGAAGAGGATAAGCCTCCTAAACCCGAGCTCAAACCACTACCACCATCCCTGAAATATGCATTTCTGGGAGAAGGTAACACTTTTCCAGTGATCATAAGCTCTGCTTTAAATCCACAGGAAGAGAAAGCACTAATTCAAGTGCTAAGGACATACAAGACAGCTCTTGGATGGTCCATAAGTGATCTTAAGGGCATTAGCCTAGCTAGATGTATGCACAAGATCCTATTGGAGGATGATGCTAAGCCAGTGGTTCAACCACAGAGGCGGCTAAATCCAGCCATGAAGGAGGTGGTGCAGAAAGAGGTCACTAAGTTACTAGAGGCTGGGATTATTTTGCCTTTTGGTCTGTGCAATGCACCTGCAACCTTTCAGAGGTGCATGCTTTCTATTTTCTCTGATATGGTGAAAAATTTTCTGAAAGTCTTTATGGATGACTTCTCAGTATTTGGAGACTCATTCAGCTCCTGTCTTGACCATTTAGCACTTGTTCTGAAAAGATGCTAAGAAACCAACCTAGTTTTAAACTGGGAAAAATGTCACTTTATGGCGACTGAAGGAATTATCCTTGGGCATAAAATTTCAAACAAGAGAATAGAAGTGGATCAAGCTAAGGTAGAGGTAATTGAAAAATTACCACCACCTGCCAATGCAAAAGCAATCAGAAGCTTTCTGGGACATGTAGGATTCTACAGGAGGTTTATAAAGGATTTTTCAAAAATAGCAAAACCTCTGAGCAATCTGCTAGCTGCTAACACGCCATTTGTGTTTGACACAGAGTGTCTGCAGGCGTTTGAGATCCTGAAAGCTAAGCTGGTCACAGCACTAGTCATCTCTGCACCAAACTGGACCTTACCATTCGAACTAATGTGTGATCACAGTGACCATGCTATTGGTGTAGTGTCGGGACAGAGGCATAACAAGCTTCTGCACGTCATTTACTATGCTAGCCGTGTTTTAAATGAGGCACAAAAGAATTACACAACCACAGAAAAAGAGTTACTTGCAGTGGTTTATGCCATTGACAAGTTTAGATCTTATTTAGTAGGTTCAAAAGTGATTGTGTATACTGACCATGCTGCTCTTAAATACCTACTCACAAAGCAGTATTCAAAACCCAGGCTCATAAGATGGGTGTTGCTTCTGCAAGAGTTTGATATAGAAATAAGAGACAGAAAAGGGACAGAGAACCAGGTAGCTGATCACATGTTCCAGAGAGAACCAGTAGCAGGGGCGTCCCTCCCTCCTACAGAGATCTCTGAAACCTTTCTGGATGAGCAACTTTTCGCCATTCAGGAAGCACCATGGTTTGCAGACATTGCGAATTATAAAGCTGTGAGGTTCATACCCAAAGAGTACAGCAGGGTGCAAACGAAAAAATTAATTTCAGATGCAAAGTACTACTTATGGGATGAACCATATCTCTTTAAGAGATGTGCAGACGGAATGATCCGCAGATGCGTACCTAGAGAGGAGGCACAGAAGATCCTATGGCATTACCATGGATCACAGTATGGAGGACATTTCAGAGGTGAGCGAACAGCCACTAAGGTCCTCCAATGTGGCTTCTACTGGCCTACTCTCTATAGAGATGCCCGAGAGTTTGTGCGTAAATGTGACAGTTGCCAAAGAGCTGGTAACTTATCCCATGGTTATGCCATGCCTCAACAAGGGATCTTAGAGATTGAGTTGTTTGATGTATGGGGTATTGACTTCATAGGTCCTTTCCCACCATCATACTCAAACACTTACATTCTGGTGGCAGTAGACTACGTATCTAAATGGGTAAAAGCAATTGCCACACCCACTAATGATACTAAGACCGTGCTGAAGTTCCTCCAGAAACATATCTTCAACAGGTTTGGTGTTCCCAGAGTACTAATCAGTGATGGGGGCACTCATTTCTGCAATAAACAGCTGTACTCTGCTATGGTCTGATATGGAATTAGCCACAAAGTAGCAACTCCATATCATCCACAGATAAATAGACAGGCTGAAGTCTCTAATAGAGAACTAAAAAGAATCCTGGAATGGACTGTAATTACCCGTAGAAAGGATTGGGCAAAAAGCTTGGATGATGCTCTGTGGGCATACAGAACAGCATTCAAGACTCCTATAGGAACCTCTCTATACCAGATTGTGTATGGCAAGGCCTGTCATTTTCCCATGGAACTAGAACATAAGGCCTACTGGGCAACTAGATTTCTAAACTTGGACGCCAAGTTAGCTGGAGAGAAAAGATTGCTCCAGCTAAATGAGCTAGTAGAATTCAGACTCAATGCTTTTGAAAATGTAAAAATTTATAAGGAGAAAGCAAAAAAGTGGCATGACAAGGAACTGTCATCTAGAGTCTTTGAACCAGGACAAAAGGTTCTGCTCTTCAACTCTAGGCTCAGACTATTTCCCGGGAAATTGAAATCCCGGTGGAAAGGACCATATGTGATCACAAGTGTATCACCGTATGGATATGTTGAGCTTCAGGATATTGATTCTGATAAAAAGTTCATTGTTAATGGACAGAGAATCAAACATTATCTTGAAAGCAATTTTGAGCAAGAATGCTCAAAACTGAGGCTTGAATAAAGCTCAGTCAAGGTCCAGCTAAAGACAATAAAGAAGCGCTTGCTGGGAGGCAACCCAGCCATTAGCAGGTTATTTGTTTTACTTAATACTTAGAGAAGTTTAATATAAATTCTCTTCAAGATTAATCATCAAAATTGAAGGAATTCACAGAGTTACAGAAAGATTCAGCGCAAAAAGCAGAGAAAAGGAGCTCACTGGCAAGAAAACGCCAATAAGGAGCATTTTGGGCGTTAAACGCCAGAATGGGTACCATTCTGGGCATTAAATGCCAGAATTGCAGCATCCCGGGCGTTCAGAAAAACGCCCAGTAACAAAGGATTTCTGGGGTTTAACGCCAGCCAGGTACCAGCCAGGGTACCTGGCTGGGCGTTAAACACCCACAATGGCCAACTTATGGGCGTTAAATGCCAGAATGGATATCATTCTGGGCATTTAACGCCAGAAAGACAAGGGGAGAGGATTTTGTTTTCTACTTTAAAATTTTTCAAATTTTCATGTTTTGACTCATAATTTTCTACATAAACATGTTTCAAACTTGCATCATTCATCCTCAATTTTCAAAAAATTCAACAATTTTCTAAATTTCTTTTCATATTTCTTTCAAATCCTTCCCAAATCTTCTTCAAAAACTCAAGTATCTTTTCAATTTCTTTCCAAATCTTTTCAAACTCATCATATCATCTCTTATTTCTTAGATGCATAAACAAATTTTCAGATTTAACCTCTTTATATCTTTTTCAATTAAAAATCTCATCTTTTTCATATCATGATTTTATTTTCTTCTACCAATCATATCTCTATGTCATATCTCTTTCAAAATTTTCGAAATCCCTCCCCTCCTCTTATAAATACACATTCGGCCACCCCCTCATCTCCACCATTCGAATTTGCCTCTCCTCCTCTCTCTCCCCTTTCCTTTCTTTTGCTTGAGGGCAAGCAAACCTCTAAGTTTGGTGTGGTTTTCCGTGATCACTGAGCTAAGACTCATCAAGATCATGACTCCTAAGGAAAAACAAACCAATTCAAGAGGCAAGAAAGAGAATACTCCAAAGAGTCTTTGGAATCAAGAGAGGTTCTTCACCAAAGAACATGCAGACCATTACCATAAAATAATGGGTCTAAGATCAGTGATCCCGGAAGTTAAATTCAATCTGAAAGAAGATGAATATTCGGAGATCCAAGAGCAAATTCGAAATAGAGGATGGGAAATTCTAGCTAATCCTGAAACAAGGGTTGGAAGAAACATGGTTCAGGAATTCTATTCGAATCTGTGGCTGACAGAGAAGCAGATAATAACTGGAACCGCCTTTCATACCTATAGAACCATGGTCAGAGGAAGGATTATTTACTTCCATCTGGACAAAATAAGAGAGGTCTTCAAATTGCCTCAACTACAAGATGATCCAGAATCCTTTAATAGGAGAATGGTGAGAGAAGATAAGGGATTAGACCAAGTTCTAGAGAACATATGCCTCCCTAGAACTAAGTGGATAACCAATTCAAAAGGTGTCCTAAACCAACTCAAGAGAGGAGGTCTCAAACCAATTGCAAGAGGCTGGTTGAACTTCATTGGGCATTCCATACTGCCCACTAGCAACCGCTCTGAGGTCACTGTCAAAAGAGCAGTGATGATTCATTGCATTATGGTAGGAAAGGAAGTAGAGATTCATCATCTGATTTCTTGTGAGATTTACACAATTGCAAATAAGAACTCTTCTGAAGCCAAACTGGCATACCCAAGCTTAATTTCTCTGCTATGTAAAGACGCTGGGGTGAGGATGGAAGTAGATGAATTCATCCCAATCGAACACCCAATCACCAAGAAGTCAATGGAAGGACAACAAGTGCAAGACAACTCTATCAAAAGGAGGGCGCAGGAGTTCCTCCCAGAAACCCCTGAAATTGACTACTGGACCCGCCTAGAAGCATCTGTCACCAAGCTGCAAGAAGCTATGGAACAACTTAAGGAAGAACAACAGAATCAAAACTGCATGCTCTGCAAGCTGCTGAAGGAACAGGAGAAGCAGGGGCGTGAGCTACAGGAGCTGAAGCGCCAGAAGCTCTCCCTTGAAGGACCAAACACCCCACAGACTGAAGGAGCATCCACTGCTCAAAATCAAGGTTGTTGAGTCCTAACTCTGTGATAACCTTTATTATTAGGAATCTATTTTAAGAGTCATTTATTTTTCTGTTTTTAATTTTCTGTCTTCTATTATTATTGGGTTGCTCTTATATTTATTTTTGAGTCTTATTGTCATTCTATGATTAATAAAATTTAAAGTTTATGTCTTAAAGCTATGAATGTCCTATGAATCCATCACCTTTCTTAAATAAAAAGTGTTTTTAATTGCAAAAGAAAAAGAAGTACATGAATTTCAAATTTTAAAACAGATTAATTATTTTGATGTGGTGGCAAAACTTTTTGTTTTTCTGAATGAATGCTTGAACAGTGCATATTTTTGAATTTGTTGTCCATGAATGTTAAAATTGTTGGCTCTTGAGAGAATGATGGAAAAGGAGAAATGTTATTGATGATCTGAAAAATCATAAAAATGATTCTTGAAGCAAGAAAAAGCAGTGAATAGAAAAAAAAAGAAAAAAATGCGAAAAAAAAGAGAAAAAGCAAGCAGAAAAAAAGCCAATAACCCTTTAAACCAAAAGGCAAGGGTAAAATAAAAAGGATCCAAAGCTTTGAGCATCAGTGGATAGGAGGGCCCACAGGAATAAAATCCTGGCCTAAGCGGCTAAACCAAGTTGTCCCTAACCATGTGCTTGTGGCGTGAAGGTGTCAAGTGAAAACTTGAGACTGAGCGGTTAAAGTCGTGGTCCAAAGCAAAAAAAGAGTGTGCTTAAGAGCTCTGGACACCTCTAATTGGGGACTCTAGCAAAGCTGAGTCACAATCTGAAAAGGTTCACCCGTTTGAAAACTCTCCAGGGAAAAATATACATAACTTCTCGGAAAGTAGCAGCTGCCTTGGGCATAACCAACAGCGGTAATACAATTTCCCTTTCCTACTTATTTTCAGTTCATTGGTGTGCAGAAAATTAAACTGATCCTTTTTGACTGATTTTTGCTATTAAAATATTGTAGGGAATCGTTTTGCTGATAAGGTAGATTACAACAAACTGAAATCCAAAGACAAGGAATGTGCTGGATATGAGCATTGAAGGGGAGGAGAACCGGAAAAATTTAAGAGG
Organism: Arachis ipaensis; assembly: GCF_000816755.2. NCBI lineage: Eukaryota > Viridiplantae > Streptophyta > Magnoliopsida > Fabales > Fabaceae > Arachis > Arachis ipaensis. The sequence continues at coordinate 36,037,669 of NC_029792.2, forward strand.
ACTTTTGTTGTCTTTGTACAAAAGTGCTTCTTGCTGTCGACAATGGTAAGTGTGGCCTCCCCGATCCATAAGCCACTGATCTTTCATCTGGACAACATTCGGGAGGGGATTGGGCAAAACATGTGCTCAACTTCTTGATGAAAGGAGTTGAAAACAAAAGAAAGGGGTGGAAACAGTCCGTTGATGGCTGTGTTGATGTTGATATACTTCCATGAAACCAAGTTCCCTCGCCCGTTCGGACCTGATGCTCCTCCAGTACCGTGGGTGGCCCATTGGACAAAGCAAATGATGCTTGAAAGGATTTCTAGCGAAGCAACGGAACCATTGGTAAATACTCTACTAAAATTCTCCCTAAAATTTAGTTTCAACTACTTTTAAAATACTTTACTAACTAAATAAACTTCTGTTTTAGGTTATAATTAATTTATTTGTCCTACTGTAATTGTTAGTGTGTTCATTGAATATCTGTGCACTCAGAAACATTTTTCTTGATGATTAAATGTTTGTCACGTATTATTCACTATATGAATTTTGTTCGGTTCGGTGGGCTTGCTCCCTTTGGTTCACTTGATTGTTAATTTATTCATTTGAATCCTTCCGCATTTAGAAAGATTATTCTTGATGATTAAATGATTGTTATTGTATTTCTCATTAAATAATTGAGTCCTTGTTTCTGTTTTAGGGACTTCTGTACAGAAAGAAAAAAAGAATGAAAAAACAAAAAACAAGGAAGTTGGATAAAAAAGAAAAAGGAAAGAAAATAAAAAAGAAAATTGACAATCTGGATTCTTCTTCGGAAGAAGAAAGATTTTCCAATCTGAATCTCAATCTATATCCGACAAAACACTACCAGCAAAGAGAACAAGACAAAAGCTTGTTGAGACAGATTCAGAATCAACAAGTGAAACTGAAAGCATTCCCACGGATTCAAAAAGTAAAAGTGAATCCGAAAACCAGTAACTTTAATGTTCATATTGATTTCATTTAACTTGTATTTGCTTAAATTTGTTCTTACGTATTGCAGAGAAGAAGAAATCGAAAAAATCGGAACAAAGAAAAGAAAACAACCATGGAAGGTGGTTAAAAAACAAACCAAAAAAGAAGCCTGTGCTGACAGATTCAGAGAGCACAAGCAAATCTAAAAGCCAGTAAGTATTGTTCAACAAATGAATTTCTTTCGATTCGGTGGTCTTCTAATTTTTGGTTCAGCCTTTTAATAGTTTTCTATTTGGTGGTGTCTGTCAGTTTCTTTCACTTCATTGTTAGTGTCTTTTTCTTGCTTATATGTTTCTCCGGTATAAATTCAATATCTTTGTCTGTGTTGCATAGAAAAAGAAATTGAGAAAACACCCATAATAAAAAAAAACAACCGCAAAGAGTGGCAAAAACACAAACACAATCTGACTAGCAGTAAGTTTCTCGAATCATGTTTTCTTTTACTTTATTGATGCTTTCATTTTACATTCCTTTAAATTTATTTTATGAACTTTCAGATCTGAACAAATAAAAGACAGCGCTATAGAAAGAAGAAGACAAGCATTGGAGACAATAAGAGAAAAGAGGTAAAAGAAAAGAAATGATGGAGCTCAAATAGCGAAGGTTGCTCCGGATCAGTTTGACTCGACATAGCCACAAAATGATTTGTCTGAGAAGTAAGATTCGGCTTCTTTTACTGAGTTATTTGTCTTTCTTTGCTAACTATTGATAGAACCTTTTCTAATTCCTCTGGATTCAATTACTAATATTTATTTATCTTGGTTAGACTATCGACTGTAAATCTCGGAAGTGAACCACTCCTGCAGACTAAGGGAAGCTCCACACGGTCTGTAAATGCCCAAGACAATACCAGGTAAATTAGTTCGTTGCACTCTTTACTTTCGGTTCGGTAGTTTCCAAAAAATAATTTCATGTGTTTCTAGACCTTTGCTTTTAATCTTGGTTTCTAAATTTAATTTGTTATCTTTTTTTTTTAGGAAAAATACCCCGGAAACCACAATAAAATATTTTAGAAAAAAGAAAATCCATCCAAGAAAGACTTTAAAATGTCCACCATTGTAAGTTAAAAATATTTATGTCACTCTTTTATATTTAGGTAATTAAATTTTGTTTAATTGATCACAGGGTAAACGTGTTTAAATGTCACTAGCGCTACACCCGATTCTGAGCTACAAATCATTGAGGTTCAACAAGAAACTCATTCTGAACCTTTGAAATGTGAGTATTTGAATGTGCAGATTCCTGTTTCTTAGAACAAATTCTAATTATTCAACTTACTTCTTCCTTGTTTACATTCCTTAGAAATCCTCTTGTGTTGTCTCTTCCAAGTTCTCTTCAGGAAGAGTTGATCAATGATGACTTTATCTATGTCCTTCCAGAAAGTCAAACATAACAAACCTCTGATGAAGAGTAAGTTTATAAATATTTATTCACCACATGAATCTTGTTTAGTTCGGTGAGCTCATAAAATACTTTTTATTATTTTTAATAAAATATGATAATAGTTTGGGATCATTATTGAACTGCTTCCTCTTTAATGCAGCAGCCCTTCAGAACCACAACAGTTGCCGAGCAAAGAACCACTGGCACAACAAACTAAACAACAAGAGCAGGTTGCTGAGAAATCTTCACCAAGGAGTACAGAGCCAGAACCTTCAATTAATGTGTAAGTTTTAATTAATATCATTTTTATAATCTTTGATCTAGCTGGTAATTAAAATTCTTTTTATTAAAAAAATCTGTATCATTACTGAAATCTTTTCTGTTTAATGCAGCAGCCCTCCCAAACAACAACAACAACAAGAAGAAACACAGCCTGAATTGTAAGTTTTACCATTGTTCACCACATTGTTTAATTTCGGTTCAGTGGACTCATAAAATACTTTTTATTTTTTTTAATGGAATACTCTTTAATGCAGCAGCCCTCAGGAACCGCAATAGCAGCCCAACAAAGAAGCAACAGCGTAGCAATCGGAAGAAGAAGTACATGTTAATGTGTGAGTTTTACAACTTATACAAATCCTGATAATTTTACCTCACTACATGCTTTAATTGTAAGTTTTATCTCTTCTGTTTCTTACAGCTGCCCTCCAGAACCCGAAAAGCAGGCTGTCGAGATATCTTCATCGAGGAAAACAGAGCTAGAACCTACGTTTTTGGTTACGAGTTCTATTATTAAAGAGTTACTCAACGATGACTATATCTATGAAATTTCTGATAATGAGTAAGTTGCACATAAAAATTCTTCTTATTAATTTTAATGGGTTGTTTTTTAGTTGTTTTCTATTTAATATAGCAGCCCTGCTGAAAGACAACAGCAACCTAGGCAAAGGGAAGATGATATGCCTTCCTTTAGCCTTGGGATAAGTCTACCAACATCTCAACCAACTCATCCCTCTGAGCCGCCTGTTTCACAGCCTGAAATCCTGGCAGAGGCGGTGGTAGATGCTGGAGTGATAGCAGCATTAAAGTTTGCTGAAGCAACATCTTCCGAGCCAACCTTACCAGCTGCTGAAGTTTTCAAAACTCCAGAAAAAAAGATAAAAATCTTGAAGGAGTTGATAGAAAAGTGTTATCATTGGATGACACATGTGAAAAGGACAAAAGATACTAGCAACAAATATGATACAATATTCGTCTTGAAACAAGAGGCACTTTACGAGGGGTTAAGAGAATATTTCATGTCTCTAATGTCCAAAGAACAAGTGCATGCCGCGGTAAATTCTTTGCCAATTGCATTAACGTTAATGATTTTTCTAAACACTCTTATACAATATATCTCATAAATTTTCTTTATGTAGGTTGTCAGTATACATAGCATGATTCACAACCAAATAAAAGTTCGCCGGTATGAGGAACAAATATACATTGTGCCGCTGGATATTGTGGTAAGCTAAATTTCTTATTCCCTGTTGATTGCTATTCGGTTAAGTGAGAATGTTAATATTGATTCACCTGATTGTTATGTGTTGTGTTGAATTCTTTTGCATGATTGAATGTTTTTCACCTTTTATTCAGCATATGAATTGTGTTTAACTGATGTTCATTTTGCAGAATTTTATGTTGGGAAGACATGGCGTGGACTACACTGATAAAAGCACAAACAAGGCTTTCAAGTTCGATATTGAACAGTATGCCCACCACCGCTAGTTTCTTGACAAGAGAAAACTTGCATCGCAGTCATTTGTAAGGATAATTTCTAAAAATTCTTCGATAATTATCTTGTTTGCTGTTGTTTCGACTGAAATATTCTATTATTTTCCCAAACTTTAGCTATTTGTGACAATTTGAAATGGAGCGTATTGGTGGTTGTGGATTGCTAATGTCAACAAAAAGAAATTCTATGTCCTTGACCCTGTCAATAAGCTGAGAAAGGATATACGTGAATCAAGAGTGAAATTGAACAAATTTGTTATAAGTTATTTTGTTGTAAATTATTCAAATTATTCAGTAGATGAGAGGAGTTTGGTTCACTGTTGTTGCTTCCCTTTATTTACTTTTTGTTTCCCTTTCAGGGTTTAATAATTTTTTAGATGAGGGTGTACGCTGGGGTGGAACCCTTAATGGAGGACGGACTGGGAGAGGAAGCAGAGTATATCACAGTGAATGGTCAACGTACAGGGTAAGAATCTTTCTCATCTATAGTGCTATTTGTAACGCCCTAATTAGCCTAAACTTTACCTCGTGTCGTAAAGTAAAGGTTAATCAAAGGTTACGACAGTTCTAAAGCTCATACATATAATATATATAGAAAGAATTATTATAGTCTAGAAGCCCGATGAAGGATATAGCTCAAAAATAGATTTGAAAAGCGCAAAGCATACTCACCAAGCTACTAACCTAACGCACAAGATATAGATATAATATAACAAAAGATAATAGTATAATAGTATAACGATCTATCCATGACTCACGGAGTTTAAGCTGGATAGTTATATACAGATAGTATAGAAGTTTGACAATTAAAAACAGCTTATACAAATTGTTCTCTCAAAGATAAGCCTCTAGGCAAAAATAAATACAAAAGATGAGAGACATATACAAAATAATCAAAAGACTCCCAAAAAGAGAATGAGGATCCTCCGTTTTGTCACCACCAAGCAACTCACCGAAGTGGGTTGCGAATTGCATCTGAAAAACACAATAGAAATAAGGTATGAGAACCGGAGGTTCTTAGTATGGTAACAGTGCCCAATGATGTAAGATGTAAGGCTCCGGGACGCCGAAGGCAATCCTAGAACTTCACATCGCATACGGATATTCAATCTTAGAACAAATATAATTAACATAAACCATAAATAATAAACAGGGTTTTCTAAACTTAAAGGATTTCTAACTAGTATTAATCACATCGCTGTATCCCACAGCCTTTGCCAACCTAACCTCCGTGTGATCCCATCGCCACCACCTACCTAACCTCCTCAGCACCAGACAAACACAATTAATGCAAACAAGTAATACGCAGGTGATGAGTCCATATTTTCTAATATATTTTAGCTTGATTTGAGTGGATTTCATCATATAAACCTACACTTAAGCACCATAATAGCATACTTTTGTGTTTGATCCCTAAATTGAACCTAAATGTGAAAACATGCATTTTTGTACTTGAAATGAGCAATTTAATTCCACTTTTATTCTATTTGATGCCATCACAGGTTTGTTGAGTGATTTCAGGCCTTGGAGGCAAGAATGGATAGCCAAAAGTGGAAGAAAGCATGTACAAGGGAGAAAACATGAAGAAAACAAGGAGGAAGCACACAGCCATGCGTGCATGCGCACAAGGATGCATGCGTACGCACAAGGAGGAAATCAGCATGCGTGCATGCGCACAACCCTCTATGCGTACGCACAAGTGAAAATTCGGCAAAGTGTGCGGAAGCACACACCTGTGCGTCCGCACAGGTACCAGCGCATGCCTCCATTAAAAAGTCACGTGCTGTGCGGTTTTGGGGGTCTCTAGGCCCATTTCTGAAGTGCTGAAGGCTGGTTTGGAAGGCTATATTAAGGGCATATCAACACATAACAAAGGGAGCTCACTTGTAGGGTTGAAACTTATAGTAGGAGTAGGAGTAGAGTAGTATAGAAAATTCTCTCTTAGGGTTTTAATTAGGTTTTGTAGCATTTTATACTTCAAGTTTGATTTTGGGATTATAGCCATTGCATTGTAAGTATTTCTTTAATTTCTCTTCTATTTACATTACTTGTTCTACACTTTCATCTATTTTCATTTCTCTTGTCAATATATGCCTAGTTTACATTACTTTGCAGTTTTGAGTTTTGGTTCATGAATTTAATGTTTGATGCTTATTTTATATTTGTTGGAGTTGTCTTTATTGATTTTGATCATTTATGGTTTATAGCTTTCATTAATTTACCAATTTTTCCATGTTTTGTGAATATGCATACTAGGTGTTTGATGAAATGTCAACCCTAGCTATGGGGTAAATTTCCACCCCTTGACTTGGGGAAAATGAGTCTATGTATTACTGGAGCCATAATGTCCAACATTTAGTGACAATTCTTGGATTGTTAGTTGTTATTGTTTCCACTAACGCTAGCTTTTTACTAAGGTAATTAGTAAGTTAGCTAGGACTTGTGGATTAATAACAATTATGCTCACTTAACTTATTCTTCGATGTTAAGGGTTGACTTAGTGAGATTAATCCATGATAATTATCATAGTTGTGGTTATGGCAAGGAAGGGATTCCATAATTCATCCCAAGTCAAGGCTTCATTTATGTTTTGAACCACTCTTTAATTACTTTATAGTTTTACTTGTTTATATTACATGCATAGTTCTTTTGTTCTTTCATTACTTCATTAATTGCAATTTTGTCTTATTCTTTTATTTCTTTATTGCTTCCTTATCATTGAAAAAATCCCTTGCTTTCCACAACCAAAATTGTGTGCACTTGTTGGCATTAGTTCCTAAGAAAGACGACCCGAGGTTGAAAGACTCTCGGTTTAGATTAGAAATTGTAAACTTTGATTGAGCATTACTTGTTGGTTGAGAACTATACTTGCAACGAGATTATTTCTCCTTTACAGAGAATGAATTCTTAACCGACGGTTTTGCTCACACCAGCAGGTAATAATCATATATCACAATTAATTCAAGAAGCAGGTAGGCATATTATACAATTAGGCAGACTCAAGTAATCAAAGCAAGCAAGCACATAGAAGATGCATGTGATGAATGCCTATCCTATTGGCTCGTGATATCACTTGTCGGTCTGTAAATGCCAACCCAACACATCCTTTCAGATGTCGCCTTTCTGCCACGTCTGAGGATATAACGCCTGGCACACTTTTTTCTGAGGATATAGTTCCTGGCACACTATCGTTCTGAGGATATAGTGCCTGGCACACTTGTAGGATCATTCCGAGGATATAGTGCCTGGCACACTCTTGCGGCAGAGAAGGAAAACAACAATAACATCTATTTCATCATAAATCATTCCAAGGATATAGTGCCTGGCATATTATCATTCCAAGGATATAGTGCCTGGCACACTTTTCACATCTGAAGAGTCCATCCACCTCAAATCATCACTAGTCATCACCATTTCTCATCTCAATCCACTTTCAATTACCAATTCTCAACATTCTAAGGATATAGTGCCTGGTACACTCTCCTTCAAACACTATCATTCCAAAGATATAATGCCTGATACACTTTCCACATGTAACAAGATCATCATTCCTTTTTTAGTTCTCAACTCATCATAACCATCATCATTTCATAATTTCCATTTCGAACTCATTAATTCATCAGTTTCTCAACTCATTATCAGTATTCGCCAAGTTCACTAATTTTTCTTCTCTCTTGGTGGACGAAATTGTGATCACATTAATGTAGTACTCTTTGTTATTGTATGGAATCATTATTATGGCTCTTTACTATGTGTGGACACAACTCCGTTCAACTATCCAGCAAGTGTACTGGGTCGTCCAAGTAATAAACCTTACGTGAGTAAGGGTCGATATTGAATAGAAAATAGTAGTACTTTGCATTAATCTTTGAGGAACAGCAGAGCTCCACACCTTAATCTATGGAGTGTAGAAACTCTACCGTATAAAAATACATAAGTGAAGGTCCAGGCATGGCCGTGTGGCCAGCCCCCTAAACGTGATCTAAGAGCCAGGCGTCCAAAGATGCCTAATACAATAGTAAAAGGTCCTATTTATAATAAACTAGTCGCTAGGGTTTACATGAGTAAGTAATTGATGCATAAATCCACTTCCGGGGCCCACTTGGTGTGTGTTTGGGCTTGGGCTTGAGTGTTACACGTGCAGAGGCCATTTGTGGAGTTGAACGCCAGTTTCTGTGCCAGTTTGGGCGTTCAACTCTGGTTTTGGATCCTTTTCTGGCGCTGGACGCCAGATTTGGGCAGAAGACTGGCGTTGAATGCCAGTTTACGTCGTCAATTCTTGGCCAAAGTATGGACTATTATATATTTCTAGAAAGCCCTGGATGTCTACTTTCCAACGCAATTGGAAGCGCGCCATTTCGAG
>NC_029792.2:36046270-36065243 GCF_000816755.2 Arachis ipaensis
CTTGGTTTAGCCGCTTAGACCAGGATTTTATTCCTTTAGGCCCTCCTATCCACTGATGCTCAAAGCCTTGGGATCCTTTTTATTTGCCCTTGCCTTTTGGTTTTAAGGGTTATTGGCTTTTTGTTCTTTCCTCTTGGTTTTAGGGTTATTGGCTTTTTCTGCTTGCTTTTTCTTTTTCTTTCTAATTTTTTTTTTTCGCTTATTTTTTTCTTTTTTCTTCTTTTTTTTTTCTGCAAGCTTTGTTCTTTGCTGCTTTTTCTTGCTTCAAGAATCATTTTTATGACTTTTCAGATTATCAAATAACATGTCTCCTAGTCATTATTCTTTCAAGAGCCAACATATTTAACATTCTTAAACAACAACTTCAAAAGACATATGCACTGTTCAATCATACATTCAGAAAACAAGAAGCATTGTCACCACATCAATGTAATTAAGCTAAGTTCAAGGATAAATTCGAAATTCATGTACTTCTTGTTCCTTTGAATTAAAACATTTTTCATTTAAGAGAGGTGATGGATTCATAGGACATTTATAACTTTAAGACAAAGTTACTAACTACTAATGATCATGTAATGAAGACACAAATACAGATAAGCACATAGAAAACGAAAAAACAGAGAAAGTAAGAACAAGGAATGAGTCCACCTTGGTGATGTCCTTGAGCTCTTCTATGTCTCTTCCTTGTCTTTGCTGCTCCTCCTTCATTGCTTTTAGATCTTCTCTGATTTCATGAAGGATGATGGAGTGCTCTTGATGTTCCACCCTTAGTTGCTTCCAATAATTGTGTGGAAGAAAATGTATCCCCTGAGGTATCTCAGGGATCTCTTGATTTGCAGTCAAATGTTCTACCACTGAGCTATAGATCCTTTACATAATTGTTTTACCACACCAAACTTAGAATGTTGCTCGCCCTCGAGCAAAAGAAGAAAGAATAGAAGAATAAGAAGAAGATATGGAGGAGATGGATGGGAGGGTGTGTTCGGCCATATGGGTGGGATTGGGTGGGAGAGAGATGTTGAATATTGAAGGTAGTGGGTGTATGGATGTGAGTGGTAAATGGAAAGTAGAAGGGATGATCATGAATGGAAAGAGAGATGATGAGGTAGGTGGGGATCCTGTGGGGTCCACAGATCCTGAGGTGTCAAGGCATTTACATCTCTGCACCAATTTAGGCATGTAAAATGCCCTTGCACACAACTCTGGGCGTTCAGCGCCAGGTTGGTGCCCCTTTTGGGCGTTCAACGCTCCTTTGCTGCCATTTCTGGCGTTGAACGCCAGAACCATGCTTGTTCTGGGCGTTCAGCGCCAGGATGCTCCCACTCTGGGCGTTCAGCGCCAGAACTATGCTCTGTTCTGGCGTTTGAACGCCAGACAGATGCTCCTCCAGGGTGTGCTTTTTCTTCTGCTGTTTTTTTATTCCGTTTTCAATTTTTCTATTTATTTTGTGACTCCACATGATCATGAACCTAAGAAAACAATAAAAATAAGAATTAGATAAACATTGGGTTGCCTCCCAACAAGCGCTTCTTTAATGTCAATAGCTTGACAGTGGGCTCTCATGGAGCCTCACAGATGTGCAGAGCTTTGTTGAGACTCTCCAACACCAAACTTAGAGTTTGGATATGGGAGTGTAACACCAAACTTAAAGTTTGGTTGTGGCCTCCCAACACCAAACTTAGAGTTTGACTGTGAGGGCTCTGGTTGACTCTGCTTGGAGAGAAGCTTTTCCTGCTTCCTCTCCATGGTTGCAGTTCTCTGGATTGTTGTATTTTAGCTTCTCTTAATTTTCTCTTCAGAGTCCTTTCAGGTTCTGGATCTGCTTCCACAATAATGTTCTTATCCTTGCTCCTGCTCATATGACAAGGAAGAATGGCCAGAAAAATGATAATAATAATAATAGAGATCCTTTATACCACAGTATAGGGATCCCTTTGTAAGTAGAAGAAGAGGGGGGATAAAGGATGTGATGTAAAGGAAGAAACACAACTGTGAGGATTGGAATGTGAGATGAGATGTTAGGATATGAATGAATAAATAGAATGAGATGGGGGAGTTATAATTTTTGAAAATTATTTTGAAAAAGAGTTAGTGATTTTTGAAAATTGGTTTTTGAAAATTAGTTAGTATTTTTCGAAAATTTTTGAATTCAAAAATAAAAATTAAAAATAATTAGTTAATTAAAAAGAAATTTTTGAAAAAGGGGGAGATATTTTCGAAAATTAGAGAGAGAGAGAGTTAGTTAGGTAGTTTTGAAAAGGTTAAGAAACAAACAAAAAGTTAGTTAGTTAGTTGAAACAAATTTTGAAAAGATAAGAAGTTAGGAAGTTAGAAAAGATATTTTGAAATCAAATTTTTGAAAAAGATAAGATAAGAAGATATTTTGAAAAGATATGATAGGAATTAGTTTTGAAAAAGATTTGATTTTTAAAATTCCTTACATTCAACAGCCAATTGGCTAAGAAAGATAAAGAAGCTCTTCTCTTGGGTATAAGGATTGAGACATGGCTTTACAGCCAGCCAGGCTTCACATGCTTCATGAAACACTAGAATTCATTCTTAAAAATTTTGAATAAAAATTTTTTTGAAAACATTTTTATTTTTTTTTGAAAACATATGAGAGATTTTTGAAAATATTTTTGAAAGAATTTTGAAAAATAAAAAGAAAATTACCTAATCTGAGCAACAAGATGAACCGTCAGTTGTCCAAACACGAACAATCCCCGGCAACGGCGCCAAAAACTTGGTGGACGAAATTGTGATCACATTAATGTAGTACTCCTTGTTATTGTATGGAATCATTATTATGGCTCTTTACTATGTGTGGACACAACTCCGTTCAACTATCCAGCAAGTGTACTGGGTCGTCCAGGTAATAAACCTTACGTGAGTAAGGGTCGATCCCACAGAGATTGTTGGCTTGAAGCAAGCTATGGTCACCTTGTAAATCTCAGTCAGGCGGATTTAAACATGATATTTTATTAGATTAAAATAAACAATAAAAGGGATAGAGGTACTTATGTAGATTCATTGGCAGGAATTTCAGATAAGCGAATGGAGATGCTTTTTGTTCCTCTGAACCTCTGCTTTCCTGCTATCTTCATCCAATCAGTCTTACTCCTTTCCATGGCTGGCTTTATGTGATACATCACCACTGTCAATGGCTACTTTCGGTCATCTCTCGGGAAAATGATCCAATGCCCTGTCACGGCACGGCTAATCGTCTGGAGGCATCACCTTTGTCAATGGCTTCATCTTATCCTCTCAGTGAATAATATGCTCACGCACCCTGTCACGGTACGGCTATTCATCTGTCGGTTCTCGATCATGCTGGAATAGGATTTACTATCCTTTTGCGTCTGTCACTAACGCCCTGCAATCGCGAGTTAGGAGCTCGTCACAGTCATTCAATCATTGAATCCTACTCGGAATACCATAGACAAGGTTTAGACTTTTCGGATTCTCTTGAATGCCGCCATCATTCTAGCTTACGCCACGAAGATTCTGGTTAGGAGATCTAAGAGATACTCATTCTAGCTTAATTCATGTAGAACAGAAGTGTTTGTCAGACACGTGTTCATAAGGGAGAAGGATGATGAGCGTCACACATAATCATCACCTTCATCATGTTCTTGGGTGCGAATGGATATTTTAGAAGAGAAATAAGAAGAATTGAATAGAAAACAGTAGTACTTTGCATTAATCTTTGAGGAACAACAAAGCTCCACACCTTAATCTATGGAGTGTAGAAACTCTCAATTGGAAGCGTGCCATTTCGAGTTCTGTAGCTCCAGAAAAGCCACTTTGAGTGCAGGGAGGTCAGAATCCAACAGCATCAGCAGTCCTTTTTCAACCTCTGAATCTGATTTTTGCTCAAGTCCCTCAATTTCAGCCAGAAAATATCTGAAATCACAGGAAAATACACAAACTCATAGTAAAGTCCAAAAATGTGAATTTAACATAAAAACTAATGAAAACATCCCTAAAAGTAACTAGATCCTACTAAAAACATACTAAAAACAATGTCAAAAAGCGTATAAATTATCCGCTCATCATCTCTCAACCAAATTCATTATCAATACACCAGAAACCTAAACCTTCCTTTGCTATCTTTTGCAAAGAAAAACCCAAATTAAATCTCCTAGTACCTTTCCCATGCTTTGATACCCGAAAATAAGCCAAAGAGTCTTAAAATGGTGTCACAGAAGTTTACAAGCTTGTTGGGAAGGTGATATAGTTTAAAAATAAAGTTTTAGTTGTAAAACAGGGCGTGTGCGTGTGCACGCCCAAGAGAATTTAAAACGTGTGCGTACACACAAGTACCAAATGTTACAATTATGTTCGTTCGCACAAGCTGTGGTAGCGCCCCAGCAGACTGCCTTTCTCAACGTGTGCGTACGTACAGGACTGTGCGTACGCACAGGTTGTAAATCATCATTGGTTGTGTGCGCGCACAAGCTGTGCTAGTGCTGCCAACAGCATGCCTTCCCCCGTGTGTGCGTACGCACAAGGCTATGCGTGCGCACAGGTTTCAAACAATCACAGGATTTTCTAAACTTAAAGGATTTCTAACTAGTATTAATCACACTACTGTATCCCACAGCCTTCGCCAACCTAACCTCCGTGCGATCCCATCGCCACCACCTACCTAACCTCCTCAGCACCAGACAAACACAATTAATGCAAACAAGTAATACACAGGTAATAATCATATATCACAATTAATTCAAGAAGCAAGTAGACATATTATACAATTAGGCAAACTCAAGTAATCAAAGCAAGCAAGCACATAGAAGATGCATATGATGAATGCCTATCCTATTGGCTCGTGATATCACTTGTCGGTCTATAAATGCCAACCCGACACATCCTTTCGGATGTCGTCTTTCTACCACGTCCGAGGATATAGCGCCTGGCACGCTTTGGTTCCGAGGATATAGTGCCTAGCACACTATCGTTCCGAGGATATAGTGCCTGGCACACTCTTACGGCAGAGAAGGAAAACAACAACAACATCTATTTCATCATAAATCATTCCAAGGATATAGTGCCTGGGACATTTTTCACATCTAAAGAGTCCATCCACCTCAAATCATAACTAGTCATCACCATTTCTCATCTCAATCCACTTTCAATTACAAATTCTCAACATTCCAAGGATATAGTGCCTAGCACACTTTCCACATTTAACAAGATCATCATTCCTTTTTTTAGTTCTCAACTCATCATAACCATCATCATTTCATAATTTCCATTTCGAACTCATTAATTCATCAATTTCTCAACTTGTTATCAGTATTCGCCAAGTTCACTACTATTCCTTCTCTCTCAACCAAACACATCATCAATACACCAGAAACCTAAACCTCCATTTGCTAACTTTTGCAAAGAAAAACCTAAATTAAATCTCCTAGGACCTTTCCCATGCTTTGATACCCGAAAATAAACCAAAGAGTCTTAAAATGGTGTCACAAAAACTTACAAGCTTGTTGGGAAGGTGATATAGTTTAAAAACAAAATTTTAGTTGTAAAACAGGGCGTGTGCGTTCGCATGCCCAAGTGGATTTATAAAACGTGTGCGTACGCATAGGGGTGTGCATACGCACAAGTACCAAATGTTACAATTTTGTTCGCTCGCACAAGCTGTGGTAGCACCCCCAACAGACTGCCTTTCTCAACGTGTGCGTGCGCACATGTTGTAAATCATCATTGGTTTTGTGCGCGCATAGGCTGTGCTAGCGCTGCCCAACAACACGCCTTCCCCCGTGTGTGTATGCACAAGGCTGTGCGTGCATACAGGTTTCGAAAAATCACAGGGGTGTGCAGGCACACAAGGCTGTGCATGCACACATACCAGAAATCTCAAAATTCAGCAACTTTGTAGAATTTCAGATTTTGACACCAAACTTTGAATGATCATAACTTCCTCTACAAAAATCCAAATTTTACAAACTTTATATCAATTTGAAGATTTTTCAATGAACTTTAATTCTAAACAATTTTCAACAAATTTGAAAACTGAGGCACAAGTTATGATCCGTCAAAGTTCACCTAAAATCCGTTTTTACCAAAAACCTTAAAAATATTTTCACCAAAACTCTCATTTCAAAACCAAACTACTCGCAATCCAATTACTACTGAAACAACACAAAGTCCATACCACTCATTCCTCAAACTTAACCATCAATAACCTCCCATTTACATTAATCCACACCATCAAAATCATTAATCTCCAATATATAAAATCATCATAAACACTCCTAATTCTTCCTCATTCCTCAATAATATTTTCGTGATTTATTATCTCTCATCAACAATACCAACAACTCCCAACAACCATAATAATTCTCAACATTTAATATCTCAATTTATCAACTCCTTAAACACTCATCTCTAATTACCAACAACATTAATATTCATCATCAATCATCAACCATATCAACAAACCCTCATCAACAACAATTAAATCTCACATTCAACTTTCATAATCATTAAAATACCAACAGTCATCATCAAATCATATAATCATTATCATTATTAATTCAATTCCTTCCACACAACACCACTACAACATCAATCAATCCACATCAACAACACCAATCATCAATTTTTCTCATCAACATCATAATCAAACTCTAACATACACAACTCATAAAATCTTCATCACAATTCACATGCCACATACACAATTCAATCCACCATTTATTTAATTCAATCCTATCTTAAGGTCAACTAGCCTAAGTGTCCAGAAACATTACATATTACATAAAGAAAACCGAAACCATACCTTGGCCAATTCCCAATATGCCCAAACCACCACTTTGAGTCCAAATAAGCTTCCAAAAAGCCAAGCCAACTCCAACAAGCACCAAAGCTCAAACTAACATCATACAGCATACAATCATCAAATCTAGGGTTCATAAAAATAACTAAACACAAGGGTTTAGTGAAACCTTATCTTACCCAACAAGATTAGGGGTAAAATCCGACAATTATCCGCTACTAGAGATCACCTAAACAAGTAAAATAACAAAATCCACTCAAAAACCAAACCCCCAAAAATGCAGAAGTTAGGGTAGGAAACTGGGAAGCAAGTTTTGAATTCTTACCAGATTTTCTTAGATAGAAAGGAAGAGCTTGTTGAGAGCTTCGCGTGGCCACAAACGGCTCTCTTTTATTTTGGGGAGGAAATGAGCTGAAAAGCTCATTTAATGAGCTTATATATGTTGGGCCTTGGGTCCGGTCCAACCCGTTAGCGTTTTTGGTCCGTTTGGTCCATTTTGGGCCAAAACCTTTAAGATTAGTGTCCGGTTTTCAATTCTAAATTATTTTTGTCCTTTCAAAACAATAAATAAATTTTCAAAATTTTATTTTTTTCCTCAAAACACAATACCGGACAGACTTAAATCGGTTCGACCAGTTCGGCTGCCGGTTCGCGATTTTTCTCGGTTTTTCACAGAAAATACATTTGCTGACTCAGAAAAATTCATTGAAACAAAATTTCACCTTTATATTTTCAAATTAAAACTTCTAGATTCTGAATCTATTCGGGGCACTAAAACCATTTTATTAAAATAATTTTTCGTGAAAAACCCAGGTTCTTACACTATTTTTAATGTGTTTTAATTTGTATACTATTAATCGTATTATACTGAATTCTTGCTTAGCTATGATTGTGGAATATATATGATGAAATGGCTCGAAACAATTGATCCACAAAAGATCAAAAGCGGAAAGAGATATAAATATAAAGCTTGGACACAAGTAAGTACTTTCTAAATTAATAAACTTCTTTCTTTTCTTATTTCATTCATTTCTTATGTAACTAATTCCTTTCAATTGAACTGTAGGAAGAGATTGATGACTTCAGGTACCAATATGGTCCGAATCTTTTTTTGCATGAAACGAAAAAAATTAGAGACTAAGTGATTTGGGAATCTGAAACAACAAGACGTCCAAAGCCATCTGCTGTTTGGTGCGAAATTTACACCACAAACTAACCGACAAGTGCACCGGATCGTACCAAGTAGTACCTCAGGTGAATGAGGATCGATCCCACAAGGATTGATAGACTAAGCAACAATGGTTAATTAATTTACTTAGTTAGACAAGCAGAAAATGGTGTTTGAAGGTTCAAAAGCATTAACAGTAAATTTACAATATTAATAAAGCAAGCAATAAATTGATGTGAATAATATATGGAGAAAACAGTTAAGGCTTCAGAGTTATCTATTTTCTGGATTGAATTTTCTTACTAACTTTTTTAATCATGCAAGATTTAATTCATGGCAAACTATATGTGACTAAACCCTAATTCCTTAGACCTTTTTAGTCTCCTCTAAAATTCATCAACTGCCAATTCCTTGGTCACTTAATTCCAATTAGAGGGTGAAGTTCAATTCTAGTTTATATGCCACAAAAATCCTAATTACCCAAATATAAGAGGATTATATGTCACGTATCCCATTAACTCCAGATAATTATAAATTTAGGAGACCATATTTTCAAGCTGTTATTCAAGTAAAGAGCTTTTCCAAGTTATACAAGAACTCAATTAGAAAAATTGTCATACTTCTGTTCCACCCAAATTCATAAGATAAAGAACGAAAATAATTCTTGAGTTATAAATCAGTACATGAATTAAAATAGAAAAATAATAGTATCAATCCATACAATAGACAGGCTCCTAACCTTAACAGTGGAGGTTTAGTTGCTTATGATTCAAAGAGAAAAACTAGGATTCAGGTAAACTGTAAATTGCGGAATGAGGTAGAAGAGAGAAGAGAGGAGAAGATTCCTTTTATAACAAATCCTAATTAATGTAAAATATATTTTCTAAAACTAAATAATATCTTTTCCTATTTGTAATTAAAATAAAAGATTTAATCAAAATTAAATCAAAGACAATTGTGCAGCATCAAGTAGATGGAAGGGGGACCACTGCTCCCTTTTTAACTGGCTCCTGTAATCATGTGCTTTTGGAGAATTTGTGGTTCTGGCGCCTAACTTGAGAAATCTCAAGTTAGGTGCCACCTTTACTGTACAGCTGGAAAAGAAGTATATACTATTATATATCGTTGGAAAGCTCTGGAAGTTAGCTTTCCAATGCCACTGAAATCACATTAATTAAACCTTTGTAGCTCAAGTTACTTTTGTTTGAGTGAAAGGAGGTCAGGGTTGACAGCATCATTCGCCTTCTTCTCTTTTTCTGCGAAAACTCCATCAAATCCAGCCGAATGCTACCTAAAATAAATATAATTGCACACAAATCAAAGTAGCATCCATGGTGGCTAAAAGATAATTAATTCTTGATTAAACTTAACAAATTGAATGCAAATTCACTAGGAAAAGATAGAGACGATGCTCACGCATCACAACACCAAACTTGAATTGTTGCTTGTCCTCAAGCAACCAAAACTAATATAGGCCTAGGATGTTTGCATGAGAGTGAGAGTTCGATTAAGCTCATGTCTTTTCTTGAAGTGGGATTTATAACTGCAATCCTGAATATGGTTGGCATCTCACTATCCTTTGAATCAGAAGAATGTTACTGTCATCTGGAATTAGAATCCGGATAATATTATGAATTCTCTAGTCTTAGCTTTATTCTTCCTTTTAATCCTTGAACACAACAATTTTTCTTTGATTCTCTTTTCATTGGTGCTTTGCACCTTGAGCCTAGCAGTGACTTTAAATATTTTGTCTCAAGCTTCACTTGGCACAAAAATACTACAAGCACTTGACTGGGGAACTCTCTTTAAGTTCTGATTTTTCTTTTAGTTACTCCCAGACAGTGGTGCTCAAAGCCTTGGGCATACTATGCTAAATGCATTTAGTTTCGACTCTAAATATTCTATCTCAAGGATTACTTGACACAAGAACACCACAAGCATATGACTAAGGAAACAACTCTTTGAGCTTTTAATCATGTCTGACCTCCTTAGTCATTGATGCTCAGAACCTTGGACCTTGTTTTTATTTTTCTTTTGCTGTTTCTTTTGCTTTAAGGATTAAGCTTTCACTAATTTCAGAGAAGTCATAATAGTTCTCTAAATTCTTGTTCCTTATATATCAACATCCTTTAATTCAAATTCAGATATGCACTGTTCATGTCATACATTTAGGATTACAGAAAATACCACCACATTTAAGTAAATAAGACTATTCTTCAATATAAACTCAATCTCTCATGCAATACATTATTTTCTTTTCTTTTTGATTTCAAGCTCAGTGAGTAATACATGAGACATTCCTTCAGACTAAAAATCAAATAACAAAATAAACAGTAAATTAAACTAGAATTTAGGAATTGAAATAAAAACTGATCATGCAATAACAAAATAAGCAGAAAACAGGAACCTAATATAGTAAGAACGGGAAGGAATATAGAATGAAAGGAACTCAACCACCTCAGTTATCCTAGTGGCCATTTCATTCTTCAGGCTGTGCTCCCCCATGAAGATGATTTGTCCCCCTTTGGTACCATTAAAATAAACAGAAAGTCCACAAGCGAAGCGACAACACCAAACTTAAAAGTTTGCTTGTCCTCAAGCAAAGAAGAACTGAAAATGGAGAGACATAAAAAAACATATAGAAGAATAAAAATAAATATTAGTACAAAAGAACAAGAAAATAATAAAAAGACAAAAAAAGATAAAAATTAAAATTTATTATTATTATTTTTAGTTATTTATTTATAGATATATAGATAGTGGGGCGTATATATGTATATATATAAGGGGAGGAGAATTATATACGTTTAAAAATATATAGTATGGGAGGGGAGGTATGATATATATGTTATATAGGAGGTGTATATATGTATAAATATAAGGAAGGGGAGAATCAGATCCATGTGATTTGGCTGGGATCCTACTGGATTGCGCCTAGAATTGGTGAAGATTGTGTATCTGGCGCCTGATAAACCATTATTTCATGGTTTATCTTGTGCTCAATTGAATGGTTTTTATCAACTCTTTACCCACTTATTCATACTATTCGCATATTTTACGTTTTCCTTCCTGATTTTGTGCTATGATTAAAAACATGCTTCTTTGGCCTTTAAATTACTAACTTTAATCTTCTCTTATTACCATTCGATACCTTGATATGTGTGTCAAGTGTTTTCAGAGATTACAGGGCAGGAATGGCTTAGAGGATGGAAAGGAAGCATGCAAAAGTGGAAGGAATATAAGAAGTTGAAGGAACTGCAAAGCTGTCAGCCTGACCCTCTCGCACTAAAACACTCATAACTTGAGCTACAGAGGTCCAAATGAGGCGGTTCCAGTTGCGTTGGAAAGCTAACGTCTGGGGCTTCGATTTGATATATAATATGCCATAGTTTTCCTGACTCTAGGCGACGCGAATGCGTGCTCCATGCAGACGCGTTGCAGTGACGAAAATCAGCGTGGCAGATTTCTTCTCCAGCGATTTCTGGGCTATTTTTGACCCAGCTTTCGGCCCAGAAAACATAGATTAGAGGCTATAAAGTGGGGGAATGCATCCATTCATTAACATGTCTTCCATTATTCGCTTTTTATAATTTAGATGTAGTTTTTAGAGAGAGAGGTTCTCTCCTCTCTATTAGGATTTAGAATTAGGATTCCTCTTAAAGGATTTAGGATTTGTTCTTCTCAATTTCCAGGTTTAATATTCCTTTTTATTTATTTTCTCAATTTAGTTTATGAACTCTTTATGTTTGGATTGATTTTCTTTTATTAATGCAATTTGAGGTATTTCAGAATTATGATTGCTTTCCTTTATCTATATAAATAATTTAGATTTTTCCCTTTTAGCTTTGGTTGATTAATTGGTGACTCTTGAGTTATCAAACTCATCGTGATTGATAATTGTTACTTTTGCTAATTGAATTGAATTCCAATAACTCTAGTCTTTCCTTAGGAGTTGCCTAGGACTTGAGGATCAAACTAATTAGTCTACTTGACTTTCCTTTGCTTTAGTAAAGGTTAACTAAGTGGGATTAAAACTCAATTCTCATCACCATCGATAAGGATAACTAGGATAGGACTTCCAAATTTTCATACCTTGCCAAGAGTTTTATTAGTTATTAATTTATTAATTCCTGCAATTTATTTTCCTTGTTCAAACCTTTTGAAACCAAAAAAACACTGTTTTTCATAACCAATAATAAATCATACTTCCCTGCAATTCCTTGAGAAGACGACCTGAGGTTTGAATACTTCGGTTTATAAATTTATTTGGGTTTTGTTACTTGTGACAACCAAACGTTTGTACGAAAAGATTTTCTGTTGGTTTAGGAGCTATACTTACAACGCGATTATAATTCTATAAATTTCTTTACTGGCAGAAAACCGATCGTCTGCGCCGAACTTGGATGGAAGGAAGTTCGGCATCGCACCCCTTGTGTGAAGCAGCTCCTCTCCACACTGAACTTGGTGTACACCAAGTTCGGCGCTAACGCCTTCTTTTCTATTTTTTAACCCCTATACTGAATCAACCTTTGTCAGAGTGGTTAAAATTTTTTCTAAGTGTTCGATTCCTGTTCTAAAATTTCTGCATGATCAAAACACACGTAAAACAAAGAAAAAACAGTAAAACTCAATAAAAATAAAATAAATAATAAAATCAACGCAATGGACAATTAACTAAGGATACGAAATTATCGGGTTGGCTCCCGACAAGCGCTTCTTTTACGGCACTAGCTTGACAATCAGTTCTGCTAATTCACCAGATGAGCGGACCTCTGGCAATCAATCTCGCCTCCAAGATAGTGCTTCAACCTCTGGCCATTCACTGTAAATTTTCTGTCAGAATTCTCTTCCTGTATTTCTACATGACCATATGGTGAAGCTCTGGTAACCTCAAACGGTCCTGACCACCAGAATTTCAGCTTCCCGGGAAAGAATTTGAGCCTTGAATTATATAGAAGCACTCTCTGTCCTGGCTTAAAGTCTCTGATGGCAATCTTCTTGTCATGCAAGAACTTGGTTTTCTCCTTATAGAGCTTGGCATTCTCATAGGCTGAATATCTGAATTCATCAAGCATATTCAACTGAAGCATTCTCTTAATTTCTACAGCTTCTGAATCAAGATTCAGATACCTGATTGCCCAATAAGCTTTATGCTTCAACTCAACAGGCAAGTGACAGGCCTTGCCATAGACCAAATAATAAGGGGACATGCCAATAGGGGTCTTGTAAGCTGTCCGGTATGCCTAGAGAGCATCATCAAGCTTCCTAGACCAGTCCTTTCTCGAAACACTGACGGTCTTCTCTAGAATCCTCTTAAGTTCCCTGTTGGAAACTTCAACCTGTCTACTTGTCTGAGGGTGATAGGGTGTTGCCACTTTATGATGGACTCTATATCTCTGCAGAAGTGAGTCCAGCTGTCTGTTACAGAAGTGACTTCCACCATCACTAATGAGTGTCCTTGGGACACCAAATCGGCTAAAGATATATCTCTGAAGAAAGCTCATTACCACCTTCACATCATTGGTGGGTAGAGCCACAGCTTCCATGCACTTGAATACATAATCAACTACCACTAGAATGTAGTTGTTTGAATGTGAGGGAGGGAAAGGTCCCATAAAATCAATCCCCCACACATCAAACAACTCAACCTCAAGAATTCCCTGCTGTGGCATTTCATGGTTTGCAGGAAGATTCGTGGCCTTTTCACATCTGTCACAGTTCTTCACAAATTCTCTTGGGTCCCTGAAGAGAGTCGGCCAGTAGAACCCGCTCTGAAGGACTTTTGTAGCTATCCTTTCACCACCAAAGTGGCCTCCATAATCAGAACCATGACAGTTCCAAAGAATCTGCTGCCTTTCCTCATCCGGGACACATCTCCGGATTAGACCATCTGAACACCTTTTAAAAAGGTACGGTTCCTCCCAAATGTAGTACTTTGCATCAGTCAATAGCTTCTTTACTTGTTGCCTACTGTACTCCTTTGGAATAAAATTCATGGCTTTGTAATTCGCAATGTCTGCAAACCATGGAGCCTACTGAATGAGGAACAATTGCTCATCTAAAAACATCTCAGTCATAGCTGTGGGTGGTTGTACTCCTGCTTCAGGCTCAATTCTGGAGAGATGGTTAGCTACTTGATTTTCCGACCATTTCCTGTCTTTTATCTCAATATCAAACTCCTGAAGGAGTAACACCCATCTGATTAATCTTGGTTTAGAATCTTGTTTGGTTAGACGATACTTCAAAGCAGCATGATCAGTATAAACAATAACCTTAGAACCAATTAAATAGGACCTAAACTTATCAACAGCATACACAATAGCTAATAATTCTTTTTCTGTAGTTGTGTAATTCTTTTGGGCATCATTTAACATACGGCTAGCATAGTAAATGACATGTATAAGCTTATCATGCCTCTGTCCTAAAACAGCTCCTATAGCAAAGTCACTAGCATTACACATTAATTCAAATGGTAAATTCCAGTCAGGAGGAGCTATGATGGGGGCAGAGATAAGGTTTGCTTTCAGAGTTTCAAAAGCATGCAGACATTCAGCATTAAAAACAAAGGGAACATCAACAACCAACAGGTTGCTTAATGGTTTAGCAATTTTAGAAAAATCCTTTATAAATCTTCTATAAAATCCTGCATGACCCAAGAAACTCCTGACTGCCTAACATTAGCTGGTGGTGGTAATTTTTCAATTACCTCCACCTTTGCTCTATCAACCTCAATTCCCTTACTTGAAATCCGGTGTCCAAGAATAATACCTTCTGTAACCATAAAATGACATTTTTCCCAATTTAAAACAAGGTTTGATTCTTGACACCGTTTCAAGGCAAGAGATAAATGCTTAAGGCAGGATTCGAAAGAATTACCAAAAACAGAAAAATCATCCATAAATACCTCAATGAACTTTTCAACCATATCAGAAAAAATTGAAAGCATACACCTCTGAAAAGTTGCTGGAGCATTACAAAGTCCAAAAGGCATTCTCCTATAGGCAAATACTCTAAAGGGGCATGTGAATACTGTCTTCTCTTTATCTTGAGGGTCCACTGCAATTTGATTATATCCAGAATATCCATCTAGAAAAAAAATAAAAAGCATGACCAGCTAACCTCTCAAGCATCTGATCAATAAAAGGCAGGGGGAAGTGATCCTTCCTTGTAGCAGTGTTGAGCCTCCTGTAGTCTATACACATTCTCTAACCTGTGACTGTTCTTGTAGGAATAAGCTCATTCTTTTCATTCTTGATCACTGTCATCCCTCCTTTCTTGGGAACTACCTGCACAGGACTTACCCAAGGATTGTTAGAAATAGGGTAAATAATACCTGCTTTCCATAATTTCATTACCTATTTTTGGACCACTTCTTTCATGGTTGGATTGAGTCTCTTTTGTGGTTGCACAACTAGTTTAGCATCATCTTCAAGGAGGATCTTGTGCATATACTTGGTTGGACTAATCCCCTTCAAGTCACTAATGGTCCACCCAAGAGCTGTTTTATGGCTCCTGAGCACTGAAATAAGTGCCTCTTCCTCTTCAGGCTTCAAGGAAGAGCTAATAATCACTGAATGTGAATCATTTTCACCCAAGAATACATATTTCAGAGAAGGAGGCAAAGGTTTGAGCTCAAGATTGGGGGCTTCCTTCTCTACTATAGGCGTGTTCATCTTTCCCTTTTGGGGTGGTGAATCATCAATTTCAACTAACTCATACTCAGAACTAGGCTCTAAGACATCATCAAGTACCTCAGCTTTCAGAACCTCTTGAACAAGTGGTTCAATAATATCTATTTTTAAACACCCTTCAGAATCATTAGGATGCTTGAGAGCTTTATAAACACTAAGGACCACCTGTTCTTCATTGACCCTCAGGGTTAATTCACTCTTTTGCACATCAATCAGAGCTCTACCTGTAGCTAAAAAGGGTCTACCAAGAATATTAGAGGATTTTACATCCTCTTCCATCCTAGATCCTGCATCTTTTTAGGAATGTTATGTTGAATAATAGCACTGCATTTCTTGGTTAACACCACTGTTTCTTGTTCCCTCCAATTCCTCTTGTTAGTCAATAATTCTTTCATAAATTTAGCATAAAGAGGCATTTGCTCAAGAGCCTCTGCAAAAGGAATGTTGATGTGTAGCTTCTTGAAGACTTCTAAAAATTTGGAAAATTGCTTGTCCTTGGAAGCCTTCTGAAGCCTCTGATGATATGTCATTTTTGGCTTGTATTCAGGAGCCTTTGGCAATGTAAGATATGCGTCAAGAGAGTCTGGGAATGGGTTGTCTGCACGCTTTGGGGGGGCGTGCTCTACTTCTTCCTTCTTCTCCTCTAGAGTTACTGGAGTTTCTTTTTCAACTAGCTCCTCATTGACCTTGGTCTCAGAACCAGCCACTTTACCACTTCTCAATTGAATAGCCTTGCAATCTTCTCTTGGGTTCACCACTGTATCACCAGGAAATGTATTTGAAGACCTCTCAGGCATTTGCTTGCTCAATTGGCCCATTTGCACCTCCAAGTTTCTAATAGATGCCCTGGTTTCCAACATAAAACACCTCATCATCTCCCAATTAGAATCCTGTTGGGGTTGAGAATTTGCCTGTTGAGGTTGTTGTTGTGGATGAGATTGAAACTGGTGGTTATTTTGATTATTCTGTTGGAAGCCGCCCTGAGAATTATTGTTGAAATTCTGTGATCTCTGAGGTTGGTCTCTCCACCCAAAATTTGGATGATTTCTCCACCCTTGATTGTAGGTCTTAGAGTATGGATCATTGTTGGGATTCCTAGAGCCACTCCCTATGTAGTTGACCTGTTTAGAAGAGGATTGACCATAATCATAATTATCATTGTGCACAAAATTACCTGTCATGTCATAAGGGACCTCTTGAGGTGCATTCTGAGTGTTGACAGTTGAAACTTGCATTCCACTCAACTATTGAGTAAGTAGATTTATTTGCTGAGACATAAGCTTGTTCTGAGCAAGATAGTATTAACAGCTTCCACTTCCAACACGCCTCTCTTCTGAGAGGTCTCAGAGTGCAAAGGATTCATGTTGGAGGAATATAAGTATTGGTTGTTAGCAACCAACTCAATAAGCTCAATAGTCTCCTCTAGTGTCTTCTTCATGTGCAAAGAACCACCTGCAGAATTATCCAAGCGCATCTTGGACATTTCACATAAACCCTCATAAAAGATATCCAGCTGAGTCCATCGAGAGAACATGTCCGGAGGGCATTGCCTAGTAAGTAGCTTAAATCTCTCCCAAGCTTCATAAAGGGTCTCACCCTCTTTCTGTCTGAAAGTCTGAACCTCCATCCTTAGCTTAGTAAGCTTTTGAGGTGGGAAAAATTTAGTCAGAAATCCAGTGACTACCTTGTCCCAAGTATCCAGACTCTCCTTGGGTTGGGAATCTAACCACAGTTTTGCTCTATCCCTCACAGCAAATGGGAAGAGCATGAGTCTGTATACCTCAAGATTCACTCCATTGGTCTTCACAGTATCACAAATCTATAGAAAATCCGAAATAAATTGATTCGGGTCTTCCTGAGGGAGTCCATGATATTGACAGTTCTGTTGCACAAGAGTAACTAGCTGTGGCTTCAGTTCAACGTTGTTTGCAACTATAGGAGGCACCATAATACTTTTGCCATAAAAGTCTACATTAGGAGCAGTGTAAGAGCTAAGCACTCTTTTAGGTTGCTCATTCCCAACTGGATTTGCCACATTGGCATTAACAGCATTATTATTATTATCCATGTTGGACTCTGTAGCTTTGTAAAGTCTTGCTTGTTGTAAACGCCACCTAAAAGTCCTTTCAGGTTCAGGATCAAAGTCTAACAGAGGTTTCTTGTCCCTGTTCCTGCTCATAAACAGACAGAAGACAAGAAAAGATAGAATTCTCTATGTCAGAGTGCAGAGAATTTCCAGTGAGATAACATGTGTAAAGAAATAAAATAAAAAATATGCTGAATAAAATAAACACTAAAATTCAAAAATTACTATTAAAATTAAGACAAAAATTTTGAAATTGTTAGGCAAATTAAATAAAAAAAATTAAAATAAAAAAAATTTGGAACACCAAACTTAAGTTCAAAAATTAAGAATAAAAATATTAGTACTAATTTAAATATATATATATATTATATTTTTTTTTCGAAAATAACAAAGCTTAAAATTTAAATGAGACTAATAAAATAAGAAAAAAATAAAAATATTAAAAGAAAATAAAGAAGGAAAAACGAAAATGAACTAAAATGAAATAAAAAAAGAAATGAAAGAAGGTGGAAACAATCACAATTGACGTTAAAGAAATAAGAAAAAAATGAAATGAAGACAGGGGCTTGATGAACGAATAGGAAGAAAAAAATTAAAGGAAAAAAATGAAAAATAAAAATTAATAATACTAAAATAAAACCAATTAAACGAAAAATTATATAATATAAGCAATCAAACAATGAGTAGTTGTCAATCACAATCAATCCCCGGTAACGGCGCCAAAAATTTGGTGCGAAATTTACACCACAAACTAACCGGCAAGTGCACCGAGTTGTACCAAGTAGTACCTCAGGTGAATGAGGGTCGATCCCACAAGGATTGATGGACTAAGCAACAATGGTTGATTAATTTACTTAGTTAGTGATGCCAAGGCATCTTAGGCTAGTTTCACTAGCATTTTTTTGTTAGTTTTAGTGGTTTTATGCATTTTCTTGAGCTTAAAGTAACCAAGAATGGTTAAATGAATAACAAAGCAATGAATCATCCAAACAGTATGATTTTGATGCAAATTCCATGAGTTTTTAGTTATATTACTTGAATGCTATGAATGGAAGATTTCTCATGAAATTTTGCAAGACTTTGATGCAATTGTTTGGATGATTTCAGGGAAGAAGAGGCTAGGCAAGGAAGCAACAAAATCAATAAAGGAAGCTTGAATATCACATGTGGAGTTTAAGTTCCAGTTTAAGCTTAAACTGGAGCTTAAACGCCAGAATCATGAAGGCTAAGAAATGCTGGAACTG
>NC_029792.2:36065361-36073228 GCF_000816755.2 Arachis ipaensis
GAAGCATTTCCACGTTTAACCTCCAGTTTAACCTTAAACTGGAAGTTAAACGCCAGAATGAGAATTTCACCAAGGGAGCATTTCCACGTTTAAGCTCCAGTTTAACCTTAAACTAGAGCTTAAACGTGTTCAACACAATTTCACCCAGGAAGCATTTTCCACATTTAACCTCCAGTTTAACCTTAAACTGGAGGTTAAACACCAGAAGTAAGAAAGGCACCAGGAGCATTTCCACGTTTAAGCTCCAGTTTAACCTTAAACTGGAGCTTAAACGTGTTCGACTATTTCTCTCCTCCAGGGTTGCTTTCTTCATTTCCACGTTTAAGCTTCAGTTTAACCTTAAACTGAAGCTTAAACGTGTTCGACATTTCACACTCCTGGGTTGCTTTCTTCCATTTCCACGTTTAAGTTTCAGTTTAACCTTAAACTGAAACTTAAACTTCAACTTAAACGCCACTTTTTGAAAGGGGTTTCTGGGCCAAATATATTGAAGTTTAAGTTAGCATTTGAGCACAAAATCCCTTTTAATTTCAGCAATTTAGCTTCTCGCTCTATAATTCATGCAATTTTACATTCCGCAATTTTCATCTAAATCTTGATTCCGCTCAACTAGAACATACTTCTAATCCGAATTGCTCACTCAACCAATCCTTGTGGGATTCGACCTCACTCTATTGTGAGTTTTTTACTTGACGATAACCGGTGCACTTGCCGGAAGGAATTTTGCCGATCGTGCAATTTCCTAAATCGTAGCATAACAAGTTTATGCGCATCAAGTTTATGGCGCCGTTGCCGGGGATTGGTTTTCGATTGACAATTCTCAAATTGGAAGTTAACTAGATTGAGCATTTTTCTTGCTTTGTTAATTCAGTTCAAGTTACTTGTTGAATTTTAATTTCTGCACTCTGTTACATGCTTTCTTTCTTTATGCCTTTAAATTCAAGCAACTAACTCACTGACTCACTAACTATTTGAATTAATTCCTCAACTGCTCTAACCATACTCTTCCATCAACCAAGAGTATTTCACTTGTTTGTTGCCTGTGCTGTGTTCTTGTATGACAGGTAGGAGAGGAGAGACATCAACTCCTCATTATACCGAACCAGAGAGGACCCTTCATAGACTTAGAAGGGAAGCAAGAGGGAAGAGAGTACTGAGAGAAGAGGAATCTGAAGGAGAATCTGAGGACAATTTTAAGGAAGCTCTAGATCTCAACATGGATAGAGAAGTTCACAACCATGAGAGAGCTGATGGAAACAATGCCATTCCCGAGAGGAGGGTTCTTAGTTCATACATAAACCCAACCTCTGGGAATTGTGGTAGCAGCATTCAGAAACCACCGATTCAGGCCAACAATTTTGAACTCAAACCACAGCTAATATCACTTGTGGAGGATCATTGTTCATTTGGTGGGAGTGCTAACGAAGATCCAAACCAACATCTCACAAAATTCCTGAGAATTTGCGACACTGTGAAGTCCAATGGAGTCCAGGAAGATACCTATAAACTGCTCTTGTTCCCATTTTCACTTAGGGACAAGGCAGCTAAGTGGCTGGAATCATTCCCAAGGGGGAGCCTAACAACCTGGGATGAGGTGGAAAGCAATTTTCTGGCACGTTTCTACCCCCCACAAAAGGTCAATAGGCTTCGATCTGAGGTTCAGACCTTTAGACAACAAGATGGTGAAACTCTTTACGAGGCATGGGAGAGATTCAAGGATTTGACAAGGAAATGCCCACCAGACATGTTCCATGACTGGGTGCAATTGCATATTTTCTATGATGGACTTTCTTATGAATCAAGGAAGGCTGTAGACCATTCATCAGGAGGTTCATTGAACAGGAAAAAGACTGTGGAAGAAGCCATTGAAGTGATTGAGACAGTGGCTGAGAATGAGTACTACTAACCCAAGAAGCATTTTCCACGTTTAACCTCCAGTTTAACCTTAAACTGGAGGTTAAACACCAGAAGTAAGAAAGGCACCAGGAGCATTTCCACGTTTAAGCTCCAGTTTAACCTTAAACTGGAGCTTAAACGTGTTCGACTATTTCTCTCCTCCAGGGTTGCTTTCTTCATTTCCACGTTTAAGCTTCAGTTTAACCTTAAACTGAAGCTTAAACGTGTTCGACATTTCACACTCCTGGGTTGCTTTCTTCCATTTCCACGTTTAAGTTTCAGTTTAACCTTAAACTGAAACTTAAACTTCAACTTAAACGCCACTTTTTGAAAGGGGTTTCTGGGCCAAATATATTGAAGTTTAAGTTAGCATTTGAGCACAAACATTAACTTAAACGTATTATGGTATGAAACCCAATTGAATATCATGGTTTATGGGATTGGGCCTGAAGAATTGATGAGTCTGGAGCTTCAATTTGTTGAGTCTTGTGTCATTACTTGTTTATCACTAAGTTTGCTCAATGAATGTTACAGAATTGGATCACAGCCTCATCAGGATTATGGACCATAAACCCAAAGCAAAAGGAAATCAGGGAAAGGCCTCAAAGCCCAAGAAACACAACAGAAGCTCAATTTAGAAAGTGTATAAATAGGATAGAATTTAAGTTAGGAGAGGGGGATACACAGAGAACTTTGGATCATTTTCCTTTAGTTTTGTAATTGAATTCAGAGCTATGACTCACTAAACCCCTTTCATTGGGTTAGGGAGCTCTATTGTAATTCAATGAATCAATAATAGTTTTATCTTCTTCTTCAATCTTTTCTCTTGAATTTTGTTAGAAAGCTTCTCGATCTAATTCCATTGGGTAGTTGTCTTGGGAAAGAAACTGCCCATAATTGGAATCCTTCGGAACCTTGGGAAAGGAATGGAGGATTCATGCTAGAGAAGCTTTCTCACAGTGAATTGGATTGGGGTTTGGATGGATATTGTGACATGTAATCCTACCAAATTGTGGTTCATGAAACTGTGTGGTATAATCAGTGATCGAGCATCATCTCTTCTTATGAACATTTAAACCAAGGGATTGGGAATTTGTTTGTTTTTAGAGAGAATTGGTGAGCCAAGGGATTGGGATCCAATCATATAAGATTGCCAAGCAAAATTTAATGAATGCATTGGTTGAGGAAGGGATAAAAGTTGTTTTGATTCGGAGATCTCAATATCTCCTAACACCCAATGAATTCCCATTTCTGATTTACCACTTTCTCTTTACATTCTGCAATTAAATTCATGCAATCACCCCCAACCCTTTTAATTTCAGCAATTTAGCTTCTCGCTCTTTAATTCATGCAATTTTACATTCCGCAATTCTCATCTAAATCTTGATTCCGCTCAACTAGAACATACTTCTAATCCGAATTGCTCACTCAACCAATCCTTGTGGGATTCGACCTCACTCTATTGTGAGTTTTTTACTTGACGATAACCGGTGCACTTGCCGGAAGGAATTTTGCCGATCGTGCAATTTCCTAAATCGTAGCATAACAAGTTTATGCGCATCAGTTAGACAAGCAGAAAATAGTGTTTGAATGTTCAAAAGCATTAAAAGTAAATTCAGAATATTAATAAAGCAAGCAGTAAATTGATGTGAATAATACATGGAGAAAACAGTTAAGACTTCAGAGTTATCCATTTTCCGGAATGAATTTTCTTACTAACTTTTTTAATCATGCAAGATTTAATTCATGGCAAACTATATGTGACTAAACCCTAATTTCTTAGACCTTTTTAGTCTCCTCTAAAATTTATCAACTGTCAATTCCTTGGTCACTTAATTCCAATTAGAGGGTGAAGTTCAATTCTAGTTTATATGCCACAAAAATCCTAATTACCCAAATATAAGAGGATTATATGTCATGTATCCTGTTAAGTCCAAATAATTAGAAATTTAGGAGAATATGTTTTCAAGCTGTTGTTCAAGTAAAGAACTTTTCCAAGTTATACAAAAATTCAATTAGAAAAAGGGTCATACTTCCGTTCCACCCAAATTCATAAGATAAAGAACGAAAACAATTCTTGAATTATAAATCAATACATGAATTAAAATAGAAAAATAATAGTATCAATCCATACAATAGACAGAGCTCCTAACCTTAACAGTGGAGGTTTAGTTGCTCATGGTTCTGAGAGAAAAACTAGGGTTCAGGTAAACTGTAAATTGCAGAATGAGGTAGAAGAGAGAAGAGAGGAGAAGATTCCTTTTATAACTAATCCTAATTAATGTAAAATATATTTTCTAAAACTAAATAATATCTTTTCTTATTTGTAATTAAAATAAAAGATTTAATCAAAATTAAATCAAAGACAATTGTGCAGCATCAAGTAGATGGAAGGGAGACCACTGTTTCCTTTTTAACTGGCGCCTGTAATCATGTGCTTTTGGAGAATTTGTGGTTCTGGCGCCTAACTTGAGAAATTCCAAGTTAGGTGCCACCTTGACCGTACAGCTGGAAGTGAAGTATATACTATTATATATCGTTGGAAAGCTCTGGAAGTTAGCTTTCCAATGCCACTAGAATCACGTCAATTGAACCTTTGTAGCTCAAGTTATTTCTGTTTGAGTGAAAGGAGGTCAGGGTTGACAGCATCATTCGCCTTCTTCTCTTTTTCTACGAAAACTCTATCAAATCCAGCCGAATGCTACCTAAAATAAATAGAATTGTACACAACTCAAAGTAGCATCCATGGTGGCTAAAAGATAATTAATTCTTGATTAAACTTAACAAATTGAATGCAAATTCACTAGGAAAAGATAGAAAAGATGCTCACGCATCACTGTCCTCTCCAGCCCTTATTGTAAATTCACATCTGGGGATTTAGATAGTAAATTGCATATACTATGATTGACTAGTTGTAATTAACAATATTTTGTTTAACTTGTTAAAAAAGCAAACAATGCTTCTTTCAAATGTATATATGTCAATATTAATGTAAATGTTAATGTATATATCTATTCTCAATATCAATGTGTATATCAAATGTTAATATTTATATTTGATTCAAGATGGATTACTCATCTGAGATATTAATTTATATATCTGTTGGAATTGTCTGGCTGCTGTTTTATTCCATGTTCTCAGTGATTGCAATAAGTGTATTTACCAATACATCAGGAACACCAAAAAACACAGTGAACCGAAGTTAATACACTTGTCGAATCGAAAGTTACAAACACACTGTATAGAAATTCAGAGAGCTAATTATAATCTCTCTGACATAGCAAAATAAATTGAATATTCAATAAAGAAAAAATTGACTTTGGGATAAAGAATTTTACAAAAAAAAATGACTATTTATTAAAGACTAACAACGGTCAGAAAATAACCCTCCTATAACCTTGGTGAACCGAACTTTGCTCATAGGTGAACAAAACTTTATATTAATAAAAACTAAAAATCATATAATCCTCTCTTGGATGATTCATATCTGGTGCATTGTAAAGAGTGGAGCTTGACTGAATCAATGATCCGGCATCCAAAAGGTTCAACTACAAAACACATAATTAATTGTATATTAGCAAAACGCACAATTGAATTTTTACCTAATCGAAAGCAAGTCAATTTTACCTCGCTTGGAGCTGTCTTTTTCTTTTTCTTCATGGCATTTGAGATCTTTTTTTCTAAGTTTGATCCAAGTCTGTTATTGGGCCAGCCTCTTGTTTTGATGCGTGGTGGGCTTTGAAGGTCGTTCACATCGCTTAACGTCGCTTCTTCGTGGGATAACAAACTTTTTCCTTTGCTTCTCTCTTGATATTCTTGCATCTCATTCATGACCTTGTCAAATGCCCGGTGCAGAATTCTGGTCAACTCCTCAAACTCGGATGCAAATTCACATATATTGTGCGATTGAAACACCAATTCGTCGAATCTTTTACTTCTCGGCTCCAGTAGAGGCTCATCTTGGCTACTCTTGATGTGTGTGTGCCTCCTCTTTATGTTCTTGCTCCAACGTCCCAGTATGTATTTCGGTGCCACATTATCCACTCGCTTAAAGCTTAGTACTCTTAGAGAATGGCAGTACAATATGCCCCTTGACTCAAACAGCAAGCACTGGCACTTTACCTCTCATGATACTACGTCGTAGGTGACGACAAACTTGTTGAATATGGAGTTGGAAACCTACTCTACGACTTCATATGTTGTGAAACCTAGGGTGGAATGCATTGATCTTGTGATACAGTTCACTTTACCTCTGAATTGAGCTTGAACTTCCCTAAACTTCTCATGGGTATAGACATGCTGAAACTGTGCCTCTATTGCCGATTTTGTTGCACACGATATCATGGTGTGAAAATCTGCAGCATCGAATTCTCTCTCTGTTTGCTCTCTGCTTGCTAGGCAATTGTCGTATTGCTTCACGAATTGTCTCAAGGAGCTGTTGCGTGTAATGAACTTGTTGAAAAATGAATGCATGCTCTCGCTCCTTTGTGTTCTTCTCATCCCGGCCCAGAAGTGGTGATCCAAGTAAACTGGAATCCATATATGCCGATCCTCGTACAGCTCTGCATAATAAACCGAACAAATAAGGTTTGGTGAACCAAAAACATTTCATGTTTTGAAAAAAAAGGTATGGACATGAAAATAATTCGATTTGAAACCTCGGTTACCTGACAGCCACTTGTTGCCTTCGATGCCGTACTTTGTGAGAAAATCATTCCAGTTTCTATCAAATGTGTCTTTTGTGTATGAGTTCCAAACAACATGGCTCATCTATTGATTAATTTTGTTGTGTCTCTTGTAACCATTTAGTTTGTTTGGGATCTTCTTCATGATGTGCCAGATGCACCACCGGTGAATTGCTGTTGGGATGTAGACCTTAATGGCCTTTTAAATTGATGCGCATTGGTCGGTAAGAATGCCTTTTGGTGCCTTCCCTCCCATGCAACGGAGCCAACACTCGAATAACCATTTGAATGATTGGATGTCCTCATTATTCATCAGCGCGTATCTGAGAAGCGTCGATTGACCATGGAGATTCATGCCCACAAAAGAACCTAAAACTAGATTGTACCTGCATAAATAGACACACTAGACCGTGGTGAACCACAATTTGTACATTCACCGAACATAAAACTATATGTGACTGAACAGAATACCTATTTGAGTTGTAGGTAGTGTCAAATGAAACCACGTATCCGAGATACTAACATGCGGCTCTGCTTTTTGTGTCGGCCCAAAATGCATGTTTAATGCAATGATCGGCTTCAAGGTTGAGCTCAAAGAAGAAATTTTGGTTCTTCTCTTTCATTCTTAGTAGGTACTTCCCAAATTCTTTGGCATCGTCTTGTTCCGAAATATTCCGTACTTCCTTTGTGATGTAATTCCTCACATCTTTTTTTATAAAACTTAATTCACGGTGGCTGCCAGCAGCTGCCACAAATGATTGGTAAGTTTTGCTCGGTCTGATTCCGCGCTTCCTCGTTGGTTTCGATGGTGCGACGCACGAACATGTTAAGCTCCCTGGTAGCGTTTGTTTTTGGAAGCAGGACACAGAGACATGGACAACATATGTTTAAAAAGTATTTGGAAGCAGAGACATGAATACTGAACACATTGTCTCTGAGACAGTTTTTTATACTTTTATGTCTACTCTTTTACAAAGGACAATGATGGACACGGGATTTGGAAGAGTGGACACAGACTTTTTTATAAATTTTGTTTTCCTTTTTGTCCATAGATATTTTTTATTATTCCATTATTACCCCTTCTTATTTTTTCTATTGCGTTGTTCTTAGAGATGTACTTTCTTCTTCCTGCTCTTTCTCTATCTCTTTCTTTTTCAGGTACTCTCTCCTTTTTGAAGAATTTTTTATTGGGGTGGATAATTTTTCCTTCTTATCGTTTTTACTTTAGTACCATTTTAACCTTATATTATATTATTTGATTTATAATAAAAATAATAATAAAAATA
>NC_029792.2:36073382-36086401 GCF_000816755.2 Arachis ipaensis
TAAAGGTAAAATTGATCTTTTAAAATGCTAAAAAATAATTTATAAGTTGTAATTGATTTTATATAATTTAAAGAAAAATCAGTTTTTAGATAAAAAAAATTAATTTTTTAAATAAAAATTAATTTTTATGTGCAAAAACTAATTTTTTTAATGTAAAAACGGATTCTTTTTTAAAATTGATTTTTTATTTAAAATTAATTTGGCTTATTAACCTAAACAAATTTTTTTATTAATCAAATTCATATTTATTTTTCTGTTAATCTTAACCATATGTATTCCTA
This sequence comes from Arachis ipaensis, assembly GCF_000816755.2. Classification (NCBI taxonomy): domain Eukaryota; kingdom Viridiplantae; phylum Streptophyta; class Magnoliopsida; order Fabales; family Fabaceae; genus Arachis; species Arachis ipaensis. The sequence continues at coordinate 36,073,664 of NC_029792.2, forward strand.
CATATTAATAATAAATTTAAAAATAAAATAATTATATTTATAAATTTTATTTTAATATAAATACTATTATATATTTTTTTATTAAAATTTTTGGCCTATTCAAATATTTTTTTCAAGTTCTGTCTGTACTCCTACGTACTCTCATTCTTTATTAAATTAGTTTGTACTTGATGTAGAAAATTTGGAATCACATGACTATTTTAGTCATTTCATATAATATTTTAGTCTTGTCCATGTGTATCCAAATATAATACTGGACATTACATTAGTGTATGTCTTGTATATCGTATCCAAACACAATACACAAAAGATAATTTTTAGTGTCTCCGTCCTATTGTTTCTATCTCAGTGTTATGTTCTGTCCTGTCTCTAAAAACAAACGCAGCCCCTATATTGTTTGAGCATCTCTGCCCGATCTGGACAGCAAGGATGTGAGTGATTCAAAATAACTTTGGAAATTGTCCAAACACCAACATCCTTCATTATGTGTACGTAAATCCTGGCCGGATAATTTAACCCAGCTAAAGGGTTTGTCTTCAAAGTTAGAGATATCTTGGATTTTCAGCTCCCCTCTCTAGTGCATACGATTAGTTGATTCTTAATCTTGTCTCCGTCCCAAGTCGTGTTCCTTATTTTCGTAGAAAAACCGGGAAGCTTGGAATAATGTTTGTAGAACTTTCCAGCTTCTTCTAGTGTCTTGAAAATCATTCCCACCTTTGGGACAAATTTTTCATCCACAACACAGCTGGCCTGCATGGTAAACCGAAAATCTTTATTATGGTGAAATAATTTTATAGTGCTCAGTAAACAAAACAGAATATATTCCTCTAATTTTTTTAGGCTCCTTTCTACAAACCGAACCAAAAAATTGCTCAAGGTGAAACAACTCTATAATACTTACCGAACCGAAAAATTTCTCACATTGAACGAAAGATAATCCATTATATAAAACCAAATTCAAAACAACTCTATCTACAATTTAAATATTATCAATTCAATTCAGATTTAGATCACCTCTGTCCATTCAATTCAATTCAAATAAAATTAGCAATTGCATTCTATTGAATTTGATTCAAAATTCAATAATCTAAACCTCATCAAATTGATGCGTTACGGAAGAATAATCCAAATCACACTCATTCAACTGATTTGAAGTTGATTCATTCATTGTTTCAATTCAGAAATCCAAATCGAAGAAGAAAACGAAGAAGAAAAACAACAACAAAGCTAATTACATCGACGTCAATGTAGATCCATAATGCAGAAAAGAAAAACGCGAACAGAGAAGAAGAAGAAATTTTATTAGGTTGAAGAAGAAGAAGAAGAAGAAGAAGAACGAAAACACGAGAAGAGAACAAGGTCTACGTTGAGAAAGGTTTATCACGCAGCAGAAGGTTTACGTTATATACGTTATATGAGGCGCGTGTATAACAAACGACTTTGGGGTAGGGGAACGCGCGTATGGAGGAAGTTACTTGGATAACATCCATGTATTTTTTACATGGATGTAGAGCTTTTCTGTTTCTCATATATATAAGTCTTGTCAGGTTAGAGAATAAAAATTTTAACTTGAAAAATAAAAATAAAAATATTTGAAAATAATAAAAAATAAAAAATATCTTATTATAAATATATAATTATAAATATTATATATATGAAATTATATATGTTAAATTTTATAATGTTTCTTTCTCTTGTTTGCGACAAGTTACAAATCTAGAGAATCCATATTTTACAGTGAAAATAGTTGAGATGAAGTTGTTAATAATAGATTGTCGAGAGAAATAGGTAAAAGAAATTTCCACCCAAGATTTAATAATTGATCTATTCCTAGCATATCGACTCCTACAATGTTGTACCTAACGCATTAAGTATCCCGCCTGGGGAGTACTTTCGCAAGAATGAAACTCAAATTGATGGGGGCTCGCACAAGCGGTGTAGCATGTGGTTTAATTCGATGCAAAGCGAAGAACCTTACCCGGGCCTGACATGCCGTGAATCCTCTTGAAAGAGAGGGATGCCTTCGGGAACGCGGACACAGGTGGTGCATGGCTGTCGTCAGCTCGTGCCGTAAGGTGTTGAGTTAAGTCCTGCAACGAGCGCAACCCTCCTGCTTAGTTGCTAACATGAAGTTTTGAATCCTAAGCAGACTGCCAATGATAAGCCGGAGAAAGGGGAGGATGATGTCAAGTCATCATGCCCCATTATGCCCCGGGTGACACACGTGCTATAATAGTCGGGACAAAGGATCGTGATCCCGCGAGCGTGAGCTAACTCTAAAAATACGTCCTCAGTTCGAATTGTAAGCTGTAACCCGCCTGTCGAGGCCAGAATTGCTAGTAATTGCCGGTCAGCCATACGGCGGTGAATTCGTTCCTGGGCCTTGTACACACCTCCCGTCACATTATGGGAGCTGGCCATGTCCGAATTTGTTACCTTCACCGTAAGGAGGGGGATGCCAAAGGCAGGGCTAGTTACTGAAGTGAAGTTGTGAATATATTTAATAAAATTAAATGAAATAAATATAATAAATAGATAATTTAATATAATTTTTTAATATTATAGAAAATTTTTAATAAAAAATATTCATATATTTTGTATTTATATATTTTATATTTAATTATTTAAAAATAAAAGATTCTGTTACCATTTAAAATATTGTGTATTATAGTATTGTCATTTAAAATATTTAATTATGTACTAGGATATTCTGTATTTATCAGAGTCCATCAATGCTCTTCTTTTATATTAACCTTTGATTTTCATTTAATATAATCTAATGGTCTATATAAATGTGGCATATCCAATAAACTCATAATTACTGTGCTTATTTTATAAGAATTTGTATTGTCTTTTATGAAAATAGATAAAATAGTTTGTATTTTTACTCTTTATGATGTACGTCATATGCGTGCTCCCGGTGTAACACCCTGCCACACAAAGCTTTACGCTTAAGCCGTAAAACAGAGGTCGTGTGGTATTACGACCGCTAAAATAAAATATATACGTAATAATATTGAAAAGAATACAATATACGAGGAGTCTTGAAAAACGGATAAAGCAAAATTGTAAAATAAAAAGTGCAATGCTCAGGAAACGAGATTACTTGCGTGTAAAGAAATCTAAAGCTCATAAGCATAACTATACGGTAAATGGGTATAGAAGGTCAAGAGTACAAAATAATAAGCTCCTAACTCATCTTGCGAAACTAAGGCTGGCCAGAGGATAATTACATACATATATACATAGCCCGAAGCCCAAAAATACATACATTTAAGCCTATTTCTCCATAAACCTCTAAGAGGTACAAAAGTAAAGCAGTATTATACACAAGAGGAGAGTCTAATACATATACATATCAAAATATCAGAAATAAGCCCAAAACAAAACCACTTTGCGGTGTAGAACTCCAGACGCCTAGCGAGGTGTCTCTCGACCTGCATCTGAAAAACAAAAAATAGTATGGGGTAAGAACTGAAGGTTCTCAAAGGCAATCCTAGAACGCCAACACTCAGACATAAATCTTAAGGAACTAAACAGAAACCATAATTGAGTGGTCTTCTAAGAATATCTAAGCCTAGCTTAAACTTAACCTTAACACTAAGTTTTTCCACCTTTCCTCCGTTCTGCGAAGACAGACAAACAGACAATTGCAAGCACAGGTAGGAAACAAGTAGTGCAAGTAGCATATATAATAGTTAACATAATATATTCAATTAGGCATTCCAAAATAATGCATAGCAAACAAAGCAGACAATATGCACATGATGTATGCCTGTCCTATAGCTAATGAGGCTCATCTGTCAGTTATCAAGCCAACCCAATATGTCCGGTTGCTAAACCATAGACTGTCCCTCGACGCGCATCCCCAAGATTCTGTGCATAGCTTTTTCTTAAATATATAAAATTGCTCAATGGGGGTCAACATCCTCGGGAATTTATAAATGCCCGGTCACACTTACGTCATAGGGTCAACAGAGTATTGAGTCTCAACCTGGTATACGTGGTGGCAAGCCACGGTACTTTACCCAAGAAACTCGTATCTTAGATAATTGAGTGTATAAGCCAATAAACATTCATATTCGTAGTACTCATTGCATCAACATATCATTTAAGCCATTGTACCATATACACTCCAAGTTTACACATTTCCGTACATAATTTATCACCTTTTCCACCTTACTTCGCCCCCAAGTTACCTCCATTTCCTAGTTTCAACCTCATCACTAGACCTATTACTATGATATAAGATTAAAAGGATGAAAATAGAGGTTTAGAGGTTGAAATTTAAATTTTAAAACATAAAAATACATTTTTGTCAAAACAGGGGCCACACGTACACGTGGGTACGTGTTTAGACCAAGACGCGTACGCATGCCTCATCTCGCGTACGCGTGCAAACCAGGCAGAATTGTCTGGTTGCGTACGAGGGGTTTCGAAACTAAGATTTCATTTGGTATGAAATTTTCTTTGGTTTAAACTCGTATATTACATTAATGCTTACTTTTTAATCTATGAACATTCCTTTTGATGGAGAGTTTTGCACCCCACTCAACGCCTTTATGAATTCCTCTCTAAACCCTGAACAAATCAAACACGTTACTCATTATTAACATACACACATTCATTGATTCTTCTTTTTGACTTTGCACATCATCTAGTTGATCAGGTGTGCAATTGCTTATGTCATCCCTACAGTTTTGCCAGCTGCCGTGTGGATCCGTTATGCCCAGTATCAAAATATTTTTAATCTAAATCAACATCACGCAGATAATGCTGAGATCATTCAAATAAATCTTCCTATTATGATCAGCAATGTAACAGAATAATATAATCATGTCACCTGCCACGGGTCATAGGCTGCATTTTCAAAAATTAAAGGAGGCCAAGAGTAGAAAAAACACTAAACAGAACAATAATCAACACCCCATAATATTCAGAAGTTCTGATGATAAAAAACAACACCCCTAATCAGAAGTTCTAATTATCAAAATCAATACCCACACCCCTAACCAGAAGTTCTGATAATAAAAATTCATATTCCTTAATCAGAATTTTTATTAATTATAATAATTAATTTTTTACCTGAGAAAGAAGAAGAACACGAACGGAGAAGAAAGTAGAGAAGAGGTGGCGGGGCTAACAGAGAAGCATTAGTCATCACCGAGAAGTAGGGCAGCACTGTCAGTCATCATCGTCGTCAGTCGTCACCGTTGTCAATCGAACGAGGAGTCAGCACTGTCAATCATCACCATCGTCTGTCGAACAAGGAGCTTCGCCATGGGCCAAGGGTGACTCTGAAGTTGGTGAGTGGTGACGGTTGCTGGTGAGAGACTGAGAGAAGGTTGAGAAAGAATGGGTGATGCCGTGCGTGAGGGGAGGAGGCTGCGTGGCTGGGAGAGAAGACACACTGGGAGAGAGGTTTTGGCTCCAAGGGTTGGGGTTTAGAAGAATGGGGTTAGGGGAGAGGGTTATCTTCTTTCTTTTTTCCTAAGTGAAGAACGATGCGAGAATGGGAAATTTTTGGGTTGGGGTTAGGGGAACAATGCCGTTTGGGGGGAAGGGTTTAAAAAAAATTGAAAAATCGTGACCATAGACTACCTTAAGCCACTCCCCAAAACCATGACTATAGGTATTCTATGGTCACCCTTTTTTGAAAAACCGTGACCATAGACCCTTTTAGGTCACTCCCGAAAACCGTGACCATAGACATCTTTAGGTCACTCTCTAAAACCGTGACCATAGACCCTTTTAGGTCACCCTTTCGTAAAACCGTTACCATAGGTCCTTTTAGGTCACCCTTCAAAATCGTGACCATAGATACTTTTTGGTCACGGTGAAAAACCGTGACCATAGACCCTTTTAGGCCACCCCCCAAAATCGTGACCATAGACACATTTAGGCCACCCCCCAAAACAGTGACCATAGGCCCGTTTAGATCACCCTTTTTTGAAAAATCGTAACCATAGACCCTTTTTGGTCACCCCAAAAAACTGTGACCATAGATTTCTTTAAGTCACCCCCCAAAACCGTGACCATAGACCCCTTTAGGCCACCCTTTTTTTAAAAACCATGACCATAGGTACTCTATGGTCACCCTTTTTTAAAAAACCGTGACCATAGCTTTTTCTTTGTCACGGTAAAAAACCGTGACCAAAAAAACTGTGGTCATAGACCTAAAATGTTGTAGTGCCACTGCTCCTCAGGAACCTGTTGAGCCTGTAGTGCCCACTCCATCGCTTGAATCCAGTTATCCGCCTCAGTGGGGTTTAAAGTTTGCCTGAAGGTCGGAGGGTATAACACCCTAATTATCCTAAGCCTTACCTCGTGTCATAAAGCAAATGTTAATAAAAAGTTACGACAGTTCTAAGCTCATACATATAATATAGAAAGGAGTAATATATTCTAGAAGCCCGATGAAAAATTAAGCTCAAAAACAGAGTTTGAAAAGTGCAAAACGTACTCACGAAGCTACATTAAACAAAGCACAAGATATACGTACAGATATCAAGGTATGTGTATATAGATGTATCAAAAGATAATAATATAGAGATCTAGCCGCCGCTCACAGAGTTTGAGCCAGCTAGTTACATACAGACATACAGAGTTTAGATAGTTAAAATAGCTTATACAAACTTCCTCTCAATGTAAGCCTCTAGGCAAAATAAATACAAAAGTGAGAGATTGATGAGAGAACTTTTGCGTGGTCTAGAAATTTGCGGATAAATCCTCGTTGCAAGTATAGTTTCTAAACCTTCAAAAGTCCTTTCATACAAATATTTTGGTTGTCACAAGTAACAAACCCCTTTAAAATTGATAACCGAGTATTTAAACCTCGGGTCTTCTTCTCAAGGAATTGCAGGGAGGTGTTCTTATTATTGGTTATGAGTCTTGTAAATTGGGGGTTTTGAAAGTAAGGAAGCAGTATGTTGAATGATAAGAAAAATAAATAATAATAATAAAATAAACTCTTGGCAAGGTGTTAGAAATTGGAAGTCCAGACTTAGTTATTCTTATCAATAATAATGAAAGTTGAATCTTAATTCCACTTAGTCAACCTTTACTAAAGTAAAGGAAAGTCAAGGGACTAATTAGTTTGATATTCGAATCCTATTTATTTCCTGAGAAAAGGTTGGGATTATTGAAGCTCAGTTCAATTAGCAAGATAACAATTATCAATTATGCTGTTGAATTGGATAACTCCTAAGTTACTGATTTCTTAACCAAAACTAAGAATGTAAAAAGCTAAATATAAATCACAAATCTGAAAATACCTCAATTGCATTAATAAAGAAAATCATAACATGAAAGCCATAAGCCAATTATTCAAAAGATAAATATCAATTAAAGTACTAAGGTGAATAAAAATGGAAATGAAATTAAACAAAAAAGAACATTAAATCTGGGATCGAGAGTCACTCCTAAAACTAAGAGAAGTCCTAAATCCTAATCCTAAGAGAGAGAGAGGAGAGAACCTCTCTCTCTAAAACTACATCTAAAACATGAAAAGTGAATTATGAGAGCCTCCCTATGAATGGATGCATTCCCCCACTTTATAGCCTCTAATCTGTGTTTTCTGGGCCGCAAACTGGGTCAGAAACAGTCCAAAAATCGCCCCCTGCGTATTCTGGTACGTTCAGGTCGCGGACAAGTGACGCGGAGGCGTCGTCCACGCGGCCGCGCGGATTGAAGTTCGCAGATGCGATGCGTCCGCGTGAATCACGCATTCGCGTCACCTAGCATCAGAGAAAATATGACATATTATATATCAAATCGAAGCCCCGGACGTTAGCTTTCCAACGCAACTAGAACCGCATCGTTTGGATCTCTGTAGCTAATGTTATAGCCGTTTGAGTGCGAAGAGGTCAGGCTGGACAGTTTAGCAGTTTCTCCAACTTCTTGTATTCCTTCCATTTTTGCATGCTTCCTTTCCATCCTCTGAGCCATTCCTGCCCTGTAATCTCTGAAATCACTTAACACACATATCAAGGCATCTAATGGTAATAAGAGAGGATTAAATATATCAAAATTAAGACCAAAGAAGCATGTTTTCAATCAAAGCACATAATTAGGAAGGCAAATGTAAAACCGTGCAAATAGTATGAATAAGTGGGTAAAGAGTTGGTAAAATCCACTCAATTGAGCACAAGATAAACCATAAAATAGTGGTTTATCAATCTCCCCACACTTAAACATTAGCATATCCTCATGCTAAGTTCAAGAGAAGCTATAAAGGAATGAAGAGGAATGATAGAGAGTATGCAATGCAACCTATGTATATGAATGTAACTACATGCTAAGATGTTTTTACCTACTTGGTTAAAAATAAACAAATCTTTCAAAAGGAAATATGAACTGGATTTCACTAATTCAAATCATGAAAATGAAGTACAAATAGACTTGTAAGAAGAAAATAGCTTATGAAAGCAGGGAACAAGGAATTGAGCATCGAACCCTCACTGGTAGTGTGTACACTCTAATCACTCAGGTGTTTAAGGTTCGATCTCTCAATTCTCTACTAACCTAATTGCAATTAATGAAGTAATGAAAGAATAAAAGAACTATGCATGTAATATAAACAAGTAAAGCTATAAAGTGATTGAAAAGTGGTTCAAAACATAAATGAAAACCTTGACTTAGGATGAGTTATGGAATCCCTTCCTTGCCATAACCACAACTATGATAATTATCATGAGTTAATCTCGCTTAGTTAACCCCTAACATCGAGGAGTAAGTCAAGCAAGCATAATTGACCTTAATCCATAAGTTCTAACCAACTTACCAAACTAGCTGATAAAAGGCTAGCTTTAATGGAAACAAGAATCGACTAACTTCCCAAGAATTACCACTAAATGTTGGACATTATGGCTCTAGTAATCCATAAACTCATTTTCCCAAGCTAAGGGGTAGAAATCTACCCTATAACTAAGCTTGGCATTTCATCAAACACATAGAGGGCATAAACATAAAACATGACAAAATTGGGAAAATGGTAAAAGCTATGAACCATAAATGATCAAAATCAATAAAAGTAACTCAAACAAATATATAAAAGCCATTAAACATCAAATTAAACACCAAATTAAACACTAGGAATTCAAAATTGCAAAAATATATAAATGTTGACAAGAGACATGAAAATATAAGAAAGTGTAGAACAAGTAATGTAATTAAAAGAGAAATTAAAAAAATACTTACAATGCAATTGCTAGAATCCAAAATCAACTTGAAGTATAAAATTCTACAAACCCTAATTAAAATCCTAAGAGAGAATTTCCTAATCTACACTACTCATACTCCTACTATGTGTTTTTTTCTACTCTAAGATGGCTCTCTTGTTATGTATTGACATTCCCTTAATATAGCCTTCCAAACCAGCCTTCAGCACTTCAGAAATGGGCCTAGAGATCCCCAAAACCGCGCAGCACGTGACTTTTTAATGGAGGCATGCGCTGGTACCTGTGCGCCCACACACTTCGCCGAATTTCCACTTGCGCGTACGCACAGAGGATTGTGCGCACGTACGCATGCTGATTTCCTCCTTGTGCATACGCACGCATCCTTGTGCGCACGCACGCATGGCTGTGTGCTTCCTCCTTATTTTCTTCATGTTTTCTTCCTTGTACATGCTTTCTTCCACTTTTGGCTATCCATTCTTCCTTCCAAGGCCTGAAATCACTCAACAAACCTGTCATGACATCAAATGGAATAAAAGTGGAATTAAATTTCTCATTTCAAGCACAAAAATGCATGTTTTCATATTTAGGTTCAATTTAGGGATCAAACACAAAAGTATGCTATTATGGTGCTTAAGTGTAGGTTTATGTGATGAAATCCACTCAAATCAAGATAAAATATATAAAAAAATATGGACTCATCATCCGACTGCTAAACCATGGACTGTCCCTCAACGCGCAACCCCAAGAGTCTATACATAGCTTTTTCTCAAATATATAAAATTGCTCAATGGGGGAAAACATCCCCGGGAATTTATAAGTGTCCGGTCACACTTACGTCATAGGGTCAACAAAGTATCGAGTCTCAACCTGGTACACATGGTGGCAAGCCACGGTACTTAATTCAGGAAAACTCGTATCTCAGATAATTGAGTGTATAAGCCAATAAACATTCATATTCATAGTACTCATTGCATCAACATATCATTTAAGCCATTGTACCATATAGACTCCAAGTTTACACATTTCCGTACATAATTTATCACCTTTCCTATCTTACTTCGCCCCCAAGTTACCTCCATTTCTTAGCTTCAACTCATCACTAGACCTATTACTATGATATAATGTTAAAAGGATAAAAATACAGGTTTAGATGTTGAAATTTGAATTTTAAAACATAAAAATAAATTTTTGCCAAAATAGGGGCTACGCGTACGCGTGGATACACGTTTAGATTTAAGACGCATACGCATGCCTCATCTCATGTATGCGTGCAAACCAGGCAGAATCGTCTGATCGCGTATGAGGGGTTTCCCGTACACAGCTAACCCGAGTCATGCGTACGCGTAGGCGTACATCTTGGCCCATTTCGCGTACGCATCCCCCTTTACGCGTATGCATGCGTGTCAAACAGAACCGCGTGGTCGAGTAAGGGTGGTTCACGTACGCGTGGACGTACGTTTTATGAAAAATTTTGCTTAGTCTGAAACCTGCATAATTTCACATTTGAATCCTAAACTTCCGACGTGCATAACTTTTTCATTTTAAATCATTTTTCTTTCGTTCTTCGAACAGCGTAAACTTCACGGACCTAATTTTTATATAAAATAAGTTTGAAATAGTTTGAGGGTCCGGAAGCCAAGTTATGGATCGTTGAAGTTCGACCAAAAACCAAATTTTACACAAAATCTCAAAACCTCCATTTTCTTTAAAACTCAATTCCAAGTCAACTTACCATACCCATAACCACCAACACAACATACCTTTCTCAACACCACAACAACCTTCATATCCTACCATTTTTCAATTCAACAATATCATGCATCAACCTCTTAAATACATCAACAAGATTCTCATTTTAACTATCCAACATATATACATATACATATCATCATCAAATCATCATTTGACATCCATCCAACAAACACCAAATCCATATCACAATTTTTATCAAGGTTACTAAGCATTAAATATACTCATACATTCCAACCTATCCTATGGTCATATAGCCTAAATTTTCACAGAACATTATATATTATATACGTGAAACCTAAACCATACCTTGGCCGATTTCCCCTTATTATCCAAGGCAACCCACTAATGCACCGAATACAGCCCCAAGAGGTCCAAAATCTCCAAGGCAATGATTTTCCAAACTCCACCAAGCTTCCAAATCACTTGTACACAATCCCTAATACACGTATATCATACATGCATACTCAAAATTCAATACTTAGCATATTAAATCCAAGAATTAGCTAGGGTTAGTGATCCTCACCGTACCCACGGACCAAGAGAGCCAAGTCTGACAAATTCTACAATCTAAATCAAACCTAGAGGACCAAAATTAACAAATGCTCAACTTGGATACTCACAACCTTCAGAATTTAAAGGGTATAGAAAATGGGGTGATAGGGTGACTTACCTATGAAATTGTTCCGATAGATTCGTAGAGCTCGACGCGGTGGACGCATGACCACAAACGCTGCGGCGATCGGAGCGAGAAGTTATGGAAGTTTGATTTGTGGTGTTAGGGTTTGTTCTTTGTTCCACCATCCCAAGTGTGTTTCCCAGCGTGTTGTGCTTGTGGGAAGGGAAGAGAGCTGAACTCTCTTGGGGTTATGAGACTTGGGTTGGGCCTTGGGCCCATTTTGGATTCGGTTTGGCCGGTTCGGTTCAATCTTAGGCTAAATTCTTTGAAATTAGTGTCAAAATTCTTATTTAAATTCGCTCAATCTTATTTTACTATAGAATTTACGTTTTTAATTTATTTTATTAAAATTTAATTTATTGATTAATTATTCGCTAATTTAACTTAATTAAATCCATAAAATAATAGAGAATGAATTTAAAAAAAAACACCTTTTTTATCTTTATTTACAAGGTATACGTTTTTTATGGGATTAGAAAAAAAAACACTTTTTAGTTCATTTTAGAAAAATACCCTTTACTAATAATATATGTATGTATATAAAATCTATAATTTGGGATAATTGGCCAAAATAAATTAATTGGAAAATAAATTTATTGGATTACAATTTTTGGAGATTGCATAGATAAATGTATTTTTTATATTATAGAAACTGCGACAGGGTTCCGTGGATTAGCAATACACGTAAACTGTTACATTCCTCTAACGGCTTACATTGGATTAGGTAATTAAAAAATCGTTACACCTTTCGGCGGTTTCTTTAAACGGTTTCTTTAATGTTGGACAAAACACATAAACTGCGATAAAAGTGTAGCGATTTATGTTTGAGTATAAATACGATTAATTGAGAAAAAGTTAGAGAGAGAAGTTCAACATTTGAGAGAGAGAGGAAATTGTGAATTGAGAGGGAAAGTTTTTTAAGGCTTATAAAGAATTTGGATATCTGAAATTACTAAGTGTCTGTTTGGATTTACGTTTGTCTTGAATGGAAGTGATTTCATAGAATTGATTTTGGGTAAAATTAAGTCTATGCCAATATGATTTATATTTGGCAATTCTATACTAAAATTGATTCTGATAAAATAAATATTTTTTTTGATAATATTAATTAAAATCACTTTTAGACAAATA
>NC_029792.2:36088757-36092176 GCF_000816755.2 Arachis ipaensis
GATATACTATTATTTTATATATAAGTATATTTCCAAGATAATGAAGTTAAATAAGTCTTTGATATAGACACCGCAAAAAAGTTTCGATGTAAAATTATTTGTGTCAAAAATTTAAACTAGATCTTTTTTAGTTCACTTAACTTTAATTGTGAGAGTTTTTTTTTTTTTGTCTTGTGTTGATTTTTCTTTTGTTAATACGAATCAAATTTTAAAATTTTAAATTATAAAAATTAACATGTCATAAAATTATTTATTTTAAAATTTTAAATTAATTAAAAAATATATAAATAGTTATATTTTTAATAATTACTTCACATTTTTTGTGAAAGAAAAAGAGGTATTTAGATGCTGGATGCTGGGATTAGACATTAACTTAGTTCAATTTTATATATTTTATGTTATGTGAATGACACCATAATTATTGAAAATAATATGTTTAAAATTGAATCTATGTTTCAGAAGTTGAATAAGTATTTTTACTTAAAGATTTAGGAGAATTAAATTACTTTTTGGGAATATAGAAGTTTACAAAACAGCATTAGATCAATTGTATCTTTCTCAAACTAAGTATATTAATAATTTATTCTCTAAATTAGGTTTGGCAGAGCTACTCCAGTGCCAATACCTACGATTAGTTCGTTACAATTACTTTCTACAGAATCTAAAAAGTTTGAAGACCCAAAGCTATTTAAAATAGTTGTGGAATTTTTACAATATTTAATTATTACTAGGCCTGAACTTGCTTTTGTGGTGGCTAAAATCAGTCAATTTATACACTTTTCATTACTTGTGCATTGAAAAGCAGCTAAGAAAGTGCTCAGATATTTAAAGGGTATGAAGGATAATGGTTTACTACTCTATAAGCACTACAAAAAAAAAGCCTATGTATTGAAAAGTATGACCATAAGTCTATGGTCACGATTTTTGACCTATGGTCACGGATTTTCTACCGTGACCTAATCTGCCGTGGCCATAGACGTATGATCACAGATTTAAAGGGGGTGTGAAGGAGAAAGAGGTACTTGGACGCTAGGTGCCTAGCAATTATAAGCCTTTGAAGATATATTGATATGCTTACAAATTTAAATTTGTAAACCTTTTCATCTTTTTAGTGAAATTTTTGTATTATGTGCTTTAATTCTTGTCATTTATGGGGTGTTCCTGCAAGGATGCCGACGCTCAAGTTAGCATGGGTCGCAAGAGAAACTAAGTTAGCGATCATACCTTAGTGCACATATTTGGAATAGTACATATATTTTGAGGTTGTGATGTCATGAGTTTTTCTCCTTATGTTCTTTAGAGGCTATAAGTTGTCCTTGAGATTAAGTTGATCTAAGAGAATGAGTTGCTATTCTCATGAGTTGTTTGATACTTTTTTGTGAAATCATATGTTCATATGATGCTCTTAGGTCTATATATGTAGTTCACTACAAGAAAAATGTTGAATACCGCGGATTTAGTGTTAGAGGTTCGCCGCAGGTTTACCGGTGGATTTACCAGTGGATTCGGCAATAATTTCGTCGAGTAAAACAGTTACCGTCAAATTCAATTTTCTGACGGTAAATTTTTCAGAAATAATTGGAAGAAAAAAGAAAAATTAGCACAACCATTACCGTGAGATTTAATGGTGGAAAAATCCGACGGTAAGATAATTAAATGAAGCGTCCATTTTTGTCACAAGTTATGCTTACCGGCGGATTTTTTCGACGGTATCCACCAGTAAAATTAACCCTAAATTAGAATTTGTGAACCCTTCCCCTTCATTTGGTTAACATTAACAACATCACTTCTCTCTCCTTTCTCTTTGTCCCATCGCCACCATTCGCCACCACCACCACCACCACTGCTACCTTTACTCACTCTGATCGCTGGTCATTGTCACCCGCCACATTGTCACTCATCCACTGTCGCTGCCTCAATGTTGTCGCGTCCTGCACAGCACTCGTTTAACAACGTTGGCACCTCCTGCTCCACGCTTGTTGATCACCACTACGGCCTCCTCCAATCTATCGGTCTTTTCTCGTCATCGCTGTGTCCAACAAAATCGTCAACACCACCAACAACGTCGTTGCCGGCCCAGCAGCATTTTCGCCTCTCATAGTTTTTTTTTCAACATTTGGAAGTTTATGGTTTGTTTAGTGGTTTGAAATTTTTTTTTTTGAATTTGGTAATCTTTTGAGTTTGAATCTCTATTTGTTTTTTTTTTTTAATTTAATTTAACTTTTGTGTGTGTATTGCAGGGATAATAATAGTTAAAATGTAGCAATTAATCTTCTCTTTAATAGTAGAATAGTGACTACTATGTAGCAATTAAAGTAATAAAATCGAGTTATTAAGTATTATAATGAGCGATGAAAAGATAGTGTTCTTTTTGTAACGTCTTTTTTAAAACTGAAAAAACACTTAATCATTCAAATCGGTTCATTGAAACTTCTCATACTTTTGAATTCAATTCTTTGTATTGGACTTATAAAGATATTACAAAACAATATCCTTTTTCTTGCTGTTTTCTTAAGTTTCGTTCTTCTATTATTATTATTATTATTATTATTATTATTGTTGTTGTTGTTAGTAATAGTAGTAGTTTTTACCAAAACCCTAAATCCCCAAAATATCACCCTAACCCTAATTTCCCCAAAAACCTAGCCGCCTTATCTCCTCAACCACCGAATCCCTTTTCTTCCCTAAACACAACTGCAAATTCATAGAAAGAAAGAAAGGGGAAGCAGAGGGAAGGGAGAACGGGGAAGAAGGAAAGGGGGAGAGGGACGAGCCAGCACCGGTTGGCCTCCCCGTCGCCGCCAAGCTGCTCGCCTTCGTGAGGAAGCCCAAAACAGAGGGAGGGAGAGTTGCACGAGGAGGAAAGGGCTGTGATGAGCGGATAATTTATACGCTTTTTGACATTGTTTTTAGTATGTTTTTAGTAGGATCTAGTTACTTTAGGGATGTTTTCACTAGTTTTTATGTTAAATTCACATTTCTGGACTTTACTATGAGTTTGTATATTTTTCTGTGATTTCAGGTATTTTCTGACTGAAATTGAGGGACTTGAGCAAAAATCAGATTCAGAGGTTGAAGAAGGACTGCTGATGTTGTTGGATTCTGACCTCCCTGCACTCAAAGTGGATTTTCTGGAGCTATAGAACTTGAAATGGCGCGCTTCTAATTGCGTTGGAAAGTAGACATCCAAGGCTTTCCAGCAATGTATAATAGTCCATACTTTGGCCAATTTTAGACGATGCAAAATGGCGTTCAACGCCAGCTCTCTGCCCAAATCTGGCGTCCAGCGCCAGAAAAGGATCCAAAACCAGAGTTGAACGCCCAAACTGGCACAAAAACTGGCGTTCAACTCCAAGAAGGACCTCTACATGTGCAACACTCAAGCTCAGCCCAAGCACACACCAAGTGGGCCCCGAAAG
>NC_029792.2:36092199-36095738 GCF_000816755.2 Arachis ipaensis
CCTTAGACTGAATGAGTATCTCTTAGATCTCCTAACCAGAATCTTCGTGGTGTAAGCTAGAATGATGGCGGCATTCAAGAGAATCCGGAAGGTCTAAACCTTGTCCGTGGTATTCCGAGTAGGATTCAATGAATGAATGACTGTGACGAGCTCTGATGAGCGGATAATTTATACGCTTTTTGACATTGTTTTTAGTATGTTTTTAGTAGGATCTAGTTACTTTTAGGGATGTTTTCATTAGTTTTTATGTTAAATTCACATTTCTGGACTTTACTATGAGTTTGTGTGTTTTTCTGTGATTTCAGGTATTTTCTAACTGAAATTGAGGGACTTGAGCAGAAATCAGATTCAGAGGTTGAAGAAGGACTGCTGATGCTGTTGGATTCTGACCTCCCTGCACTCAAAGTGGATTTTCTGGAGCTACAGAACTCGAAATGGCGCGCTTCCAATTGCGTTGGAAAGTATACATCCAGGGCTTTCCAACAATATATAATAGTCCATACTTTGGCCAAGAATAGATGACGTAAACTGGCGTTCAACTCCAGCTCTCTGCCCAATTCTGCCGTCCAGCGCCAGAAAAGGATCCAAAACCAGAGTTGAACGCCCAAACTGGCACAAAAGCTGGCGTTCAACTCCAAGAAGGACCTCTACACGTGCAACACTCAAAGCTCAGCCCAAGCACACACCAAGTGGGCCCCGGAAGTGGATTTATGCATCAATTACTTACTTCTGTAAACCCTAGTGACTAGTTTATTATAAATAGGACCTTTTACTATTGTATTAGACATCTTTGGATTATCTTTTGATCTATTGATCACGTTTTGGGGGCTGGCCATGCCTGGACCTTTCACTTATGTATTTTCACGGTAGAGTTTCTACACTCCATAGATTAAGGTGTGGAGCTCTGCTGTTCCTCAAAGATTAATGCAAAGTACTACTGTTTTCTATTCAATTCATCTTATTTCGCTTCTAAGATATTCATTCATACTTCAATCTTAATGTGATGAACGTGACAATCATCATCATTCCCTATGAATGCGTGCCTGACAACCACTTCCGTTCTACCTTCGACTGAATGAGTATCTCTTAGATCTCTTAATCAGAATCTTCGTGGCGTAAGCTAGAATGATGGCGGCATTCAAGAGAATCCGAAAAGTCTAAACCTTGTCTGTTGTATTCCGAGTAGGATTCGATGAATGAATGACTGTGACGAGCTCCAAACTCGCGATTGCGGGGCGTTAGTGACAGACGCAAAAGGATAGTAAATCCTATTCCAGCATGATCGAGAACCGACAGATGAATAGCCGTGCCATGACAGGGTGCGTTGATCATTTTCACTGAGAGGATAAGATGAAGCCATTGACAAGGGTAATGCCTCCAGACGATTAGCCGTGCCGTGACAGGGCATTGGATCATTTTCCCGAGAGATGACCGAAAGTAGCCGTTGACAATGGTGATGTATCACATAAAGCCAGCCATGGAAAGGAGTAAGACTGATTGGATGAAGATAGTAGGAAAGCAGAGGTTCAGAGGAACGAAAAGCTTCTCCATTCGCTTATCTGAAATTCCTACCAATGATTTACATAAGTACCTCTATCCCTATTCTATTATTTATTATTCGAAAACATCATTATCAATTTATATCTGCCTAACTGAGATTTGCAAGGTGACCATAGCTTGCTTCATACCGACAATCTTCGTGGGATTCGACCCTTACTCACGTAAGGTATTACTTGGACGACCCAGTGCACTTGCTGATTAGTTACACGGAGTTGTGAACCATTGTCTTGGCATCATGTTTTTTTGGTGCCATTTCCAGAGAAAGAAAGAGCAATGAATTTTACATAATTAAAGTGTAATCACGATTCCGCGTACCAAGTTTTTGGCGCCGTTGCCGGGGATTGTTCGAGTTTGGACAACTAACGGTTCATCTTGTTGCTCAGATTAGGTAATTTTCTTTTTGTTTTCTTTTCAAAAAATTTTTCAAAAATATTTCAAAATTTTCTCCTTTGTTTTCAAAAAAAAAATAATATAAAAATGTTTTCAAAACTTTTATTCATAATTTTTAAGAATGAATTCTAGTGTTTCATGAAGCATGTGAAGCCTGGCTGGCTGTAAAGCCATGTCTAAATTTATTTGGACTGAGGCAGCAATTTGTTATCAAGAGCAAGCTAGTTGTTGCTAATCCACCTGCTGCTGTTCCTGATTCACCTGCTGAAGCTTGGCTGGCCATTGGCCATGTTTAGTGTTTTAGACCGGAGCTTTCATTGAAAGCTTGGCTGGCTAGTGAGCCATGTCTAATTCTTGGACTGAAGCTTTAGACTAAGAATGCAAGATTCCTGGAATTCATGTTAAAAATTTTGGAATCCTTATTTTTTCTTTTTCATATAATTTTCGAAAAAAAAATCCAAAAAAATTAGAAAATTATAAAAATCAAAAACATTTTTTGTGTTTCTTGTTTGAGTCATGAGTCATGTCATAAGTTTGGTGTCATTTGCATGTGCATCTTGCCTTTTTCGTAAATTTCATGCATTCATAGTGTTCTTCATGATCTTCAAGTTGTTCTTGGTAAGTCTTCTTGTTTGATCTTGATGATTTTTTGTTTTGTGTTGTATGGTGTTTTTCATATGCATTCTTGAATTCTTAGTGCGTAAGCATTAAAGAATTCTAAGTTTGGTGTCTTGCATGTTTTCTTTGCATTAAAAATTTTTCAAAATTGTGTCTATGATGTTCATCTTGACATTCAAAGTGTTCTTGGTGTTCATCTTGACATTCATAGCATTCTTGCATGCATTCATTGTTTTGATCCATAACTTTCATGCATTGCATCATTTTTCCTGTTTTCCTCTCTCATCATAAAAATTCAAAAAACAAAAAAATCAAGTTCGAAAATTTGAGTTGACTTTTTCAAAAAATTTTAAAATCAAGTTGTTTCTTACGAGTCAAATCAAATTTTCAATTTGAAAATCTTATCTTTTTCAAAATCTTTTTCAAAAATAAAATCTTTTTCAAAATTCTTAGTTATTTTCGAAAATTCCAAAAATATTTTTCAAAAATCTTTTTTTTATTTTTGTATCAAATTTTCGAAAATAACATAATCAATTAATGTTTTGATTCAAAAATTTGAAGTTTGTTACTTGCTTGTTAAGAAAGATTCAAACTTTAAGTTCTAGAATCATATCTTGTGATTTCTTATGAATCAAGTCATTAATTGAGATTTTAAAAAAATCAAATCTTTTTCAAAACTACTTTCTAAAATATCTTCTTATCTTACTTTTTTTAAAAAGTTGGTTTCAAAATATCTTTTCTAACCTCCTAACTTCTTATCTTTTCAAAATTTGTTTCAACTAACTAACTAACTTTTTGTTTGTTTCTTAACTTTTTCAAAACTACCTAACTAACTCTCTCTCTCTCTAATTTTCGAAAATATCTTCCCTCCTCTTTTCTTTCACTCACCAAGGGATCCCTATACTGTGGTATAAAGGATCCATATTATTATTATTATTTTTTCTGTGCCCTCTTCTTTGTCATATGAGCAG
>NC_029792.2:36096392-36096854 GCF_000816755.2 Arachis ipaensis
CCAGTGATCAATAAGGAGCTTCCCTCTGAGGAACCAAAGGACTCTGAGGCTCATCTAGAGACCATAGAGATTCCATTGAACCTCCTTATGCTCTTCATGAGCTCTGATGAGTATTCCTCTTCTGAAGAGAATGAGGATGTTACTGAAGAGCAAACTGTCAAGTTTCTTGGTGCAATCATGAAGCTGAATGCCAAATTATTTGGCATTGATGCTTGGGAAGTTGAACCTCCCTTGTTCATCAATGAACTAAGTGATTTGGATCAACTGATATTGCCTCAGAAGAGACAGGATCCTGGAAAGTTCATAATACCTTCTACTATAGGCACCATGATCTTTAAGGCTCTGTGTGAGCTTGGTTCAGGGATAAACCTCATGCCCCTCTCTGTAATAGAGAAACTGGGAATCTTTGGGGTGCAAGCTGTTAGAATCTCATTAGAGATGGCAGACAATTCAAGAAAACAG
>NC_029792.2:36096908-36097363 GCF_000816755.2 Arachis ipaensis
ATCTGTCTGGCGTTCAGCGCCAGAACAGAGCATGGTTCTGGCGCTGAACGCCCAAAATGGGCAGCTTCTGGGCGCTGAACGCCAGAACAAGCATGGTTCTGGTGTTCAACGCCAGAAATGGCACACAAATGGGCGTTGAATGCCCATAATGGCCACCAACCTGGCGCTGAACGCCCAGAGTTGGGTGCAAAGGCATTTTTACATGCCTAATGGGTGCAGGGATGTAAATCCTTGAACACCTCAGGATCTGTGGACCCCACAGGATCCACTCAGGATCTGTGGACCCCACAGGATCCCCACCTACCTCCGCTCACTTCTTCTCACCACTCTCTTTCACACAACCCCATAAACACTCTTCCCCAAAAACCCTTGATTCCAAAGGCAAGCCGGTTCAGCTAAGAAGATTGGACCTCAAGCCTGTGGCTAGAGGATGGTTGGAGTTCATTCAATGCTCA
>NC_029792.2:36099001-36132073 GCF_000816755.2 Arachis ipaensis
TTTCATACTTTGGCCAAGAATAGATGACGTAAACTGGCGTTCAACACCAGCTCTCTGCCCAATTCTAGCGTCCAGCGCCAGAAAAGGATCCAAAACCAGAGTTGAACGCCCAAACTGGCACAAAAGCTGGCGTTCAACTCCAAGAAGGACCTCTACATGTGCAACACTCAAAGCTCAGCCCAATCACACACCAAGTGGGCCCCGGAAGTAGATTTATGCATCAATTACTTACTTCTATAAACCCTAGTGACTAGTTTATTATAAATAGGACCTTTTACTATTGTATTAGACATCTTTGGATTATCTTTTGATCTATTGATCACATTTTGGGGGCTGGCCATCTCGGCCATGCCTGGACCTTTCACTTATGTATTTTCACGGTAGAGTTTCTACACTCCATAGATTAAGGGGTGGAGCTCTGCTGTTCCTCAAAGATTAATGCAAAGTACTACTGTTTTCTATTCAATTCATCTTATTTCGCTTCTAAGATATTCATTCATACTTCAATCTGAATGTGATGAACGTGACAATCATCATCATTCCCTATGAACGCGTGCCTGACAACCACTTCCGTTCTACCTTCGACTGAATGAGTATCTCTTAGATCTCTTAATCAGAATCTTCGTGGCGTAAGCTAGAATGATGGCGGCATTCAAGAGAATCCGGAAAGTCTAAACCTTGTCTGTTGTATTCCGAGTAGGATTCGATGAATGAATGACTGTGACGAGCTCTAAACTCGCGATTGCGGGGCGTTAGTGACAGACGCAAAAGGATAGTAAATCCTATTCCAGCATGATCGAGAACTGACAGATGAATAGCTGTGCTGTGACAGGGTGCGTTGATCATTTTCACTGAGAGGATAAGATGAAGCCATTGACAAGGGTGATGCCTCCAGACGATTAGCGTGCCATGACAGGGCATTGGATCATTTTCCCGAGAGATGACCGAAAGTAGCCGTTGACAATGGTGATGTATCACATAAAGCCAGCCATGGAAAGGAGTAAGATTGATTGGATGAAGATAGCAGGAAAGCAGAGGTTCAGAGGAACGAAAAGCATCTCCATTCGCTTATCTGAAATTCCTACTAATGATTTACATAAGTACCTCTATTCCTATTCTATTATTTATTATTCGAAAACATCATTATCAATTTATATCTGCCTAACTGAGATTTGCAAGGTGACCATAGCTTGCTTCATACCGACAATCTCCGTGGGATTCGACCCTTACTCACGTAAGGTATTACTTGGACGACCCAGTGCACTTGCTGGTTAGTTATGCGAAGTTGTGAAGATATGTTTAGACCATGGTCCTGTGCATCCGTTTCTGGTGCCATTGCCAGGGAATCAATTTCGAACAACAATTCACAACCTGAGTAGCAATTTTGCATACCAAGTTTTTGGCGCCGTTACCGGGGATTGTTTGAGTTTTCGGCAAGCTTTTGGTCCGGTAACATCAGTGCCAAGTTTGATCCGGCAACAACACAAAGTTTTTGGCGCCGTTGCTGGGGATTGTTTGAGTTTGGACAACTGACGGTTCATCTTGTTGCTCAGATTAGGTAATTTTCTTTTTGTTTTAATTTCAAAAATTTTTCAAAAATCTTTCAAAATTTTCTCCTTTGTTTTCGAAAAAAAAAATGTTTTCAAAAATATATTTTTCTTCAGAATTTTTAAGAATGAATTCTTGTGTTTCATGAAGCATGCTAAGCCTGGATGGCTGTAAAGCCATGTCTAAATTCATTTGGACTGAGGCTTGCAATTTCTTATCAAGAGGAAGCTAGTTGTTGTTAATCTACCTGCTGCTGTTCCTGATTTACATGCTAAAGCTTGGCTGGCCATTGGCCATGTCTAGTGTTTTGGACCGAAGCTTTCATTGAAAGCTTGGCTGGCTAGTGAGCCATGTCTAATTCCTGGACTGAAGCTTTAGACTAAGAATGCAAGATTCCTGAAATTCATATTAAAAATTTTGGAATCCTCATTTTTCTTTTTGATAATAATTTTCGAAAAAAAAAATAAAAAAAATTAGAAAATCATAAAAATCAAAAATATTTTTTGTGTTTCTTGTTTGAGTCTTGAGTCATATCATAAGTTTGGTGTCACTTGCATATGCATCTTGCATTTTTCGAAAATTCATGCATTCATAGTGTTCATCATGATCTTCAAGTTGTTCTTGGTAAGTCTTCTTGTTTGATCTTGATGATTTCATGTTTTGTGTCTTTTCTCGTTTTTCATATGCATTCTTGAATTCTTAGTGTCTAAGCATTAAAGAATTCTAAGTTTGGTGTCTTGTATGTTTTCTTTGCATTAAAAATTTTTCAAAAATGTGTTCTTGATGTTCATCTTGACATTCATAGTGTTCTTGGTGTTCATCTTGACATTCATAGCATTCTTGCATGCATTCATTGTTTTGATCCATAACTTTCATGCATTGCATCATTTTTCATTGTTTTTCTCTCTCATCATAAAAATTCAAAAAAAAAAATATTTTTCCCTTTTTCTCCTCATCAAATTCGAAAATTTGAATTGACTTTTTCAAAATTTTTAAAATTTAGTTGTTTCTTATGAGTCAAATCAAATTTTCAATTTGAAAATCTTATCTTTTTCAAAATCTTTTTCAAAAACTCATACCTTTTTCATTCTTTTCAAAAAATTCAAAAATCTTTTTCAAAATATTTTTCAAAAATCTTTTTCTTATCTTTATCAAAATTTTCGAAAATAATATTAACAATTAATGTTTTGATTCAAAAATTTCAAGTTTGTTACTTGCTTGTTAAGAAAGATTCAAACTTTAAGTTCTAGAATCATATCTTGTGATTTCTTGTGAATCAAGTCATTAATTGTGATTTTAAAAATCAAGAAGTTCTTTCCTCCTAAAAAGCTGAGCAAGCTTAGAGTGGATGTTCAAACTTTTAAACAGAAAGAAGGTGAATTCCTCTATGAAGCTTGGGAAAGATACAAACAGTTGACCAAAAAGTGTCCTTCTGACATGCTTTCAGAATGGACCATCCTGGATATATTCTATGATGGTTTATCTGAGCTATCAAAGATGTCACTGGACACTTCTACAGGTGGATCCATTCATCTAAAGAAAACGCCTACAGAAGCTCAAGACCTCATTGACATGGTTGCTAATAACCAGTTCATGTACACTTCTGAAAGGAATCCTGTGAGTAATGGGACGCCTATGAAGAAGGGAGTTCTTCAAGTTGATACTCTGAATGCCATATTGGCTCAAAATAAAATATTGACTCAGCAAGTCAATATGATTTCTCAGAGTCTGAATGGAATGCAAGCTGCATCCAATAGTACTCAAGAGGCTTCTTATGAAGAATAAGCTTATGATCCTGAGAACCCTGCAATAGCAGAGGTGAATTACTTAGGTGAACCTTATGGAAACACCTATAACTCATCATGGAGAAATCATCCAAATTTCTCATGGAAGGATCAAAAGCCTCAACAAGGCTTTAATAATGGTGGAAGAAACAGGTTTAACAATAATAAACCTTTTCCATCATCCACTCAGCAACAGAATCAAAAACAGCAAAAGAAAAATCACACCCTGGAGGAGCATCTGCCTGGCGTTCAACGCCAGAACAGAGCATGGTTCTGGCACTGAACGCCCAAAATGGGCAGCATCCTGGCGCTGAATGCCCAGAACAAGCATGGTTCTGGCATTCAACACCAGAAAAGGAAGCAAATGGGCGTTGAACGCCCAAAATGGGCACCAACCTGGCGCTGAACGCCCAGAGTTGTGTGCAAGGGCATTTTACATGCCTAATTTGGTGCAAGGTTATAAATCCTTGAACACCACAGGATCTGTGGACCCCACAGGATCACCTCAGGATCTGTGGACCCCACAGGATCCCCACCTACCTCCACTCACTTTTTCGCATCTCCATTCGCTTATCTGAAATTCCTACCAATGATTTACATAAGTACCTCTATCCCTATTTTATTATATTATTTTTGAAAACTGCATAACCATTTGATATCCACCTGACTGAGATTTACAAGGTGACCATAGCTTGCTTCATACCAACAATCTCCGTGTGATTCGACCCTTACTCACGTAAGGTATTACTTGGACGACCCAGTGCACTTGTTGTTTAGTTATGCGAAGTTGTGAAGATATGTTTAGACCATGGTCCTGTGCATCCGTTTCTAGTGCCATTGCCAGGGAATCAATTTCGAACAACAATTCACAACCTGAGTAGCAATTTCGCATACCAGGCTGGCACCAGCCACGTGAACCACTGCCACATCGCGTCTGTCGCCGTCTTCGAGGGTTCCTATCGCCGCTATTGTCCTCGTCGTGAATCCATCGCCGTTGCTGCAGTTGTCCGTGCCGTTGTCGTTGCCGAAGGGAGCTAGCATCGCCGCCGTCCATGGATGAAGCAGAGGAGAGAGAACCGCGAGGAAGAGAGGACTGCGACCTGTCCAGCCGCCGTGCCCAGTCACCGCTCATGTCGCCGGCACCGTCTTCGTCTGAACTGTGGCTAGTTCCGCCGCTGCTGAAGCTTCTGGCCGCGCCTCTGCGTCGCCGGAGCTCCACGCCACCACTGCCGCTGCCGAAAACCGTCTCTGAAGCCTAATTGCTTGGTAAACTCTAAACCTTGCTTCAACTTCTTTGTCTATTAAGTCGATTTTAACCGTTAGAGTAGTTGTTGAGGTTGTCTGTGTCAGGATATACGATCACCGTGAGTTTCTCTGCCGCCGTCCAAGCTGCCACCAGAAGGATCCACCACAGCCTCCTCTGTTCTTGTCTTCGAATCAAAACTGCCCTTTTTCCAATTTCATTGTTAATTCTGCTATTTCTGAATATGTAACTCCTCTATCCTTGCTCTGCTGCCATTTTATTCCTCTGCTATGATCTTTTAATTATGACCGCTGATGAGCGGATAATTTATATGCTTTTTGGCATTATTTTTACATAGTTTTTAGTATGTTTTAGTTAATTTTTAGTATATTTTTATTAGTTTTTTATTCAAAATTCACATTTCTGGACTTTAGTATGAGTTTGTATATTTTTCTATGATTTCAGGTATTTTCTGGCTGAAATTGAGGGACTTGAGCAAAAATCTGATTCAGAGGCTGAAAAAGGACTGCAGATGCTGTTGGATTTTGACCTCCATGCATTCGAAATGGATTTTCTGGAGCTACAAAAACCCAATTGGCACGCTCGCAATTACGTTGGAAAGTAGACATCCAGGGCTTTCAAGCAATATATAATAGTCCATACTTTGCCCGAGTTTTGACGACGCAAACTGGCATTTAAACGCCAACTTCCTGCCCTATTCTGAAGTTAAACGCCACAAACAGGCTGCAACCTGGCATTTAACTCCAAGAGAAGTCTCTACCCGTGTAAAGCTCAATGCTCAGCCCAAGCACACACCAAGTGGGCCCCGGAAGTGGATTTTTGCATCATTTACTTATCTCTGTAAACCCTTGTAACTAGTTTAGTATAAATAGGATTTTTTAATATTGTATTTACATCTTTTGATCATTTTTTATCTTGGGATCAGGTCTTGGTCATTCTGGTTCCCCCTCTGGGGCCAAAGCCAATGAACACCATTATCACTTATGTATTTTCAACGGTGGAGTTTCTACACCCCATAGATCAAGGTGTGGAGCTCTGTTGTTCCTCATAAATTAATGCAAAGTACTATTGTTTTTCTATTCAATTCAAGCTTATTCTTATTCCAAGATATTCACCGTGACACTCATCATCATTCTCACCTATGAACGCGTGCCTGACAACCACTTCCATTCTATCTGCAATAGCTTGAGTGTTTATCTCTTAGCCTCCATTCCGAAAGATCATAGTCTTCGTGATATAAGCTAGAATCAATTGGCAGCATTCTTGAGATCCAGAAAGTCTAAACCTTGTCTGTGGTATCCCGAGTAGAATCTGGGATGGGATGACTGTGACGAGCTTCAAACTCGCGAGTATTGGGCGTAGTGACAGACGCAAAAGGATCAATAGATCCTATTCCAACATGAGTGGGAACCGACAGATGATTAGCCGTCCGGTGACAGCATATTTGGACCATTTTCACTGAGAGGACGGACGGTAGCCATTGACAACAGTGATCCCCCAATATACAGCTTGCCATGGAAAGGAGTATGAATGATTGAATGAAGGCAGTAGGAAAGCAGAGATTCAGAAGGAGCAAAGCATCTCCATACGCTTATCTGAAATTCTCACCAATGAATTACATAAGTATTCCTATCTTATTTTATATTTTATTTATATTTTAATTATAAAAACTCATAACCATTTGAATCTGTCTGACTGAGATTTACAAGATGACCATAGCTTGCTTCAAGCCAACAATCTCCGTGGGATCGACCCTTACTCACGTAAGGTTTATTACTTGGATGACCCAGTGCACTTGCTGGTTAGTTGTGCGAAGTTGTGAAGAAGAATTGAGATTATGATTGTGTGTACCAAGTTGTTAGCGCAGTTGAGATCACAATTTTGTGCACCAACCGCGTATGTCTCTGTTTTAGTTCTGCTAAGGTATGTTTGAAAAATTAAAATTGGTGCTGCTGCTACCGTTTTGGTCACATTGGAATCACTGCTGCTGCCATAAAACAAAAAGGGAAGGGAGTTACTATGTTTAACCTATGTGAATTCAGCTAGTTGAGGTAGGGGCGTCTTTCTTAAACTTGTTTTTCTTTCCAGAGTTGTTATAAATCAATATTAATGCGTGAATTGGATTGAGTTGTTTTGGATGAACAAGATTATTAGTTTGATTGACAGATTGATCGATTGAGAAAGTTGGGTGTTTTGATTAGTTGAATGATATTGTTAAAGTGGTTTCCCTTGAATTATCGGAGGAGATTTATTATTGGCATTTAGTTTAACTTTAGAAATGGTTTGATTTTAGAAAATATTTAATATTGAAATTTGATTTGATGTCGGAATCCGATTTTAAAACAAATTTGGAAAGGATTTGATATTTGAAAATGGTTTGTTTACTGAGAATAATTTACTATTTTGAAAATGGTTCGAACAGGGTTTGAGGAATAGTTTGGTTTGAAACTGTTTGAGAAAATCGAGAGTTCTTAATCATAGACTGGATTCTGGATTTTATAGTTTCCTTGGATTGAGTATGGTTGCTGTGAAAATGGTTATTAGAAATGATTTGAATGATTAACGGGCGCTTGGTTTGGTTTGGTTGGGACCCGGAAAGGGTGGCAGAGTTCGAGTTTTAGAGGAGATACTGCCGAAATTTTATAAAATTGGAAGTTTCATTTGAAGTAATTATTTAAAAAGATTTGTTTTTTTTTAAGTTTATATGTTTTAAGATTGATTTATAATGAATGGAATGGAAAGAAGGATGATGAGGATTTTCTTTGAAATATGGTTTTTGAATGAATTTGGAAATGAGATTTGGATTGAAGAATGATTATGATGTTGAAAATGTTGAGATATGAACTTTGAATTATTCACATGGCTTATGATCTTTGAATTATCTGAGATACGAGGTTCCCTGGATAAAGTACGATGGCTTGCCACCACGTGTACCAGGTTGAAAACTCGATACTCTGTTGACCCTACGACGTAAGTGTGACCAGGCACTATATAAATTGCCGGGAATGTTACCCCCATTGAGCAATATTGATTATTTGAGAAAAAGCTATGCATAGACTCTTGGGGATGCACGTCGGGGGATAGTCTAAGGACAATTCAGACTTGTCGGGTTGGCTGGATAACCGACAGATGAGCCTCGTCAGCCATAGGACAGGCACTCATCATATGCATTTGTATACTTTGCTTGTGTTTGAACTTGTTTTGGTTTGCCTAATTGCTAAACTGTTCTTAACTGCTACTTGAACTATTTGCTGTAACTGCTACCTAAACCTGTGTTTTCCTTGTCTGTCTTGCCTGTGTTTGTCCTGGCGTGCTATATTTGAGAATGAACTTTGATGCTAGATTAATGATCGTGTTGTTTGATTGCGTGGTTGGTTTTTGATTGAGATTTTCTCATAAGAAAGGAAAGGTTTCGGATTTTGGAAAGATTATACATTGTTTCTTTGAAAAGGTTTTGAACGATTTCCTATTGGTTTTTAAAAGATTCATAAGGCAATGATAATCACTGAGCTTGAAAACAGTTTTTTTATTGAATATATTCTTATGACAACTTTGAAACTCTGTGGTGAGACCGTGTGGTTAGGTTCTCACCCCCTACAGCTTTACCTTTTCAAGAACCAGATGAAGAAGCATTAAGAAGAGTTATACTGCGTTTGGTTTATATGTTGTTGTATTAATTAGTTTATTTTCTTCCCTCGTCTTTGTTATTACAAGTTTGTAAGAGGGATAGGAATTATATGTTTTATATGTATATTATACTATGAGTTATTATGTAAGGAGTCTTGTATATGAATCTATGTCTGCTTGTATTTTTCTTAAGATAAGGTATTAATTTCTGGTTTTCAAGGAAATCAGCAATACAGTGTCGAGTCACAGGCTCTTATTTTAGTATTTAGCATGTAAAGTAGCCGTAATACTTCTTGCTATCAGAGTAGCGCAGCCAGAAGCATGACTTCTGATATTGAGGGTGTTACATTATGGTATCAGAGCGGTCTTTCCTATAGAGCCTAAGGAATGGACTGGTTATACTTCAATTGCATATTCTGAAAGTCTCTCATGTAGTAGGTCTTGTTTGGATAATGAGAATAGAGCTTTAAGTACATGACGGTCTATTGATAAATACCATTAGTCTTGCATTGCATAATTCCTGGTATTAAGTTTGGCCAGCTTAAGACTAGTGAATTATGTATATGTAAGCACTAATGGGTCGTCATAGACGATATGCGAGTCATAGATAACGCGAGTCGCAGATTTCGGGAACGTTAGAAACTAAGTTTTAGAGATTAGTTCCATTTCGACGTATAACCTTTATTCGTGCTTGACGTTATCTTTTTCTTTATCAATTGTATTAGAATCTCTAGTTCTTGATTTCTTTCTTGGAATGTGTTTTGGATATTTTTCTACCATATCTTCTCATTCATATATATCCTTGCTTGATTATGTTCCTAATTGTTGCTTGAATCTTTAAGGAACATTCAACCTTAACACTGTTCATAAATTTGGTATTTGTTGATTTGATCTCAAATTAGTTTTGGTGCAATGCATAATCCTTGATTCCTAAATTATTTGAAATCTTAAGAGTCGCGATTCGTAGTAAATTGATTATGCGATTAAGTTCTCTTGTTTCGTGTTCTGCAACTATTGCGTGTCCTGCTCGGATTACAATTTTTGGTTTTTTGTTTCTTCGTAAAATTGATGAGAACTGACCTTGTTTTAATAAAATGTATCAATTATAGTAGTCTTCTTTTACAACTCTTATTTAGAATCTCTTTTGAAAATAGTTTCATTTTGGTTCTTTTTCTGTTTGATTCTGATTGTAACCATTATTTTAATTCTAAATTCTTCAACCTTTGATTTTATAAGTACTTCCCTACAAAAAAAAAATTCTTTATATATATATGTTTACTTAACTATGTATCTACGAACTCTTCAAATTTCCTAAAGCAAGATTTCTATTTTCATTTCAATTAATTTTCATTTAATAAACTTCATACAAATCATTTTAATTTGAATTTGATCTAGTATAACATAATATTTACCTTTGTTTAGTTTTCTTTGAAAAAATATTGAATTTATATACTTTCTTTAGAAAAAGATAAACCAATTCTTTTAGGTTCAATTTGAAGTTGTTCTAAATTGTTGTACTCTCTTTTCTATTATTGCCCATGTCGAAGCTCTTTGATTCAGAATTTCTTCTTAAGCTTTCGAATTTAACTCCCTTTACACTCTTCATTGCTTATATACATCCTTGTCTGTTGATAATCTCGCGTATTCTTTCAAATCCTTGCGAAGTACCATCCTTGTTCAATTGGGAACTTGAGTATTCTCCCGATTTCTTGTAAATACCATTTCTGTCGTTTGTAATCTTCTCAAGTTTAATATTTGTTATGTGTTAGTTTTAAGGATGCGATTTGTGCGCTCAGAAAGTGAATTTAGTAAGTGTACGAGGTTATAAGGAGTCACGGAGTTTCAAGGTAACGCAAACATCTATACTTTGTTTAGTTCCCTCAATTGTTTATTTCATATCTTCTCTTTTTACTAGGTAAGATGATCTTCCACTTAAGTTTATTTATTCCTTGTGAATCTTTCGTTTGATTGAGTTCCTACATATTCCCTTGGATTTTGTAAATGACGTCCTTGACTTTGGTCACTTTCTTGTGAATCTTGTACTTTGATTTAGCTTGAATTCTATTATAATGGATGCACCGTTTTCTTTTCATCGTCTCCATTGAAGTTCTTTAATTTCTCCATACGTCCGCCTCTTATTTGTAAACTACTATCTGAATCTTTAAGAACATCTATCCTTGTCATTATACTTCTCTTTATGAAATCTTGTACTCTTTGACATAATATTGGAATTGTTTTGGGTACGATGCTAACCCTTAAATCTTTGAAAATGTAAAGTGTCCCTTTTTAATATGTTGTATTGACTTATGTGGTCTATATTGTGTCACTCAATTTGATATGTCGTTCCTCCTTCTTTTTCCTTGGAATGTAATTTAAATTTCCTTGCTTCAGCATTTGTACCTTACGCATATATTAACTGTTTACACTTCTGACTATGTTAAAACTCTTGCAACACGGATATTGATTCCATATTCTTCCACGAACTATGAAACCTCCATGATCATTTGAAGTTGTTCCGCAGTAATGCATCACCATAGTCTTTAATCATTCCTTTTCTATGAAATCTCATACTTCTTCAACTCAGCTTGGATATGTTTCAAACTAATGCGCTGATTTCCTTCTTATTGATCCTATTGAATTTTTTTGATCTAAAACTTATCCTTGAAGTTGTCAATTGATTTCTTTCTAGAAAACTCCATTGTTTGAGCATCCTTGTTTACCTGCAATTGCATTTATTCTTTCAAATTCTCGCGAACAATGTCCTTGTCGCTTTTTCTTTCTTTTCTATGGTCTATTATCTTTCTGAGTATGCTCTAGATTAGTTTTGGTGTCTTGTGCGATCGTTAGACTTAACAAACGGCACATTAGCTCTTTAGGACACGTTTGGTGAACACAAAAGGTGAAAATTTGTAAATATACGATGTTGCAGGGAGTTGTGGAACCTTATTTCATGTGAAAGAAGTTTTTTTATGTTGGGTTTGTGACCATTAAGATTTGCAAAGTGTTGACGAGGTTGAAAACCTTCGGATAAGTTGCTCAATGAAGCACGGTTAAGAATGGTGGAGATAAGTTATGTTGAAGTTTGAATAGTTGAGTCTTTGAAGTTGGTATGAGATTAGTATATGGACGTTGAGCACATCATTTTAACCCCGGCTTGTTCCATAGCCTTTTGCCACCTTGTTTTACCATCGCACGTTTGAAACATATTATTTTGTGCATCAAGCCTATCTTGTAACTTTGTTTCACATAATACTTATACCCTTTATATTTTTATGCCATATGAAAATTCTAGTATTTGAAACTATATGAATATATATACTAAGAACTTTTTGCCTTTTCTTTAAATAAGTTCAAGAGTGAAGTAATACGAAATCTCTTTAATTTTGTATCAATTTTCGAGGACGGAAATTTTTATAAGGTGGGTAGGATGTAAGACCCAAGACTTTTGAAAAGTCCTATTTTGAATCAATCTCAAATTATATATTTATTTATGGTTTTAATTTCAGAAATGATTTTTATTGAAAATAATTAAAGGCAATTATTTGGACTTGAAATAAATTAAGGTTTTTATCCAAATTCTATACCTATGGATTATTTTCCTATTTATGATTTAAAGTTCTGGAAATTCGAAAATAATGAGGTTTGGCTATTTAAATTAGAATTTTGTGTAATTTTATAATTATTGAATTATTTTCTATATTTAAATTATAAAATTGGTAGTTAGGAAATGATCATAATTTTATATGATTTAATTTTAGATAATTTAATTTATATCATTTAATACATTAGTTAAAGATAAGGAAAAAAATTAATTATATTACCATAAATTTTAAATTAGAGTAATTTATTGAGAATCAATTAGTATTTTTATACCACAAATAATATTTTAATTTATTAAAAAATAATTAGTATTTTTATACTACAAATAATATTTTAAAGTAACTTTAGAGATTAAATTAGTTTTTTAATATTAATACTTTATGCTCTAATTTTATTAAAATTACCAAATTAACCCTATACCTAATTTTTACCAAAACCCTAAATCCCCAAAATATCACCCTAACCCTAATTTCTCCAAAAACCTAGCTGCCTTATCTCCTCAGCCACCGAATCACTTTTATTCTCTAAACCCAGCAGCAAATTCATAGAAAGAAAGAAAGGGGAAGCAGAGGGAAGGGAGAACGGAGAAGAAGGAAAGGGGGAGAGGGACGAGCCAACACCGGTTGGCCTCCCCGTAGCCGCCGAGCTGCTCGCCTTCGTGAGGAAGCCCAAAACAGAGGGAGGGAGAGCTGCGCAAGGAGGAAAGGGCTGGCACCAGCCACGTGAACCACTGCCACATCGCGTCTGTCACCGTCTTCGAGGGTTCCTGTCGCCGCTGTTGTCCTCGCCGTGAAGTCGTCGTCGTCGTTGCTGCAGCTGTTCGCGTCGTTGTCGTCGCCGGAAGGAGCTAGCATCGCCGCCGTCCATGGATAAAGGAGAGGAGAGAGATCCACGAGGAAGGGAGGACCGCGACCAGTCTAGCCGCGGTGCCCAGTCGCCGCTCATGTTGCCGGCGCGGTCCTCGTCTGAACCGTCGCCAAATCCACTGTTGCTGAGGCTTCTGGCCGCGCCTCTGCATCGCCGGAGCTCCATGCCACCGCTGCTGTCGCCGAAGACCGTCTCTGAAGCCTATTTACTTGCTAAACTCTAAACCTTGCTTCAGCTTCTTTGTCTATTAAGTCGATTTTCACCGTTAGAGTGGTTGCTGAGGTTGTCTATGTCAGGATATATGGTCACTGCGAGTTTCTCTGCCGCCGTCCAAGCTACCACCAGAAGGATCCACCACAGCCTCCTCTGTTCTTGTCTTCGAATCAGAACTACCCTTTTTCTAATTTCAATCTCAATTCTGCTATTTCTGAATATATAACTCCTCTATCCTTGCTCTACTGCTATTTTGAGAAAACCGAGAGTTCTTAATCATTGACTGGATTCTAGATTTTATAGTTTCCTTGGATTGAGTATGGTTGCTGTGAAAATAGTTATTAGAAATGATTTGAATGATTAACATGCGCTTGGTTTGGTTTGGTTGGGACCCGGAAAGGGTGGCAGAGTTCGAGTTTTAGAGGAGATACTGTCGAAATTTTATAAAATTCGAAGTTTCATTTGAAGTAATTATTTAAAAAGATTTGTTTTTTTAACTTTATATGTTTTAAGATTGATTTATAATGAACAAATGGAAAGAAGGATGATGAGGATTTTCTTTGAAATATGGTTTTTGAATGAATGGAAATGAGATTTGGATTGAAGAATAATTATGATGTTGAGAATGTTGAGAATGTTGAGATATGAACTTTGAATTATTCACATGGCTTATGATCTTTAAATTATCTGAGATACGAGGTTCCCTGGATAAAGTACCATGGCTTGCCACCACGTGTACCAGGTTGAAAACTCGATACTCTGTTAACCCTACGACGTAAGTGTGATCGGGCACTATATAAATTCCCGGGAATGTTACCCTATTGAGCAATATTGATTATTTGAGAAAAAGCTATAAATAGACTCTTGGGGATGCACATCGGGGGACAGTGTAAGGACAATTCAGACTTGTCGGGTTGGCTGGATAACCGACAGATAAGCCTCGTCAGCCATAGGACAGGCATGCATCATATGCATTTGTATGCTTTGCTTGGGTTTGAACTTGTTTTGGTTTGCCTAATTGCTAAACTGTTCTTAACTGCTACTTGAACTATTTGCTATAACTGCTACCTAAACCTGTGTTTTCCTTGTCTGTCTTGCATGTGTTTGTCCTGGCGTGCTATATTTGAGAATGAACTTTGATGCTAGATTAATGATCGTGTTGTATGATTGCGTGGTTGGTTTCTGATTGAGATTTTCTTATAAGAAAGGAAAGGTTTCGGATTTCTAAAAGATTAAACATTGTTTCTTTGAAAAGGTTTTGAATGATTTCCTATTGGTTTTTAAAAGATTCATAAGGCAATGATAATCACTGAGCTTGAAAATAGTTTTCTTATTGAATATCTTCTTATGACAACTTTGAAACTCCGTGGTGAGACCGTGTGGTTAGGTTCTCACCCCCTACAGCTTTACCTTTTCAAGAACCGGATGAAGAAGCATTAAGAAGAGTTATACTGCGTTTGGTTTATATGTTGTTGTATTAATTAGTTTATTTTCTTCCCTCGTCTTTGTTATTACAAGTTTGTAAGAGGGATAGGAATTGTATGTTTTATATGTATATTATATTATGAGTTATTATATGTAAGGAGTCTTGTATATGAATCTATGCCTGCTTGTATTTTTCTTAAGATAAGGTATTAATTTCCGGTTTTCAAAGAAATCAGCGATACAGTGTCGAGTCACAGGCTCCTTTTTTCGTATTTAGCATGTAAAGTAGCCGTAATACTTCTTGCTATCAGAATAGCGTAGCCGGAAGCATGACTTCTGATAGTGAGGGTGTTACAGTTGGCCGCGGAAATCTAGAGACCGTGCACAAGCCCCCACATTTTCTCCTACATAATAGAACAGCTACCCAAGTTGGAAGCAAAATAAATGATATATCTCCCTAAGTGATCCCTAAATACTTCACCGCACACCGCACTATTATAGTTAGCGAAAAAGGAACCATCAACATTAAGCTTAATTTCATTTTCATGAGGAGGGATCCAATAGATAAGGGTACTAGAAACTGGCTTATTTGCTTCTACCTCCAATGCACATTCATGACATGTAGATATTCCTCAAGCCTAGTCTTAATCTGGATGAAAGCTGTAGCGAAAAAAATCAATATACCTTCAAAAATAAGCTTATTACAGCAAAACCAAATGTGAGATGCTGCAATGCCAAAAAGGTTTGACCACTTTGATCTCTTCGAGAGATTACTTTGCAGCCAATTCAGCATGTCAGAGTTTAGGAAATGTCGGAACTGATCGGCGGGTAGGTAGGGGCAAGTAGGAGGTTTCACCAAACGTTCCTAGCCAAAAAACAGTCTCGAATGACATGGAGAGTGGATTCAACATCGTTTCTACACCGAGGGCAACGATCGTCATTGGTAAGGTGGCGCTTCTTCCTTTCCGTATTTGTAAGAATGGAGTCATGAGCAATAAGACAAATGAATAAATGCACTCGTTCAGGTCCTTTCCAACTCCAAACAAGGATGAAAATGTTGCTAGAGCTGTCAGTGGTATTCTGGATATATTGATAAGCAGATTTGAGTTTAAAGCATCCATCTGAGGTGAAAGTCCACATAATCTGGTCTTTATCTTTCCAAGGGGACGGCGGGAGAATCACAACAATCTTGCTAACTACATCATCCGGGAGCCATTCTTTGATTTTGTTAGTGTCTCAATCCCCCGAAACAGAGAAAAAATCTGTCAAGTTACTAGAATAATCAATGCTTCTGTTGCTTACCTGATTAACATGCATATCCAAACTCCCTAAATTTGGGACCCAATTATGTTTCGAAAAGTTGATGCTTTTACCATTGGCAACCCGCCAAATGGTGTTTTTAGTGACATTCTCCCAATTAGCGCATACTCCTTTTCAGAGGTTCGAGTTGCTTTGCTTTCTTTCTACCCGAGGAATAATGTCATCACCTCCACCATATTTGGATCGCAAAACCCTTGTCCACAGGGCATCCTTCTTCTCAATGAGCCCCTAGCCAACCTTCACCATGAAAGCCTTATTAAGAGCATGGGCATGGCGAACACCCAAGCCTCCATTTTTCTTTTGCTGGCCCACTTTCTTCCAACTTAACAAGTGGATCTTCTTCGTTTGTTCAGTTTTTTCCCAAAGAAAATTCCTGCATTTACGATCAATGAAATTACAAGTAGTAATAGGAAGTAAGATAGTTTGCATAGTATATAAAGGAATAGAAGAAAGGACAGAATTCACCAGGGTAGTTCTTCCTGCCAAGGAAAGAGAGGACGCCTTCCAGGAGTTAAGCCTGGAGTTGAGTTTGCTGAGAATTTCATCAAAAGTGTTATTTGAGACCTTTGAAAGATGAAGAGGAACCCCAAAGTACTTCCCAAATTTTTC
Organism: Arachis ipaensis; assembly: GCF_000816755.2. Classification (NCBI taxonomy): domain Eukaryota; kingdom Viridiplantae; phylum Streptophyta; class Magnoliopsida; order Fabales; family Fabaceae; genus Arachis; species Arachis ipaensis. Next base: position 36,115,259 of record NC_029792.2, read on the forward strand.
AGTTCTGGTAAAACCCAAAGCTTCACTCATCTCTTCTCTAATTGGGCTTCTAACATTTTTAGAAAAGAAAACATGCGTTTTTTCTTGGCTAACCTTTTGTCCGGATCTCTTACAAAAGGCACTTAGACATCTATTAATGACACTAGCTTGCTCCATACTAGCTTTAGCAAAAAGAATCAAATCATCCGCAAAAAAATAAGCACGACCCTCCTCTCTTAATATAAACAGGCTTCCAGAACCCATAATTTACAGCACAATTAGTGAGTTTATATAAATGGCTTTTACCGTTACACTTTCTTTGTAAAGGATTCTGATTTAGCTAAATAGATCTTAGACAATTTAAACTTATTGATGAGTTTAAAAAACTCCAAATTCAATTAGTGATGATCAAACATTATTAATACAATTAATTACAAAATTATTAATTTGATCTTCATGTTATATTTACTAATAAATAATTTTGTTATGCAGAATTTGCTGTTGGGCCGAAAGAAAAGAAATATACAACAAGCCCATTAAAAATATTTTCAGCATTGATACAAAACCTTTTTTATTCTTGTGGCTGAAACAATGATTTGCTAATTGGGCCAGATTTAGTCATTGTTATTATTAGCCCAAGTTAATATTTTTGCTAGAAACTAGCTTCCTTGGTCCGAAAACAAAAAAGAGAGAAAGCAAGGAATGCTTCCAACGGATCCCATTTCCATCATGTGGTGAATTTCAAAGTTATTAAACTTGCTTTAATTGCATTGAAACCATGAGAGAGAAATTAGCTATTGATTTGATTACTATCATTAAATGCTACATGCTACGTAAAGTAAAGAAAAGGGAAAGTAAATTAATTCATTTTGATTTCTTCACAGAGAAAGCATGGAAGCTTTTGCAAGCTATCAGAAAAGAGAAGAAGCTAGGAGCAAGGCCATGGTAATGATGGCTTCAAGAAAAAAAAAATATGAAGTATGGAGTAAATTAAAAAAAATAAAAACATGCAATTGACACCAAACTTAAAATATGAAACTAAACTCAAACAGGAAAACTCAATTATTAGTTTGTAAAAATTTTTCGAAAAATTTAAAAAGAGAAAATAAGAATTTAAAAAAATTCAACCAAAAACAATGATAGAAGACTCTAAACCAAAAAAAAGAAAAATTTTTCCTAACCTAAGCAACAAAATAAACCGTCAGTTGTCCAAACTCAAACAATCCCTGGCAACGGCGCCAAAAACTTGGTGCACGAATTGTAAATCACACTTTTCACAACTTTTGAATCTCGTCACAGTCATTCAATCCCTGAATCCTACTCGGAATACCACAGACAAGGTTTAGACTTTCCGGATTCTCAAGAATGCTGCCAATGGATTCTAGCTTATACCGCGAAGATTCTGATTAAGGAATCCAAGAGATACTCATTCAATCGAAGGTAGAACGGAGGTGGTTGTGAGGCACACGTTCATAGGTTGAGAATGGTGATGAATGTCATGGATCATCACATCCATCATATTGAAGTGCGAATGAACATCTTAGATAGAAACAAGCGTGTTTGAATAGAAAACAGAAATAATTGCATTAATTCATCGAGACACAGCAGAGCTCCTCACCCCCAACAATGAAGTTAGAGACTCATGCCGTCAAAGAGTACAAAGTTCAGATCTAAAAATGTCATGAGGTACAAAATAAATCTCTAAAAGTTGTTTAAATACTAAACTAGTAACCTAGGTTTACAGAAAATGAGTAAACTAAGATAGATTGTACATAAATCCACTTCTGGGGCCCACTTGGTGTGTGCTGGGGCTAAGACTAGAGCTTTACACGTGCCTAGGCTGTTTCCAAAGTTAAACGCCAGGTTGTAACCTGTTTCTGGCGTTTAACTCCAACTTGTAACCTGTTTCTGGCGTTTAACACCAGAATGCAACATGGAACTGGCGTTGAACGCCAGTTTACGTCGTTTATCCTTGAGCAAAGTATGGACTATTATGTATTTCTGGAAAGCCCTGAATGTCTACTTTTCAACGCAATTGAGAGTGCACCATTTGGACTTTTGTAGCTCTAAAAAATCTATTTCGAATGCAGGGAGGTCAGAATCCAACAGCATCTGCAGTCCTTTTTCAGCCTGAATCAGATTTTTGCTCAGCTCCCTCAGTTTCAGCCAGAAAATACCTAAAATCACAGAAAAATACACAAAATCATAGTAAAGTCCAGAATTATGAATTTTGCCTAGAAACTAATAAAAATATACTAAAAACTAACTAAAACATGCTAAAAACTACATGAAATTACCCCCAAAAAGCGTATAAAATATCCGCTCATCAAGGAGACATTTCTATTTTTTCTCCTAAGCCAGCAAGAGAATCTGGAATAGAACAACCCACTGAAACTCATCAAAGCTCAACAACACTCTGAAAGGCAAGAGAATGGAAGTCCATGAGGGGCTATCCTCATGACTTTATCATTGGTGATCCCTCTCAAGGTGTAACAACAAGATCCTCCACCAAAAAGCAATCCGAACCAAGAAATCTTGCTCTCTTGTCACAAATAGAGCCTAACAATGTAAAACAAGATCTTGAAGACCCTTCTTGGGTCAAAGTCATGCAAGAAGAGCTCGCTCAATTTGACAAGAATAAGGTTTAGACACTAGTACCTCATCCAGATGGTAAAAAGGTAATGGGTACTAAGTGGGTTTTCAAAAATAAATTAGGTGAGGATGGAAAGGTTGTTCGTAACAAGGCTAGATTAGTGGCCCAAGGTTATGATCAAGAAAAGGGTATAGATTTTGATGAGTTTTTTGCTCCGGTAGGAAGAATGGAAGCAATTAGGTTGCTTCTTGCCTATGCTGCCCATAAGGGTTTTAAAATGTTTCAAATGGATGTCAAATGTGCTTTCCTTAATGGCTTTATTGATAGAGAAGTGTTTGTGGCACAACCCCCTAGTTTTGAAGATAAAAAATTTCCAAACCATATTTTCAAACTCTCTAAGGCTCTTTATGGCCTTAGACAAGCTCCAAGAGCTTGGTATGAAAGGCTTAGTGCCTTCTTATTGGAATATCAATTTCAAAGGGGTACCACCGATACTACTTTATTTATTAAAGCATCTAATGATGATATTCTCCTAGTTCAAGTTTATGTGGATGATATAGTGTTTGGATCGGCCAATGAGTCATTGTCTGAAGAGTTTGAAAAACTAATGACTAGTGAGTTTGAAATGAGTTTAATGGGAGAGATAACATTCTTTCTTGGCCTCCAAATTAAAAAAACTCCTAGTGGCACTTTTATTCACCAAGGAAAGTATGCAAAAGAACTAATCAAGAAATTTGGCCTAGAAAATTTCAAACCAATACCAATGCATCCAAACACTAAACTTGAAAAGGATGATGATGGCAAAGATGTGGATGAAACACGGTATAGAGAAATGATAGGATCTCTCATGTACCTTACCTCCTCTAGATCGGGTATTGTTCAAAGTGTGGGTATATGTTCAAGATTTCAATCTCACCCAAACGAATCCCATCTTTCGGCCGTTAAACGCATCATTAGATACATTAAGGGAACTAGTGATTATGGATTATGGTATCCAAAATCTGATGATTTTTGTGCAGAAGGGTTTTGTGATGCAGATTATGCGGGAGATAGGGTGGATAGAAGGAGCACATCCGGCATGTGTTGCTTCCTTGGAAGCTCACTCAACATGTGGTCAAGCAAAAAACAAGCCACAGTGGCTCTATCCACAGCCGAAGCTGAATATATTTCTGCATCTACATGTTGTTCACAATTAATTTGGTTGAAAACTCAGTTGAAAGATTACAAATTAAAAATCAATAGTATACCCTTATTTTGTGACAATATGAGTGCTATAAAGATTTCTAAGAACTCTGTTCTACACTCAAGAACCAAGCACATTGAAATCAAATATCATTTTATTAGAGAGCATGTGCAAAAGGGTACTATTGATATTCAATTTGTAAAATCTGAAGACCAACTTGCTGACATTTTTACAAAACCCCTATGTGAAGACAGATTCTACTCTTTGAGAAAAAGTTTGGGAATGATATAATTAAGCTCTGTTGATAATTTGTGAATTCTTTTGATTCTGTTTGGTTTTGTCTCGTAGGAAAGCAGGAGACAAATTTCAGGCTGTGATGAATAGGCCATGATTCAGGGGGAGACTGAACTGATGTTAATTATCTTGGGCCTCACCAAATCTCTTTGACCTTACTCTGACCCATTTTTGAGTTCCTCATTTTTTAATCATTTTTTTAGGAAATTGTCATATCAAATCTAGTTGGAAGAGGTTATTGTCAAATCAAATCTTTTTTCTTCCCTCATCCCTTGATTCTAGGAGCTAACCATTCAGTTTTATTTTTAAAATCCCTCATTGGTTAATAACCGTGCTCCTTAATGGGTAATAATTACCCCACTTCTCTCTCCAATCAGCATTTAATGCTTCCTTAACCTCCCACCTTTCTCCACTCACTTCAGCCCCCCTCTTCATCTTCCCTCTCCCTTCTCCATTCTCTTCATAACATGAAAAAGAAAGTTGCCCCAAGGAAGAGTAACCGAACCCCCTTACCAAAAAGTCCTCCATTTACAACCCCTCAAACCCATACACACATTCATATACACTCCACATCTTCATCATCTCCTTCACCATCATCCAAACAAACCGAAACAATGAGAAGGAAAGTGATAGCGCAGAAAACCTCATCCAGGAAAAAGATTAGAAAGAACAAGGGACCAATCATGGAAGAAGAAGATGAGGAGTCTCAAACCTCCATTCCTCACTCACCACCGAAGAAGGAAACACCACATGCATTTGCCCAAAGCTCTCAGAAGACCAAAGGTTACGTGCTACGTAACACAAAGGAACCACCGAACCTGGAATTCCTGGATTTCAAGAATAAATACAACAAAAGTCATTCACATTTTGATCCTGGAAGGTTCAATTCTTGTGCGTCTTATGAGTTCCACAAAGATGTGTTGAAGAAACGTCACTTATGTGCTTCACACATAGTGAACCTTGACTCTCTTGCTGCTAAAGGAATCGACTTTATTACTCTTTTTGAGAACATGAAGTGGACTCCCCTATTCAAAATTCAGAAACCTGTATACCCAATCTTGGTTCGAGAATTTTATGCAAATATAAGGCTGATTGATGGTGCAATTCATTCCTATGTGAAGCGGGTTTACATGACTCTGAGCAGAGAAACAATAAGCGCTGCCCTGGGTTATGTTGATGAAGGATCAGTAGCTTATATGTCCGAAAAATGGGATTCCCAAGTTGGAGTCACCTATCAGATTGCTCTGCAACAAATCTGTGAAAATTTATCTGGACTGGATGGCACGGTTCCAACTCACAAAGCCCTTGGTTCGGAAAGAGCTTTGCTGCACAGAATCATTACTCACATTCTGACTCCACAGAGTGGCTCATACAATAGAGTAACCGTTTCTGATTCCCTTGTGCTTTTTGCTGTTATTACTTCATCTCCTATTTCCTTTGCATATATCATGGTAAGGCATATGTAGAATTCTGTTAGAAGCACCAAAAAGGCTAACCTTCCCTATGGCATATTTCTTACCTACATCTTTGAATACTTCAATGTTGATCTAACTAATGAAGATGTAGAGAACAAAGTCTCATCAATTAAGGGAGGAGGAGTTTCAGGTAAAGGAACCAAAGGAAAACAGTCCATGCCCTCTGATAGTGATCTTGAGAGCCGCCCATCCGAGCTGTCCAAAGTGGCAGAATCAATCAAAGAGGTTCTCACTGAGTTTTTTAACATGTCCAAACTGATGGTGCAATCTTACAAGGCGACTCGGAAGCAAGCATTCGAAAATGAAAGAGCTTGAATAAAATGCGAAGAAAGAGTGGGTCTAATGCTTCAGAATCTTGAAGAAGAAATGGGGGATGCTGATAAGGATGATGAATCTGGATCGGAGTACAACCTTTCTGATGATTAACTTATTTGAATTCTGGTTCTATTTGGTTTATTTTGATACTTTGTAGGCTGTTTGGATACTTTAGACCTATGTTACTTTGTTAAACTCTTGGATATTTTGGTTATGGTTATATTTGTGTATGCTCCTTTGTCACACTTTTGCAGGTTCCCCTTTGATGACAAAAGGGGGAGGAAAGATTGAAAATTTGAAAAGTTGAAAGAAACAGGGGATATAGGGGCTGAAATTCTTTTGTGATTAATGATCACCCCTGTGCACGAAATTGTGATCTCAGGCAACGGCGTTAAAAAACTCTGTACGCACGTCTTAATAAATTGTTTTTTATTCACAACTTCGATACAACTAACCAGCAAGTGCACTGGGTCGTTCAAGTAATAAAACCTTACGTGAGTAAGGGTCGATCCCACGGAGATTGTTAGTATGAAGCAAGCTATGGTCACCTTGTAAATCTCAGTCAGGCGGATATAAAATAGTTATGGAGTTTTTGAAAATAAATAATAAATAAACAGAGAATAAAGATAGAAATACTTATGTATATCATTGGTGAGAATTTCAGATAAAGGTATAGAGATGCTTTCGTCCCTCTGAACTTCTGCTTTCCTACTATCTTCATCCAATCAGTCTTACTTCTTTCTATGGCTGGCTTTATGTAAGGACATCACCATTGTCAATGGCTACTTTTCATCCTCTCTGGAAAATGGTCCAATGCGCTGTCACTGCATGGCTAATCGTCTGGAGGCATTACCGTGGTCAATGGCTGCATCCTATCCTCTTGTGAAAATGGTCCAAATGCTCTGTCACAGCACGGCTAATCATCTGAGGTTATCGATCATACTGGAATAGGATTCACCCTCCTTTTGCTTCTGTCACTACGCCCAGCACTCGCGAGTTTGAAGTTCGTCACAGTCATTCAATCCCTGAGTCCTACTCGGAATACCACAGACAAGGTTTAGACTTTCCGGACTCTCATGAATGCCGCCATCAATCTAGCTTATACCACGAAGATTCTGATTAAGAGATCCAAGAGATAATCATTCAATCGAAGGTAGAACAGAAGTGGTTGTCAGGCACGCGTTCGTGGGGGAATGATGATGATTGTCACGTTCATCACATTCATGTTGAAGTGTGAATGAATATCTTAGAAGCGAAATAAGTTGAATTGAATAGAAAAACAGTAGTACTTTGCATTAATTCATGAGGAACAGCAGAGCTCCACACCTTAATCTATGGAGTGCAGAAACTCTACCGTTTGAAAATACATAAGTGAAAGGATCAGGCATGGCCGAGAGGCCAGCCCCCAAAACGTGATCACAGGATCAAAAATACAATCCAGGATGTCAAATACAATAGTAAAAAGTTCTATTTATAATAAACTAGCTACTAGGGTTTACAGAAGTAAGTAATTGATGCATAAATCCACTTCCGGGGCCCACTTGGTGTGTGCTTGGGCTGAGCTTGAATGTTACACGTGCAGAGGCTCTTTTTGGAGTTGAACGCCAGGTTGTAACGTGTTTCTGGCGTTCAACTCTGGTTCGTGACGTGTTTCTGGCATTTAACTCCAGACAGCAGCATAGAACTGGCGTTCAACGCCCTTTTACGTCATCTAAACTCGGTCAAAGTATGGACTATTATATATTTCTGGAAAGCCCCGAATGTCTACTTTCCAACGCAATTAAAAGCCTGCCATTTTGAGTTCTATAGCTCCAGAAAATCCACTTTGAGTGCAGGGAGGTCAGAATCCAACAGCATCAGCATTCCTTCTTCTATCTCTGAATCTGATTTTTGCTCAAGTCCCTCAATTTCAGTCAGAAAATACCTGAAATCACAGAAAAACACACAAACTCATAGTAAAGTCCAGAAATGTGAATTTAACATAAAAACTAATGAAAACATCCCTAAAAGTAACTAGATTCTACTAAAAATATACTAAAAACAATGCCAAAAAGCGTATAAATTATCCGCTCATCACAACACCAAACTTAAATTGTTGCTTGTCCCCAAGCAACTGAAAATAAAATAGGATAAAAAGAAGAGAATATACTATAAATTTCAAACTATCAATGAAACATAGCTCCAATCAGATGAGCGGGACTTGTAGTAGGCCCTCCTATCCACTAATTCTCAAAGCCTTGGGATCCTTTTTATTACCCTTGCCTTTTGGTTTTAAGGGTTATTGGCTTTTTGCTCTTACCTCTTGGTTTTAAGAGCTTTTGGCTTTTTCTGCTTGTTTTTTCTCTTTTTTTTTCTATTTTTTTTTGCCATTTTTTTTTCTGCAAGCTTTGTTCTTTGCTGCTTTTTCTTGTTTCGAGAATCATTTTTATGATTTTTCAGATTATCAAATAACATGTCTCCTTGTCATCATTCTTTCAAGAGCCAACATATTTAACATTCTTAAACAACAACTTCAAAATACATATGCACTGTTCAAGCATTCATTCAGAAAACAAGAAGCATTGTCACCACATCAACATGATTAAACTAGGTTCAAGGATAAATTCGAAACTCATGTACTTCTTGTTCTTTTGAATTAAAACATTTTTCATTTAAGAGAGGTGATGGATTCATAGGACATTTATAGCTTTAAGACAAAGTTACTAACTACTAATGATCATGTAATAAGACACAAACATAGATAAGTACTTAACATAGAGAAAACGAAAAACAGAGAATGTAAGAACAAGGAATGAGTCCACCCTTAGTGATGGTGGCATTTCCTTCTTGAGGAACCTATGATGTCCTTGAGCTCTTCTATGTCTCTTCCTTGTCTTTGTTGCTCCTCCCTCATTGCTTTTTGATCTTCTCTAATTTCATGAAGGATGATGGAGTGCTCTTGATGTTCCACCCTTAGTTGTCCCATGTTGGAACTTAATTCTCCTAGGGAGGTGTTGATTTGCTCCCAATAGTTTTGTGGAGGTGGATGCATCCCCTGAGGTATCTCAGGGATCTCTTGATTTGCAGCCACATGTTCTACCACTGAGCTATAGACCCTTGAGATGAATCTTTCCATCTCCATGACTCGGAGGTGGAAGCCTTTATCTTCCCTTCCCCTTTTCTAGAGATTTCTCCGGTCTTAGGTGCCATCAATGGTAATGAAAAAATAAAAAGCTTATGCTTTTACCACACCAAACTTAGAATGTTGCTCGCCCTTGAGCAAAAGAAGAAAGAATAGAAGAAGAAGAAGAAGAAGAAGATATGGAGGAGATGGAGGGATGTGTGTATGGATGTGAGTGGTGAATGGAAAATAGAAGGGATGACCATGAATGAAGAGAGAGAGGGTGATGTAGGTGGGGATCTTATGAGATTCACAGATCCTGAGATGATCCTGTGGTGTCCACAGATCCTGAGGTGTCAAGGATTTACATCCCTGCACCCATTAGGCATGTAAAATGCCTTTGCATGCAATTCTGGCGTTGAACGCAGCCAGATGCTTGTTTCTGGCGTTCAGCGCCAGCTCTTCTTCACTGTGCATTTCTGGCGTCTGAACGCCAGGATGCTGCTTGTTTCTGGCGTTCAACGCCAGAAACATGCTCTGTTCTGGCGTTGAACGCCAGACAGATGCTCCTTACTGGCGTTTAAACGCCAGTGAGATCCTCCTCCAGGGTGTGATTTTTCTTCTGCTGTTTTTTATTCTGTTTTCAATTTTTATATTTATTTTGTGACTCCACATGATCATGAACCTAATAAAACATGAAATAACAAAATAAAATTAGATAAATAAAAATTGGGTTGCCTCCCAACAAGCGCTTCTTTTATGTCAATAGCTTAACAGTGGGCTCTCATGGAGCCTCACAGATGTTCAGAGCATTGTTGAGACTCCCCAACACCAAACTTAGAGTTTGGTTATGGGAGTTCAACACCAAACTTAGAGTTTGGTTGTGGCCTCCCAACACCAAACTTAGAGTTTGACTGTGAGGGCTCTGGTTGACTCTGTTTTGAGGGGAGCTTACTGTGCCTCTTTTCCATGTTTACAGAAGGATGACCTTGAGTTTTAAACACAAGGGAGTCCTCATTCCATTGAAGGACTAGTTCACCTCTGTCAACATCAATCACAGCTCTTGCTGTGGCTAGGAAGGGTCTTCCAAGGATGATGGATTCATCCTCATCCTTCCCAGTATCTAGGACTATGAAATCAGCAGGGATGTAAAGGCCTTCAACCTTTACTAACACGTCCTCTACTTGTCCATAAGCCTGTTTTCTTGAATTGTCTGCCATCTCTACTGAGATTTTAGCAGCTTGCACCCCAAAGATTCCCAGTTTCTCTATTACAGAGAGGGGCATGAGGTTTATCCCTGAACCAAGGTCACACAGAGCCTTTTCAAAGATCATGGTGCCTATGGTACAAGGTATTAGGAACTTTCCAGGATCCTGTTTCTTCTGAGGCAATATCAGTTGATCCAGATCACTTAGTTCATTGGTGAACAAGGGAGGTTCATCTTCCCAAGTCTCAATACTAAATAATTTGGCATTCAGCTTCATGATTGCACCAAGGTACTTGGTAACTTGCTCCTTAGTAACATCCTCATTCTCTTCAGAAGAGGAATACTCATCAGAGCTCATGAATGGCATAAGGAGGTTTAATGGAATCTCTATGGTCTCTAGATGAGCCTCAGATTCCTTTGGTTCCTCAAAGGAAAACTCCTTATTGATCACTGGACGTCCCAGGAGGTCTTCCTCCTTGGGATTCACGTCCTCCCCTTCCTCTTTGGATTCGGCCATGATGGTTATATCAATAGCCTTGCACTCTCCTTTTGGATTCTCTTCTGTATTGCTTGGGAGAGTACTAGGAGGGGTTTCAGTGATTCTTTTACTCAGCTGGCTCACTCGTGCTTCCAAATTTCTAATGGAGGACCTTGTTTCATTCATGAAACTCACAGTGGCCTTAGATAGATCAGAGACTAAGTTTGCTAAATTAGAGGTATTTTGTTCAGAGTTCTCTGTCTGTTGCTGAGTGGATGATGGAAAAGGCTTGCTATTGCTAAACCTGTTTCTTCCACCATTATTAAAGCCTTATTGAGGCTTTTGTTGATCCTTCCATGAGAGATTTGGGTGATTTCTCCATGAGGGATTATAGGTGTTTCCATATGGTTCACCCATGTAATTCACCTCTGCTATTGCAGGGTTTTCAGGATCGTAAGCTTCTTCTTTAGAAGATGTCTCTTGAGTACTGTTGGATGCAGCTTGCATTCCATTCAGACTTTGAGAAATCATATTGACTTGCTGAGTCAATATTTTGTTTTGAGCCAATATGGCATTCAGAGTATCAATTTCAAGAACTCCCTTCTTCTGAGGCGTCCCATTACTCACAGGGTTCCTCTCAGAAGTGTACATGAACTGGTTATTAGCAACCATGTCAATGAGTTCTTGAGCTTCTGCAGGCGTTTTCTTTAGGTGAATGGATCCACCTGCAGAAGTATCCAATGACATCTTAGCTAATTCAGACAGACCATCATAGAATATATCCAGGATGGTCCATTCTGAAACATTGTTAGAAGGACACTTTTTGGTCAGTTGCTTGTATCTCTCCCAAGCTTCATAGAGAGATTCACCTTCTTTCTGTCTGAAGGTTTGAGCATCCACTCTAAGCTTACTAAGCTTTTGAGGAGGAAAGAACTTGGCTAAGAAAGCCGTGACCAGCTTATCCTAAGAGTTCAGGCTATCTTTGGGTTGAGAGTCCAAACACACTCTAGCTCTGTCTCTTACAGCAAAAGGGAAAAGCATGAGCCTGTAGACTTCAGGATCTACTCCATTAGTCTTAACAGTATCACAGATCTCCAAAAATTCAGTTAAGAACTGAAAAGGATCTTCAGATGAAAGTCCATGGAACTTGCAGTTCTGCTGCATCAGAGAAACTAATTGAGGTTTCAGCTCAAAATTGTTTGCTCCAATGGTGGGGATGGAGATGCTTCTTCCATGTAAATTGGAATTAGGTGCAGTAAAGTCACCAAGCATTCTCCTTGCATTATTATTATTTTTGGCTGCCATCTCCTCTTCTTGTTCGAAAATTCCTGACAGGTGCTTGCTGGTTTGTTGTAATTTAGCTTCTCTTAGTTCCCTCTTCAGAGTCCTTTCAGGTTCTGGATCTGCTTTAACAAGAATATTCTTGTCCTTGCTCCTGCTCATATGAAAAAGAGGGAACAGAAAAATAATAATAATAGGGATCCTTTTTGCCCAGGTATAGAGGTTCCCTTTAGGTGAGTGGAAGAAAGGAAGAGTAGAAGAAAAGAAGAAGAGAAAATCTGAACTCAGAGAGAGAGAAAGGGTTCGGATTTTTGGTGAGTGAGGAAGAGATGTTAGTAAATAAATAAATAAATAGAAGGAGATGAGAGAGAGAGAGAGAGAATTTTCGAAAATTATTTTTGAAAAATGGTTAGTGATTTTCGAAAATAGTTTTTGAAAAAAGTTAGTAATTTTCGAAAATTAAAATCAAAAATTAAAATAATTAGTTAATTAAAAAGAAATTTTGAAAAAGAGGGAAGATATTTTCGAAAATTAGAGAGAGAGAGTTAGTTAGGTAGTTTTGAAAAAGATAAGAAACAAACAAAAAGTTAGTTAGTTAGTTGAAACAAATTTGAAAATCAATTTTGAAAAGATAAGAAGATAAGAAGTTAGAAGGGATATTTTAAAATCAAATTTTTGAAAAGGATAAGATTTTGAAAAAGATAAGATAAAAAGATATTTTTGAAAAGATATGATTGAAATTAGTTTTGAAAAAGAATTGATTTTTAAAATCACAATTAATGACTTGATTCACAAGAAATCACAAGATATGATTCTAGAACTTAAAGTTTGAATCTTTCTTAACAAGCAAGTAACAAGCTTGAAATTTTTGAATCAAAATATTAATTGATGATGTTATTTTCGAAAATTATGTGAGAAAGATAAGAAAAAATATTTTTGAAAAATATTTTTAAAATTTTCGAAAATAACTAAGAAAAATGAAAAAGATTTGATTTTTGAAAAAGATTTTGAAAAAGATAAGATTTTTAAATTGAAAATTTGATTTGACTCATAAGAAACAACTAAATTTTAAAAAGTTTTGAAAAAGTCAAATCTAATTTTCGAAATTTTAAGAGAGAAAAAGGGGAAGATATTTTTTTGATTTTTGAATTTTTAGTGATGAAAGAGAAAAACATGAAAATGATGCAATGCATGAAAATTTTTAGATCAAAACAATGAATGCATGCAAGAATGCTATGAATGTCAAGATGAACACCAAGAACACTTCGAATATCATGATGAACATCAAGAACATATTTTTGAAAATTTTTATATGCAAAGAAATCATGCAAGACACCAAACTTAGAAATCTTTCATGTTCAGACACTATGAATGCAAAAATGCACATGAAAAACAAGAAAAGACACAAAACAAGAAAACATCAAGATCAAACAAGAAGACTTACCAAGAACAACTTGAAGATCATGAAGAACACTATGAATGCATGAATTTTTCGAAAAAATGCATAAAAATTTTAGAAAAATGCAATTGACACCAAACTTAAAAATTGACTCAAGACTCAAACAAGCAACACAAAATATTTTTTATTTTTATGATTTTATAATTTTTTGTATTTTTTGAAAATTATTTGTGAAAAAGAAAAATAAGGATTCCAAAATTTTTAATATGAATTCCAGGAATCTTGCATTCTTAGTCTAAAGCTCCAATCTGAGGGTTAGGCATGGCTTAATAGCCAGCCAAGCTTTAGCATGTAACATCAGAATATACTGCTAATTACTTATTAACTTGCCTCTATGCTGATGGTTTGGAAGCCTCAGTCCAAAAGAATTTAGACATGGCTTTACAGCCAGTTAGGCTTCAACATGTTTCATGAAACACTAGAATTTATTCTTAAAAATTCTGAAGAAAAATATATTTTTGAAAAGATTTATTTTATTTTTTTTTTCGAAAATAAAGGAAAAAAAATTTTTTGAAAGATTTTTGAAAAGTTTTTGAAAACAAAATAAGAAGAAAATTTCCTAATCTGAGCAACAAGATGAACCGTCAGTTGTCCAAACTCGAACAATCCCCGGCAACGGTGCCAAAAACTTGGTGCACGAAATTGTGATCTCAGACAACGGCGTTAAAAAACTCTGTACGCATGTCTTAATAAATTGTTTTTCATTCACAACTTCAATACAACTAACCAGCAAGTGCACTGGGTCGTCCAAGTAATAAAACCTTACATGAGTAAGGGTCGATCCCACGGAGATTGTTGGTATGAAGCAAGCTATGGTCACCTTGTAAATCTCAGTCAGGCGGATATAAAATAGTTATGGAGTTTTCGAAAATAAATAATAAATAAATAGAGAATTAAGATAGAAATACTTATGTATATCATTGGTGAGAATTTCAGATAAAGGTATAGAGATGCTTTCGTCCCTCTGAACTTCTGCTTTCCTACTGTCTTCATCCAATCAGTCTTACTCCTTTCTATGGCTGGCTTTATGTAAGGACATCACCATTGTCAATGACTACTTTTCATCCTCTCTGGAAAATGGTCCGATGCGCTGTCACTGCATGGCTAATCGTCTGGAGGCATCACCGTGGTCAATGGCTGCATCCTATCCTCTTGTGAAAATGGTCCAAATGCTCTGTCACAGCACGGCTAATCATCTGAGGTTCTCGATCATACTGGAATATGATTCACCCTCCTTTTGTGTCTGTTACTACGCCCAGCACTCGCAAGTTTGAAGTTCGTCACAGTCATTCAATCCCAGAATCCTACTCGGAATACCACAGACAAGGTTTAGACTTTCCGGACTCAGCTTTTGATCAACCACTACAGGAGGTAGCTATTGTAGCTACGTGGAGAAGATGCAGAAGTTAGAGTAGAAGAAGCTGTCATCATCAAGAACTCATCAAGGGCTAGGGATCCTTCTTGGAGTGCAAGTCAAGATGGATGGCTCGGATTGGTGAAGCTTGGTGTAAAGGGAAGACACAGAGGTAATTCCATGTTGGGTTTTACATTCAGTTTCCTCTCCTCTCTCTCTCTCTCTGGCCGAACCGGTTTGCATGAAGAAGAAGAAGTTGGCTCGGTTCAAGAACTTTAATCTTGGAGGCTTCCCCTTCTATAAATAAGGGAGAACAGCCAGGACTTGAAGTAAGGAAAAGAGTGAAAGCACAATGTTCCTATAGCTACCCAAACTAACAGAAGTTCTTCTCCTTCAATGTTTTCTATTTTGTAATTTTCTGTTTAATTTTGTTTGTCTTGAATCTCATGGAAAAAGGTAAACAGTGAGGTTTGTAAGAAAAAGCCATAGAGCGGAAAAAGGCAGAGTGCACAAAATTAAAAGAAAAAGCCATAGATGTCCTTAGAGGTCCTTTGTACATCTGTGTTGTGTTTCATGATTCTGTGGGAATCTCCTTGCAAGTTGGGTTAGCACTTAGCAGTTGGAAGCTTGGCAGTGACCAAGTCAAGTTCAGGATTGGGAATTAGATTATGGACTTGTTCCGGATAGAAAGGGTAGTTCCTAGGGAAAATTGGTGTATTTAATCATGATTGTAGTGAAATTCTATCATTGTTGTGATGGAGACTGGATGTAGGCTGCATTGCACTTAGCAGCTGAACCAAGATACATCTTAGTGTGATTTTCTCTCTCTTCTACTCCATTTCTATTTCTGCTGCATAGGAGACAAAACTGAAAAATATCTCTTGGCTGGTTACGAGACAAAAACAAAATATCTCTTGATTAGGCACGAGACAAAAATAAAAATATCTCCTCAAGTGCTTTGAAAAACAGCAAGTGTTATTAAGCGAAAAAGAGACTAAGATTCAACCCCTTCTCTTAGTCAATGATAAACCATCACTTATTCTTTAGTAAAATAATAGTAAAAAATATATATAATGTTACTCTTTCACTTATTCTCGTAACTAAGTTTTCACATAGTATTCTAATCGAGTAATTTTTAACTTAAAATCGATCTAAATTGTAGTGCAAATATGCCGAAAAAGGAAGAACATAGTGCCGCATGTGATACTCTTTGGGTCAAAAGTACATTATTATTATTATTAGTAGAACATGCGGGAACAATGTAATACAAAAAAGACATGGCTGAACTTCCTTATCATTTAATGGGCAAATAATATTGGCCGCATAGGGAAAACGTTAAAAGCCTTGTTGGTTTAGGGTTTGAGTAAACTGGGTCATGATTCCAAAGCAACATGATCACATCTATTGGGATAACAACTTGTCTTGTGGAAGATTACGTGGCAACAAAGGCCTTGCTTTCTATGGATCTGATCGTTGCTGGTGAACCGAGAAGAGATGGTAGTTGCAAGGACTTGCAGTTCGGAAGGCACTTATGCTGCGTGTCAGGATAAAACCATACATATTATATTTTTTAATTAACTTAAATTTTTGAAAGAGGTGGTATTATATTACTGTGATTAACCACACCAGGCGAGTGAGTGGCGTTATCATGTGGCAAGATCACATGCTTAGGTCATCACCGGTGTCGCCATGGACATGGGAAAAAGAAAGTAAGAAGTAAGATGGTGTGGAGTATCTGGCTTCTGTGAAAGTGCCTAGATTTTTTAAGGGGGATTTCTTTTAAAATAAATAATTTATACATTGTAAAATATATTTTATTTATAGTATAAATGAGATAAGTCAAATTTATTTTGTACGTATTTTTGTTTGTAAAAAATACACATATTTTATTTATTGTATCTATTAAACGAGATATGTGTATTATTATTAAAAAAATGATTACAATAAACTAATTTTTAATACTTAAAAAACACATAAAAATTTTATTTAAATTTATTTTTAAATTTGTAACATGTACAAAACAGACGTATATTTAAATTTTTAATATTTAAAAAAATACATAAAAATTTTATTTAAATTTATTCAACTCTTAATCTT
>NC_029792.2:36137223-36140109 GCF_000816755.2 Arachis ipaensis
TTAATTTAGCATTTTTTTATCACTTATTTTAATCTCTCATTTATTAATTTTTTCTCTAAATTCCTATAAATTATATTTAAAACTGCCTATTATTCTGTTTAAAATAGCTCAAGATTCCCGCCCAACAATTAATATATTAGATAAATGTAGAGATTTTCGCACTTCGTTCTTCTAGAAAAATAGTATACTAGTTTTTTGGTGACTAAATAGTATACTAGTTTAAAAATTGAGATTTGAATGAATTATAAAGAAAAGGAGTTATTTTTTTTTTCTTTACTAAAAATAGGAAGATTCAAACTCACAACCTCTCAGATGAGTATGATAAAACTATATTATTTAAGTTATAACCAGTACATACGTAAAACATGAAAAATTGGAAAACATTAATTTTTTCAAATTTAACTATGCAACTACAACATTTATTAATATTTTTATTATTTTAAAAGTTATATTTTTATACTTACAAGTATATATTTCGTTTATAATGTAAATGAATTAATTACGAGTATATCTCGTTTACACTTTAAGAGAGATATGTGGAGTACGTTAATTTTCACATATAACGTTATTTCTATATTTTTAGTATTTTTAATTTTAAATTTTAAAAAT
This sequence comes from Arachis ipaensis, assembly GCF_000816755.2. Classification (NCBI taxonomy): domain Eukaryota; kingdom Viridiplantae; phylum Streptophyta; class Magnoliopsida; order Fabales; family Fabaceae; genus Arachis; species Arachis ipaensis. The sequence goes on from NC_029792.2 coordinate 36,137,833, forward strand.
ATTTTCAACTTAAATTGTTTTCCATCTATTGTTCACATTATCCAGATTTTTAATGGTCTAACTCGCACAATTGTTATCAAAATACTACTTAGTTTCAAACTATCTATTCAGATACGACTGTTTTGCATGCATGGTGGCACCTGTTTTATTTATTTATTTATTTTGGGTTAATTAGAAGGAGTTTTTGTGGTAAGCACATTCAATTTAGGTAGTGTTTGGTGGAGAGACAGAGACGGAAAGACTGAGACTGAGAGACAGAGACTAAGAGACAGGGATCGAAATAAATCTTAGTATTCTGTTTGATGCAAAATGGGAGACAGAAATTGAAACAAGAATGAAATTCTAATTTAATTTGCACAAAGGATAAAATTGGAATTAATTAATTGAAATGAAAGTATTTTAAGTATAAAATGTTATTAAAGTTTCAGTCTCCATCTCTAAAAATTTCAGTCTCCCGTGTCCCTACTTTTTTGGAGGTACTGAAATACTGAAATTTTAGAGACAGAGACAGAAATTTTAGTACCAGTCTCTGAACTAACAAACACACGATACTGAGTCTCAGTCTCTCAGTCTCTGTCTCGCTATCTCAAAACAAACGCTACCTAAATAAACGCCAAATTGAAAAGCGCCTTCATTAAAGGAACTTATAGAGCAGTGTAATTCATGAAAAAATTGAAAACGCAAAAGCATCTTCTACTTAAAAAGCGTAGACCATCATAAAGGCGTCTTTAAATGAATGCACTTTTTAGTTTGTCATTTTATTTATTTAATACACTTGCTGCAAAAGAATCTACTAGTCAGAACATAGAAAAAATAATATGTGCCACCATGACAAAACAGTGAGATCTTGATAAATAATTTGAAAATAATTTGATTTTAGTAATAATTTTAAAATCAATAGCACATTGGTTAAAAAACCCAACATATATACATGAGGAATAATCAATACTATGGACATGCATATGGTTGTTGATCAACCTAAACCCTTGTTAGTACTCAGTTATTGCAGTTGAGACTTAGAAAACAATTTGTAGATTAGTCAGTATCAGATTCTTTTTAAATGTACACTATTTAATAACTTAAGAATAACATATTATTTAAAAGTTTATTTTCAGTTTATTCTTTTAAAAAATATTTCCAAAAACAAAAATACTCACAAAAACATTATCGCACTAGAGTTATTCCTTTCCTAACATATGGGAAATAAATATTTTGCTACAAAAGAAGCTTGCAATATAGAAACAGAAAACTATATCTTCTGTAATATATAAACATCCATAGATGTGAAAAGTGTAAGAACTTGTTACCCTACTAGTAAACAAGAAGGGATTTATATCCCTTTGGCACTAATAATACGAAGGCTGACATATAGGATAAGGTCTAATAATAATATAAATTTTGATAAAATTTTAAAAATATACAATATTTTAAAAGCATCATCAAAAACCTAAGACAAAATTTCCAAAGCATATTGTGAAGGGATGAGGGATGGCAGGACGGATTTATGTGTAGCATTGCGGATGGGGTGTCTCCATTAGAATTGAAAAATTCATTTAATAGTATATAATAGTGATATTTATTTGTTCTCATTATGTTATTACTATTGTATTAAATTATGATTATAATTATTTTATTTTATATATATATTTATATAGCTTTCATTGTTAGAATGTTCTATACATAAGGTGATGATCGAGTTTTGGTTGAAAGAGAGAAATAGGGAGAAAGTCAAAAAGCAGAATATTCATTGTATATTAAATTGGTAAAATGAGTCCGTCAAAAAAAATGGTGAAATGAGAGTACAATCACATTTCTTCTATAAAGGAACTAGTTTATATATATAGCCGGATAACTCTTCTAGTATTGGAGTAATGGAAGAATTGGCTCTAATGTTATAACATTCATCCACTAGTTTAACTCAGTGATACATAGAGATCAGCACAAAAACAATTCAACTTTTATGTATGTCTTGGTGTCTCACTACCATAAAACGTTAAAAGCGTACTCCAGACATAGCCCAAAAGCCAGCATGTATAATTGTAATTTATTTTATTACCCATAAATGTTATCAATACCGGTCAGAAGTCATTTTCGAAGAAAATCACAAGACATTTCATCAACTCAAAAAATATACTGTAATATCAACGAGATATTAATTTAAAATCATTTTATTTATCATAATATTAATTTTATAAAAAATTTAAGTTAATTAAAAAAATATAAATAATTATATTTTTAATATATTTTTTTAAATAATTTGTTTTTAAAATTTGTTTG
>NC_029792.2:36140779-36150366 GCF_000816755.2 Arachis ipaensis
TTATACAGACCGTTATTAGTGAATACAAATAAGATAATTTTATAATGATTTCTACTATTTTCCAAAATTTAAAATATATACCGCAACAATAAAACTACCGACTACGTATGTACAAGAAGTACTAGAGGAGAATCAAAAGTCACACGAGTATGTACAAGAAGTACTAGATGAGAATTAAAAGTCACATGAGAATTAAGTGTTCCACATAGATGGTAAAAAAAAAAAGGCGCAACATGCCAATCACATTAATATTCTCTCCATGAAAATAACGTGAATTTTTTCAAGTTGGTATCGATATTATTATTGATTATCTTAGGAGGGTGAACAATTTTAAAATCAAGAAACAAAAAGTCACGCGACAAAATCAAGCTAGTTTCCAGGATAAGAAAATTCATTTCCTACCACACATATGGTAGCAATGATGGTGATTCCTTTTACAGGAATAGGATGTGATGCACTCATCACTCATGCACATGAATCTGACATAATAATATGCACGTGACATATATAGACAAATGCATGAGAATGATTATGGTTTCAAGGTCCCCATAACTTTTAAGAGACCAACTTCATGGTCCTTCCACATTTCTATTTATCCTTACCTATCATCTCTCACTTCGCAGTAAGTCTGCTCCCGTGAATATTTCCAAGAACTTAAAGAGGGGAAAAAAAAGGTACGTCTTTGACTTTTACTACAAATAAATTTATGTAAAAACTTAGCTAAAACCTAAAATATGTTTTAAAATTATATTTTTTATGAGTATAATAATAAAAATTTCTATCCCCATTAGCTTCGTCAGCTTCCTTCTCTTCATCGTTTGCCAATTCCACATGATATACAATGCCTGATCATCTGCTCCCTGGTCTCTTAATTCCTCTCTTGTTGCTCCTTTATTTTTTTACCCTGGTGCATATAAGTTAATTTCAATTCTTCTATAGTCCTCTCCGGCTCTCCCATCTATTTTTCTCTGTTTATGTTTGGGCTGATACTATTTCCCAGTTCCCATCAACATCTTCAAGGCCTCCTGTTTTTTTCCTTGTTTGGGCTTTTAGTATTGGGATGTCTTTTGCTTCGCTCAGTTGTGTACATTTCCTCATTGCATAATATGATCATGCTTGTTGGGCCTCTAAGTCATAATGCAGAGTCTCCTCCTTATCACCGAATTGGGCCTCCATATTTGTGTAATGGGCCTTGCTCTCCCTTATGACTCTTTTCCCTTTTGTTTACCCTTTCTATTCCTGAATAAAGTTACTTAATCGCTGTCCAAAATAAATAAAATAAAGCTATCTAATCCTTCAATGGCCTTTTGTCTCTCTCTAAATCTTGTTGAATTTCGGAGATATTCTCTTGTTTCTATTCCTATAGTTGTGTATTTCTTATCTAAATTTTTTGTCTACATAACTTGCTCCTCTTTTGTCCTTATTCCGACTTTTTGTATATTGTTCACTCTTCTCTAAGTAAAACTTTATTTCTTTTCATTGTCTTTTTCTCTTCACGAGTCTTCATGTGCTAATTGCTTCCATGTGTCTTATTCATCCTCTTTTATCCTTTTCTTTCTATTTTTTGCTTCTAGTCCTAATGCTCTTACTTGATTTACTCCTGATGCCTTTTTATATCTAGGTGTGCTTGAATCTCAACTTGCCATGGCTTTCTTTTATTATTATTTTTTGCATTCTTTCATATTATACCCCAAAATTCTACAATTGAGGCAATACAAATCTCATAATCTCTCATATATAAAGTAGACCTAAATTTTTGATAATTTATCTCTCTCCATCCAAAATTCTGTTAGGAGAGAAATAATAACTTCAATGGTAGTCTTTATTCTAAAAAAATATCAACTTCTTATTTCTTTTTGGATCTTCTACTTCTATGACAATTCCTAGCATATCTCCTATACATTTAGCAATCTCTTTGTCCATATAATCCAAAATACCATGAATCTGGATCCAGAATTTAATGAAATCATGCCTGACTTAAAAAATAGACTTCTCTTTTACATATCCCTATAGATTTAGAAGCTACCTATATATATACCATGGACCTCCATTTAGTATCTGTCTTTTTCTGTTTTTGTCCTTAAAACTGAACAGAATTTTGTTGCCATCTACCTCTAATATTGCAAGGCCTATATGATTTGCCCATATCCCTGAGATTGTATTTTTGCATGCTTTAAAGTTCTTTTCTTTTTCAATAATGAACTTTCTTACTGAAAAAATCTGCAATGGTAGAGCAGATTGTGTGTGAGTAGTGTGGAGTTGCAAAATAAACTTGAGAGAAGTAGAAAATGGATTCAACGAGAATGGTTAATCTCACTTTAACCAGTACAATTTGTAACTATATATAAGCTTACAACTAACTCTAGTTAACTACACTCCTAACTATCTCAATCAGTTAAGTTAACCGTCTTCCTAACTAACTTGTGCCAAGGTGGCACTTTACTTTAATAGACTCTCCAAAAATGTCATAAGAACCAACCTAGTTCAACTATCTTGTTAATCATCTAACTATCTCTAATATTATTACTGTCCAACAGCCCCTTGAAGAACGAATGATTGACGGTTTAGAATTCAGAATAAATTTCTATTGCAAGTATAGTTTCTAAACCAAGCAATCATCCTTTCTTACAAACGTTTTGGTTGTCACAAGTAACAAACCCCTTTAAAATTGATAACCGAAGTATTCAAACCTCGGGTCGTCTTCTCAAGAAACTGCAGGGAGGTATGTTCTTATTATTGGCTATGAGTTTTGTAAATTGGGGGTTTTGAAAGTAAAGAACAAGTAATTTAAATGACAAGTAAAATAAATAAATAACTATAAAATAAACTCTTGGCAAGGTATGAAAATTCGAAAGTCCTATCCTAGTTATTCTTATGAGAATTGAAGTTAATCCCACTTAGTTTACCTTTACGAAAGCAAAGGAAAGTCAAGTGAACTAATTAGTTAGATTCCCAAGTCCTAGCCAACTCCTAAGGAAAGACTAGAGTTAGTGGAATTCAATTTCATTAGCAGACATAACAATCAATCACAATAAGTTTGATAACTCAAGAGCCTCCAGCTAATTAATTAAAGCCAAGAATATAAAAAGCTAAATAAGAATCATAAACTGAAATACCTCAAATTATATTAAATAGAATATTCAAATCTAACATGAAAAATTTTGAAAAAATAAATAAAAGGAACATTGAACCTGTGATGATGAAGAAATAATCCTAATTCCTAAAACTAAGAGAAATCCTAATCCTAATCCTAAGAGAGATGAGAGAACCTCTCTCTCTCTCTCTCTCTAAAAAATACATCTAAAACTAAAATTATGAATTATGAGCTGATGATTATGAATGAATAGATTCCCCCACTTTATAGCCTCTAATCTGTGTTTTCTGGGGCGAAAACTGGGTCAAAAACAGCCCAGAAATCGCTGGAGAAGAGATCTGCCACGCTGATTTTCGTCACTGCGACGCGTCCGCGTGGAGCACGCGTTCGCATCATCTAGCGTCAGGGCAACTATGGCATATTATATATCAAATTGAAGCCCCAGATGTTATCTTTCCAACGTAACTGGAACCGCGTCGTTTGGATCTCTGTAGCTCAAGTTATGACTGTTTTAGTGCGAAGAGGTCAGGCTGGACAGCTTTGCAGTTCCTTCAACTTCTTGTATTCTTTCCACTTTTGCATGCTTCATTTCCATCCTCAAAGCCATTCCTGCCCTGTAAATTCTGAAATTACTTAACACACATATCAAGGCATCGAATGGTATAAAGAGAGAATTAATATTAATAAAATTAAGGTCAAAGAAGCATGTTTTCAATCATAGCACAAAATCAGGAAGGAAAATATAAAACATGCGAATTGTATGAATAAGTGGGCAAGGACTTGATAAAAACCACTCAATTGAGCACAAGATAAACCATAAAATAGTGGTTTATCAATCTCTCCACACTTAAACATTAGCATGTCCTCATGCTAAGCTCAAGAGAAGCTATAAAGGAGTGAAGAGGAATAGTAGAATGTATGAAATGCAACCTATCTATATGAATGTAACTATATGCTAAGATGTTTCTATCTAGTTGGTTAAAAGTAAATAAGTTCTCTAAGACAAAAATAATTCAAATTCCACTAATTCAAATCATATAATAAAAGACAAGTAAACTTGTGAGAAGATAGCTCATAAAAGCAGGGAACATAGAATCAAGCATTGAATCCTCACTGATAATGTATATGCACTCTAGTCTCTCAAGTGTATAGGGTAATCACTCTACTCTTCTCTAATCATGCTTTCTAAACTTTGTTCTTCACCTAACCAATCAACATTATTTAATGTACCAATACAAACATCATGAGGTCTTTTTCAAGGTTGTAATGGGGCTAAGGTAAGGGTAAAGGTATATATATGACTAAGTGAGCTATAAATTAAATCTTTGACTACCCAAGCTCCACCTAACATACATACACTCTATATAACTCTAGAATCATGCCTAGCTACCCAAAATTCCCACTTTTGCATCACATACTCATGTATCAACTTTTCTTTAATTTTATCACATATGCATTGATTTTTCATTAACTTAACATTGAGGTAGTTTTGTCCCCTTATTTATTTACTTATTTATTGAATATTTTTTTCTTTTTTTTTTTTTAAATAGAAAAATAAACATAACTTATCAATGCACATGGATTTTTGATTTTTCTAGTCTCACATGAGTAGGTACCCAAATTCCTAATATTTTATCAAAGTAGAAAAACATAACACATTTCCTTATTAACCCATGTTCCCATAGTTTTTTCACACTTAATTGTTACACAATCCCTATCTTAAGCTAACCAAAGATTCAATTGGGATATTTAATTGTTTTTCTGCTTAAGGCTAGTGATGTGGTTATAGAATAGAAAGGGGTTAAAAAGTTTAAGGTGGCTAACAAGGGTGATGTAAAGGGTAGGCTTATTTGGGATAAGTGAGCTAATAACAAATAATGGCCTCAATCATATGCAAGCATGTAAATACACTAAATATTGGACATATAGACTGAAACAAAGTAAAGATTGCAATCATAGAGAAGAAAACACACAAGAATAAAAATTTATGGTTAAATAATGTAACCATGTAAATAAGCTCAAAATCTCACAGGTTGTGTGTTCTTTGGCTCAAAAACCATGTTCCAAATACAACTTCAAACAAATTTAACACATAAAATTTTTTTTATTTAAATTAGTAAAATTTTTCAAAAATAGGGTCTTAAAAAGAAACTTATTATTTTAACCAAGCAGTGGCTAAATGCATAAAATCAAACAATCATGCAATGAAACATGCAAATGCAACAATGTACTAAATAAAATAAAATATTGGTGTTGAGAAGAAAATAACTAACCCATGGAGATCGGTATCGACCTCCACACACTTAAAGATTGCACCGTCCTCGGTGCATGCTAAGATGTGCAGGTGGATGGGTTGCGAGCTATAACTGCTGCTATTTCTCTAAAGATTGTGCAGACTGACTGGCTTGTCTCCCCATTAAGAGGCTTTTCCTCTCCCTTCGTGGTGGCCATCCTGAAAGAAGAGGGAAAAGAAGAAAAGTAACCCAAAAATAAAGATAGAAAATAAATAAAATATGGGTGTTAATGCCAGATAATAAGGGTCTCAATTATATGGTAGCTACAACATGCAAGTGAGAAAATAGTAGAAGTACATGGCAAATTAAGAGTGCAGAAATTTGCAACAATGGGGAAGAGAGTGGGTAAGGAAAGATAATATAAATTCATGTCAATGCAAAAGTAATACAGGTATAGAAGATTGGCATTGATTTAAATAATATTACCTAACCAGAATAACACAAGTCACTAAGCACCCAAAATAATTCAAGAAAAGATGCAATAGTTAAATAAGAAAATTTTAACACCAAAGGAACAATAATGAATTTAGAAAAGAAAATAAAAATATACACAAAATTAAGATGCAATGAATGAAATTTGCAAATAAATTAAGTAAAATAAAATGAAAGATAAGAAGAATGAGAAGGGAAAGAAAGGAAGAAGAAGTAAGTAAGAAATGAGGGAGGAAGAATTAGGATTGGGGAAGAAAAGATAAGATTTTTGGCGCTGATTTGGATAAGCTGTGCGGCGCAGGCGACGCGGACGCGTGGGTGACGCGGTCGCGTGGTGCGCGATAAGGTCAGGTGACGCGGACGCGTGGGTCACGTGATCGCGTGACCTGATTTGTGCGATTGGTGCGAGTGTAGCCTCGCGTTCGCGCAACTCTCTGTTCGAAACTCTTTTTGCCAAATTTTTGGGTGACGCAGTCGCGTGGTTGACGCGATCGCGTGGATGGCCATTTTTGGAAGACGACGCGGATGCGTGGGGCACGCGTTTGCGTGGTGGGGCTTGTGCTTTTAGCGCGGTTCCAGCCCCATTCCAGCCCAACATACTGCCATATACCCCTTTACGTCGATTTTACAAAGCCACGCGTTCGCGTGGGTGACGCGGACGCGTGGGAAAGCTATTTTTCAAATGACGCAGACGCGTGGATCAATTTGTGCCAAAGGCACGCCTCCAGCGACGCTTTCACGTGACTCTCTGTTCAATTTTCTTTTCTTCCCAATGCACTGGCGACGCGGACACGTCGGCGACGCTGTCACGTCGCGTGTGATTTTTTTTAATGCAAAATGCAGAATGCAGTATGAAGATGTTATGAATAATTCTAGGTTCAATGAAATAAAAGAAAATTCAAAAAAATAAACAAAACTAAATAAAATTATAGTTGAAAAAGGAACGATCATACCATGGTGGGTTGTCTCCTACCTAGCACTTTTAGTTAAAGTCCTTAAGTTGGACATCTGGTGAGCTCCTTGTCATGGTGGCTTGTGCTTGTACTGATCCTTGAATTCCCACCAATGTTTGTAATTCCAATGGCCTCCAGGATCCCAAACTAGGCACAGAAAGCCTTCAAGTAAGTTAAAGCAAGTGACAAGGCCCCAAGAGTGTTGATTGTTGGAATGAATTCTGGGGTCCCAAATCTTGCTTTTGCACCCATCTTCTTGTTGATCATTTGTGTTCCAATCGGGTGGCAGACAATCTGAATTCCCACTAAAGTGGCCAAACAACTTCCTAGACCCATTCAGTTGAGCTTTACACCAACCTTTGCATTTAAACCTTGAGTATGCAACCATATTGAACCTTGCATGACAACTCCAACTACTAACCATCTTCCTCTTACGCTTAATGCCACAAAAAGCTCTAAGCTGACCATCTGTTTCAAGTAAAGCATATTCAAGTGAGCTAATTAAGCTTAGAGATGAAAGATTTACCCACTTGAATGAAGGAATGGATGGTGATAGCTTTGGGGGAGAGGTCTCCAACAACATTGGCAAGGTGATTTCCAGCTCCATTCTCTTGAGTTCTTCCTTGACAACTTCCACCTCTATGCAAGCTTCTTCAATTTTAACATCTTCCTCTTGGTAGATTTCTTCCAATTCGGTCTCTTCTTCATTGTTCTCCAAGGGCATGGGAGGTTGTGCTTCTTCTTCTTTAATTTTCATGTCAAGTCCAATGGGAGAGGATTCAATTTTAGATAAGAATTCATCAATGATTGAATCCATCTCTTGATCATCCCTTTCAAAGTCTTCAACCAGGCTATGCCTTGGAAGTTGTACACCCTCCTCAACACCAAATTCAGACTCCTTAGAAGGGGGCTCTATGATTGGGCTTTCCCATGGACGTTCCGCATCTTCTAAGTCTTCGACCACTTCTTCCTCTTCAATGATTACGGCTTCCTCAAATTTTTCCAATACAAATTCATGCTGCTCACTGTCCACCGGAGTTTCTAGCTTCTCCTTCATGCTGCGTTCTTCAGTAGATTCTCCGATTCTCCACATGAAGCCATGGGAGTTCCTTGAGTGTCCGAACGTTGGAAAGCTAATCGATTTATTAACTCGTCTAAGGCGACTGCGAAATTTAGCACACTCTTATTCATCTTTTCTTGCCCTTGAAGAATAACACTAAGGGCGTTGTTATCCAATGGAGGTTGGGGTGGATAGGAGGGTTCATTATTTTGGAGAAAGGGTTTATAATAGGAAGGTGGTTATTCTCGATAAAGATATGGAGATGGTGAATATTGAGGTGGTGGTTCTGGGTGTGGTTCATATGGTGGTTGGTGTGGTGGATAAGGATTAGGGTCATATGGAGGTGAATGGTTGTAGGTGACTTGTGAGTATGGTGGTTCAAAGCTGTGTTGAGGAGGTGGTTTATAGGCGTATGATGGGGCTTGTCGGTAATTACAAGGGGGTCCACCATAACTATTGTCTCGACATGCATTGGTAAATGGTCATTGTCCATGGTAGTTTGGAAGGTGATGTTGCCGAAAGGGTTGATCAGATCCTCGTGGCTCCTTCCATCTTTGATTGTTTTGACCTTGATGCATGTTCCTGTTATAATTTCCATTTCTTGCAACAGCATTGGGACCAAACTCAAAGCGATGGGGGTGAGAACTCATAATAACAAATAAAAATTAAAAACGAAAATAAAAACAAATTTAAATTAAAAGGTTATTGAAATTTAAATTTTGAATTTGAAAATTAAATTTTGAATTTTGAATTTTAAATTTTAAAATTTGAATTTTGATTTTTTTAATTTAAAATTTTGAATTTTAAATTTTGAAAAAGTCAACAATATAAGATAAAGGTTTGAAAAAAAAATTTATTTTGAAAAGATTTGATTTTTTTTAAAATTTTTAAATTTAAATTTTGAAATTTGAGTTTTGAATTTTGGAATTTAAATATTGAAATTTGAAATTTGATTTTTGAAATAAGATAAGATAAGATTTTGAAAAAGATATGCTTTTTGAAAAATATTTGAATTTTGAAATTTAAAACTAAGATAAGATAAGATAAAAAGTTTTAAAATAAAAATCTGAATTTTTTTTAAAGAAAAATTCAAAAATCCAATTAAAATAAAGAGAAAAGATATTTTTGAATTTAATGAGGAAAGAGAAAAATAATAAAATGACACCAAAATTTAAAATTTTTAGATCAAAACGAAGAAAACAACTAAGAACAACTTGAAGGTCAAGATGAACACGAAGAACAAATTTTTGAAAAATTTTTAATAACTAAATAAAAACCAATAACCTCTTAATTTATGAAAAAAGCAAAAAATAAAAATAAAAATAAAAACAAATAAACAAGTAAAAAGCAAATATTTACAATAACCAATAATAAGGCACACGTTTGCAATTCCCCGGCAACGGCGCCATTTTGAAGAACGAATGATTGACGGTTTAGAATTCAGAATAAATTCCCGTTGCAAGTATAGTTTCTAAACCAAGCAATCATCCTTTCTTACAAAACGTTTTGGTTGTCACAAGTAACAAACCCCTTTAAAATTGATAACCGAAGTATTCAAATCTCGGGTCGTCTTCTCAAGGAACTGCAGGGAGGTATTTCTTATTATTGGCTATGAGTTTCGTAAATTGGGGGTTTTGAAAGTAAGGAACAAGTAATTTAAATGACAAGTAAAATAAATAAATAACTATAAAATAAACTCTTGGCAAGGTATGAAAATTCGGAAGTCCTATCCTAGTTATTCTTATGAGAATTGA
>NC_029792.2:36150683-36167677 GCF_000816755.2 Arachis ipaensis
TTGCTAAGAGGGTTGATCAAATCCTTGTGGCTCCTCCCATCTTTGATTCTTCCAACCTTGATGCCTATTTTCATTATAGTTTCCATTCCTTGCAACAACATTGGAACCAAACTTGAAACCAGAGGGGTGAGAATTCATAATAGCAAATAAAAATTAAAAACGAAAATAAAAACAAATTTAAATTTTTGAAATTTGAAATTTGATTTTTGAAATAAGATAAGATAAGGTTTAAAAAAAAGATATGATTTTTGAAAAAAATATTTGAATTTTGAAATTTTAAAACTAAGATAAGATAAGATAAAAAGTTTTAAAATAAAAATCTGAATTTTTAAAAGGAAAATTCAAAAATCCAATTAAAATAAAGAGAAAAGATATTTTTGAATTTAATGAGGAAAGAGAAAAATAATAAAATGACACCAAAATTTAAAATTTTTAGATCAAAACGAAGAAAACAACTAAGAACAACTTGAAGGTCAAGATGAACACGAAGAACAACTTGAAGATCAAGATGAACACCAAGAAAAAATTTTTCAAAAAAATTTTAATAATTAAATAAAAACCAATAACATCTTAATTTATGAAAAAGCAAAAATAAAAACAAAAATAAAAACAAATAAACAAGCAAAAAGAAATATTTACAATAACCAATAATAAGGCACACGTTTGCAATTCCCCGGCAACGGCGCCATTTTGAAGAACGAATGATTGACGGTTTAGAATTCAGAATAAATTCCCGTTGCAAGTATAGTTTCTAAACCAAGCAATCATCCTTTCTTACAAAACGTTTTGGTTGTCACAAGTAACAAACCCCTTTAAAATTGATAACCGAAGTATTCAAATCTCGGGTCGTCTTCTCAAGGAACTGCAGGGAGGTATTTCTTATTATTGGCTATGAGTTTCGTAAATTGGGGGTTTTGAAAGTAAGGAACAAGTAATTTAAATGACAAGTAAAATAAATAAATAACTATAAAATAAACTCTTGGCAAGGTATGAAAATTCGGAAGTCCTATCCTAGTTATTCTTATGAGAATTGAAGTTAATCCCACTTAGTTAACCTTTACGAAAGCAAGGGAAAGTCAAGTGAACTAATTTGTTAGATTCCCAAGTCCTACCCAACTCCTAAGGAAAGACTAGAGTTAGTGGAATTCAATTTCATTAGCAGACATAACAATCAATCACGATAAGTTTGATAACTCAAGAGCCTCCAGTTAATCAATTAAAGCCAAGAATATAAAAAGCTAAATAAGAATCATAAACTGAAATACCTCAAATTATATTAAATATAATATTCAAATCTAACATGAAAAAAATTCATAAATTAAATTGAAAAAAATAAATAAAAGGAATATTGAACCTGTGATGAAGAAGAAATAATCCTAATTCCTAAAACTAAGAGAAATCCTAATCCTAATCCTAAGAGAGAGGAGAGAATCTTTCTCTCTAAAAACTACATCTAAAACTAAAATTATGAATTATGAGCTGATGATTATGAAGGAATAGATTCCCCCACTTTATAGCCTCTAATCTATATTTTTTGGACCAAAAACTGGGTCGAAAATAGCCCAGAAATCGCTGGAGAAGAAATCTGCCACGCTGATTTTCGTCACTGCGACGCGTCCGCGTGGAGTACGCGTTCGCGTCATCTAGCGTCAGAACAACTATAAGATATTATATATCAAATCGAAGCCCCGGACGTTAGCTTTCCAACGCAACTGGAACCACATCATTTGGACCTATGTAGCTCAAATTATGACTATTTTAGTGCAAAGAGGTCAGGTTGGACAGCTTTGCAGTTCCTTCAACTTCTTGTATTCCTTCCACTTTTGCATGCTTCATTTCCATCCTCCAAGCCATTCCTGCTCTGTAAATCCTGAAATCACTTAACACACATATTAAGACATCGAATGGTATAAAGAGAGAATTAATATTAATAAAATTAAGGTCAAAGAAGCATGTTTTCAATCATAGCACAAAATCAGGAAGGAAAATATAAAACATGCGAATTGTATGAATAAGTGGGTAAGGACTTGATAAAAACCACTCAATTGAGCACAAGATAAACCATAAAATAGTGGTTTATCACCCCCTCAAGCTAGAATGTGAATATCATACATTCCAAGCTTGTGATAAAATTTGGAGAAAGGCCTTGGTGCCAAGCTCTTAGTGAATGCATCAGCTAGCTGCTCTGAAGAAGGAATTGACATCAATTTGAGGGATCCATCTTGAACTTGATCTCAAACCGTGTGGCAGTCGATCTCAGTATGCTTTGTGCACTCATGGAACATTGGATTGGAAGCAATGTGGATGGCCAATTGATTCTCACAGAAGAGAGTTATGAGCTTGTTGAGAGCAACTTACAAATCTTTCGAAATGTATGTGAGCCAACATCCTTCACATGTGGCAAGATCCAATGCTCTATATTCAGATAATTGTACCACAGTGATTTACTTTCTGCTCTTTCAAGACACCATAGATGAACCTAAGAAAAATTAAAAGTTGGAGACAGACCTTCATGTGTCTAGACAAGTGCTCCAATCTGAATCGGAGTAACCAGTAAGGGTTAAGTCACAGTTGGAAAAGAAAATAATTCCTTTGGCTAGTGCATGTTTTACATATCTTAAAATGTATATCCATGCTTTGAAATGATCAGTGGTTACACAATCTAAATACTGGCTTAGCTTATTTATTGTAAAGCTGAGGTCAGGACGAGTATTTATTAAGTAGAGAAACTTCCCTATAAGTTAGCAATAAGGAGTGAGATCCTCCAAGGGTGAACCAGAAAATTTAGAAAGTTGAGTGGTGTAGTTCATGGGGATAGAAGCAGGCTTAGAGTTTGTCATGACAAATTCATGAAGAAGATCCACAATATATTGTCGTTGGTAGAGCACAATACCAGCCTTGTTGCGAGCAATTTCAAAATCGAGAAAATACTTCGAAACCCAAAGGTCCTTAATTTTGAATTTATCATCTAATAATTTCTTAACTTTATTGATCTCATGCATGTGAATTCCGGCTAGAACCAAGTTATCTACATAGACCATGATCATTATAAATGCTGCATCATTTTCTTTGGTGAAAAGTGAATGATTAGCTCTTGATTGCAAGTAACCGACTTGCTTGCATGAGGCCATAGAGGAAGCAAGAGCGTTTGAGCTTGCACACGCTATTTGCTGAAACAGAAAGGCTAAGGGTATCTTCATGAACACTATTTCAGAAAGATGACCATGAAGATCCAATTGATGGAGGAACCAACCTCGCTATGTAGCCAGAGTTTAAAGTACTCAAAAAGTGGACATTTTGACAACTGGGCTAAACATATTAAAATAGTCGAAACCAGCCATTTGTGTATATCCCTTGGTGACTAATCGAGCTTTATGCCTTTTCACACTACCATCAGGCCTTAACTTGGCCTTGAAGACCTATTTTCACCCCACAACCTTCTTTCCCTTTGGAAGAATAGTAATCACCCAGGTCTTGTAATCCTCAAGAGCTTTGGGTTCAGCTTAAATTGTATTTTTTTCAACAATTATGTTGGATTGGTTGTTCAAAACTTTGTGGTTCAATGATGTTATTGATGGCAATAGAAAGAACTTCGTGTTTTGTTGAAAGGTGGTCAAATGAGAGGTAATGTGAGAGAGGATATTTTGATTAGAGATAATTAGCATTGATTGAAGATTTAGAATTTACCTGCATACAATGAAAATTAGCATCGTATGCAGGAGGGTGCCTTATCCTATTTGATTTTCTAAGATTAGAAATATTAGTATGTGAGGGAGGTCTGATGCGCTTATTGTTATATGATATATAATCTCCATGGTTTGATCTAAAATAGGTGATGCAGGTGTACAAAGTACAAGAGGTGTATGGTCTTGGTCATCTAAATGTTACGTGGATGTTGTGTATGGTTTTGGTCATCTAAATGTGTATGTGTATGCTGATGCAAACCTGAAGAATCATTAGTGTTGAGTATAGTAGGTGTTAAATGAGTATGAGTGCCGACAAAAACCTGAAGAATCAAATTGAAATTGTGTGTAGTCAAACACTGATGCATCAGATAATGCTCTAAAGTTTTGTTTTGAAGTGGCATTAATAGTTTTGAAGAACACTACATCTCTGAACAAAAACAGTTTTTTGGTGGTAATATCCATCAATAAGTATCCCTTTGTTCCCATTTTAAATCTCATGAAAACTGATTTTCTTGTCCTTGTGTGCAGTTTCTTTCTATGATTATTTTGTTGTGATATCTTTACACAAGTAGTTTGATAGATTATTCCTTTAGAATCATAGAAACTATGCAAAAGAAATTCATTGTCATTGTCACTTCTAATATTTTTTTTTTGAAATTGAGTGTCAATAAGTTGTACAAACTTATACACTAATGCAAAAATTTCAGCTTTATTTTTCATGAAGTATGTCCATATGAACCTACTTTTATCATCTACTAAAATGGATAAAAAGTACTTGTAACCATCAACTGATTGAGTGGCTAAAGGCCCCCAAATATTTATGTGGATGATGTCAAAGTATTCAATAGATTTGGTGGTGCTGATGGGAAAAGAAAGTTTCTTTTTTTTTAGTAGTGGCATGATTCACACATGGATCATGCTTCATATTTGGCTTTAAGAATTTATAGTATTTACTCATAACATCCGCTATCACTAGATATATGCCCTAACCTACTGTGCCATGTGACTGCAATGTCTTCCTGAATAGTGAGTGCATTAGCTTTGTTAGTGCATGCTTTATTGGCTAACATAAATGAGTGATGCTTGTGATTTTCAAAATATAGAGGCCACTTTGTATCTTAGCAGTACCAATCATCCTCAGCTTCTTCCGTTTTTGAATTTCACAAGTAATCTCATTAAACAAGAATTGATATGGGAGTGTATTAGTAGCTTTAGAAACTAATATTAGGTTGAAAGAAAATGATGGCACATACAGTATCCATTAGATAGAAATTGGTAGAAAAATAAATTGTTCCATAATTTTTGGTAACAATTTTTGAACCATTTGATATTGGAGGACAATTGGATTAACTTGATAGTAATTTTAAAAAATACTTAGTGTGCAAAAAACATGGATCGTGGCCCCCATACCAATTTGGAGCCTTCAATTTGTGTTTAGTTATAGATAGGATGTAGTGAATACCTACAGATAGAGCTTGATATGTAGCATTTGTCAGACTTATGTTTTGAACAAGATTTTCATTATGATTTTGGAAAAATGCAAACAAAGCTTGCTTTTGCTCTCTTGAAAACAAAGAGTCTAAGCATTCATTATCTTCCAAATTCGGTTCACTACTTTTCTTCAAATTGCATGTTGGAATCATAATTGCTAGATTGAATGAATAAGTTCCCTCATAATCCTCTCAAAACTCATGAGCTACATTGCACCATAAAATATTGTGCAAATCTTCAATTGTAATGGATGCATGGAGCCAACAGAGCACTATGGTATTACACTTATTCCATGCCTCATATGTCCTATCTGTTTTTTTAGGTTTTGGAAAAGAGCCATCAATAAAACTCAATTTAATCTTTGAGTCAAGTGCTAATCAACCAAACTAAACGGGACCAAGAATGATAATTCAGGATTGTTAGAAGCTAAGATTCAAAGTGAAAGGATTACTAGAATTTTCTCCAAGGTAAAGTTAGCAAGGGGTCGAAGGATCTTAAAGCAGATTTTAACTCGATCTTACCGATTGAGTTATCTGATTCTGTATCCTAGAAAGTTGATTCATCAATCTAGCCAGATTTTGAAGATTCGATTCTATGAAATTTTGATTCTCCATTGGTGTGTTTGAGCTTGGCTCTAGATCAAGCATCGATTTTGCTAATTCGTCAAAATTGAACACAATTGGCAGGTTTTGAATTCCACGTTTCTTCTACCTCACATTAGAATGGTTTCACAAAGGTGTCACTATCGTAATTCACTGTTTATGCTCACTACAACATGAAAAAATCTGCAATGGTAAAGCAAATTGTGTGTGAGCAGTGTGGGGTTGCAGAGTGAACTTGAGAGAAGTAGAAAATAGATTCAACGAGAATAGTTAATCTCACTTTGACCAGTACAATTTGTAATTATATATAAGTCTTTAACTAACTCTAGTTAACTAAACTCCTAAATATCTCAATCAGTTAAGTTAACCATCTTCCTAACTAACTTGTGCCAAGGTGGCATTTTACTCTAATAGACTCTCCAAAAATGTCATAACAATCAGCCTAGTTCAACTATCTTGTTAATAATCTAACTATCACTAATACTATCATAGTCCAACACTTACCAGGTTGAAAAAAATATTTTTTGAAATCATGTTATTTGAACTCTCCTGATTTTGATTTTTTTTCCATTAATAGACTCATGCTAAATATTGCCATTGTTGCTTAGATGTTTTCTGGTTGATGTAGGTTTTGAGTTTTGTAAGAAATAAGATGTTCATGATACTAGAAATATAAGTACTATTTAGTAGTTATTAATTTATATTTTTAAGTGTTAGAATATTGAATTTTATTTTATTTTATTTTATTTATTTAACTAGTAAATTATACTTTATATTGGTAGTCTTAAGTTTTTTTTATCTTTAACCTAATATAATGTGTATAAATACCTCATAAAATATTATAGTCGTTAGATAGAAATAAAAGAAGTAAAAATACACTTTTTGATTAATAAAATTATAATATAGACAAATGAGACCGAGTGAGTCCTTTCATTATATTTATCTTTTTGTTTATCTTTTATTTTATATAATATGGGATTTTGAGTGTGAGATGTTTAGACAGCTGCTCTAATGGAGGAAGAACCTTTAAGTTTTACTTAAACTCTTTGAGAGAAGTTCTTAAATTCTACTTACACATCTTAATTGATCCATCCACCTAGATGACTAGACCACTCTCAATCATTGTTGCATGTGGGACATATAGGACAACCCATTCTTTTTTCTCCCAAGTCCCAACAAAAAATCTCCTTTTGCTTCTAACAAAGATAGATCATTTTGCTCCAACGAAGTACTTTTTGTTCATGTTACATTCGGTTGATCTGCCTTTATGTTAAACACTGTAATAGCAGGTTCCATGTCAAAAATAATTTGTGCAGAAAACCATCCACTATTTTTAAAAAATATATATATTATTTTTATTGTGCAATTCTGAGCAATTGCAAAACTTATTAGTAATTTTAAAGTTGTCTTTTGGTGGTGGTTTCTAACCATAATTGTAGTTCCTTGGGTATTAGCAAATTTTGCATGACGGTTGATAAACCCATATTTTATGATATATTTTGTGCTTAATCTGAGTGATTTATTCAATCCTTCACCCACTTATCCATATTAATTGCATAGTTTTACTTTTCCTTCCTTATTATGTGATGTATGTGAAAAACATGTTTCCTATGCTTTAAAATTAATTATTTTAATTACCTTTATTTCCATTCGATGCTGTGATTAGTGTGTTGTGTAGTTTCAGATCTTCTAAGGCAGGAATGACTTAAAAGATGGAAAGGAAACATACAAAAATGGAAGGAAAGCATAAAGCGGACTTTGTGAAGAAACTGGCATCCACGCGATCGCATGGACGACGCTGCCGCATGCCAAGCGCAAAGAAGCAGCGACGCGGCCGCATGACTGACGCGACCGCGTGCCTTAAGCAGAACACATATGACGCGGCCGCATGACTAACGCGACCGCGTGACAAGGAAAACTCCGAATGACGCGACCGCGTGACCCACGCGAACGCGTGATAGAGGCCACGCACCAAAAATTGCAGAAAACGCTCCCAGCGAATTCTGAAGCCCTTTTTGGCCCAAATCCAAGTCCAGAAGGCATAGACCAGAGGTTATGAAAGTGGGGGAATGCATCATTCAAGGAGAGTCTCAACTTTAGTTAGTTTTCATGATTTAGATTTAGTTTTGAGAGGGAGATTCTCTCCTCTCTCTTAGGATTAGGATTTAGGATTTCTCTTAGTTTTAGGAGTGACTCTCAATCCCAGGTTTCAATGTTCTTTTACTTTATATTTATCTCTTACTTTCAGATACTTTAATGCTTATATTAGTTATGTTGCCTATTTGGCTTATGCTACATTCATGTTACAGATTACATCTTTGAATTAATGTTATTTGAGGTATTTCAGTTTAATATTGCTTTCTCTTATTTACATTATTGTTATTCCCATCTGAAGATATTTTTATTCCATTAGATTTACTTTTCTCCCTTTTGGTCTTGGTTAAGAAATCAGTAACTCAGGAGTTATCAAACTCAAACATGATTGATAATTGTTATCTTTGTTAATTAAACTGAACTTCAATAATCCCAATCTTTTCTTAGGAAATAAATAGGATTCGAAGATCAAACCAATTAATTCTTTGACCTTCCTTGATTTTAGTAAAGTTTAACAAAGTGGAATTAAGATTCAATTCTCATCATCATTGATAAGGATAGCTAGGATAGGACCTCTAGTTTCTCATACCTTGCCAAAAGTTTATTTTACAGTTATTTATTTATTTACAGTCATCTATTTATTTTACTTGCTATTTAAATCGCTTGTCCTTCATTTACTTTAATTGCTGATTAAACTATTCGCTCTTCATTCTCAAAACCCCAATTTACAATCTCCATAACCAATAATAAGAACATACTTCCCTGCAGTTCGTTGAGAAGACGACCCGATGTTTGAATACTTCGGTTATCAATTTATTTAGGGGTTTGTTACTTGTGACAACCAAAACGTTTGTGTGAAAGGACTTTTGAAGGTTTAGAAACTATACTTGCAACGAGGATTTATCCGCAAATTTCTAGACGACGCAAAAGTTCTCTCATCAAAATGGCACCGTTGCCGGGGAACTGCAATCGTGTGCCTTATTATTGGTTATTGTAAATATTTTTCTTTTACTTGTTTATTTGTCTTTATTTTTCCCTTCTTTATTTCTTTTTAGCTACTATGAATTCTCACCCCTTTCGCTTTGAGTTTGGTTCTAATGTTATTGAAAGGAATGGAAGTTATAACAGGAACATACATCAAGGTCAGAGCAATCAAAGATGGATGGAGCCAAGAGGATCTGATCAACCCTTTAGGCAACAACACCCTCCAAGATATCATGAACAAAGACCATTCTACAATGCATACCAAGCAAATAGACATGGTGGACAACCTTGTAATTACCCACAAGCCCCACCATGTGCCTATAGACCATCCTCTCAACATAACTCCAAACCACCACACCCACAAGCTCCTTTTCACCATTCGCCACCATATGATCCTCATTTACCCCAGTTCCAATCCGATCACTCCCAAACACCACCACTTCCCCCTGTGCCATATCCAAATCTATCACCCCGAGAATTAGAGGTTCGCCTCAAGGAAACAGTAAATTGACTTCAAACAACCCTTCATCAACTGGAGCAAGCAGTAAGTCAATTATCTTCTAGACGTTCGAACATTCAAGGACCTTCCACAGCCCCATGTGGACAATCTAACAAAGAGCGTAGTATGAAGGAGATACTAGAAACTCCAGTGGACAAGACAGAGCATGGCTTCATACTGGAACAAGTAGAGGAAGCTGTTATTATTAAAGAAGAAGAGTTGGTTGAAGACTTAGGAGACATTGAACCTCCATGGGAATCCAAGGTTGTGGAGCATTCTGTCAAGGATGTTACAATTGATGCTAAGGAGGATTGTGCGCAATCCCCAGAGCAAGTCTTTCATGAAAAACTAGACAGAATAACCCAAGAAGCAAATTTCCTTGATGATGATAGTCACAAGTCAAGTTCTCCTAGTAATGAACTTGCATCCGCAAGTGAATTCTCTGAGATCGAAGATTCTTCCCCAAGTGAATACGAAGATGATACGGAGGTAGATTTCTCTCAACCTCCCGTTTATGACTTAAGTGATGAGGAAGACATAGATGGCTTTGATCAAGACATGGATACATTTGAAGAATCTTGCAAGGAAGTGGAGAATTTCACAGAAGAACACAAGGGAGTAGAACTCACAGAACCACTGGAACCACCTATCCCAAGGCCATTACCACCCAATACAAGCTTCAAGTGGGTACAATCCTTAACCTTTAACTGTGTTTTTCCACTTGAATATGGTTTGCTTGAAACAGATGGTCAGCTTAGAGCTCTCTGCGGCTTTAAGAGTAAAAGGGAAATGGCTCGTACTCAGAGCTGGTGCACAAGGTTTAATAAGGTTCCACGCTTCAACTTGAAGTGCACGGATTGGCATCATGATCAATCGGATGGATCTCAGAAAACGTTTGGTTATCCTGGTGAGAATCTAATTTCTAAACCGCCCGGATGGAAAAGTATAGATCAAGACGAAGGCGGATTCAAAAGCAAAGTTTGGGATCCTAGAATCTGTGCTAACATTCATTACCCCGGGAGCCTGACAATCTGTTTGAAGCTGCTCAGAAGCTTCGCATGCCTAGTTTGGGACCCCGGAGACTATTGGCATTCCAAGCATTGGTGGAGATTTATGGATGAATTTAAGCATAAGCCGCCATAACAGGAAGCTCATCCAATGTCCAACTTAAGGACTTTAACTAAAAGTGCTAGGTGGGAGACAACCCACCATGGTATGATCGTTCCTTTTTCAATATTTTTTTTAGTTTTATTTGTTTTCAAGTTTTATTTTATTTTATTATATTGAACCTGGGAGCTTTGCATCTCATTCATATTAATCATTGCATTCTGCATACTGCATAAAAAAAAAGAGGGTGTGCGACGCGACCGCATCACTCATGCGATCGCGTCAAGTTGCGAAAACACTTCCCACGCGACCGCGTCATTCACGCGGCTGCGTGACCTGGAGATCGGTGTAAAGATCCAATGTCCAGAAAGTTAGGCTGGAATCATGCGGTCATTGTGCGTTTCGCACAATTGACCCACGTGATCGCATCACTCACGCGATCGCGTCACTTGCACAACACACATCCCACATGATAGCGTAAGCGACGCGACCGCGTCGCATAAGATTACACAACACCCCAAAAGGAGACATAGAGTTGCGCTGAAATGACGCTGAATTCGTGCGTTTAGCACAAATTCCAGCGACGCGATCGCATGCCCCAAGCGATCGCGTCATTCACTCTTTTTGCCCTCCATGCGATCGCGCCACTCACGCGATCGCGTCAACCACCTTTTCGCCCCAACCACGCGACCGCGTGCCCCACGCGATCGCGTGGATTAAAATTATAACCCCCCAGTCACGCGAACCCTATCAGTCGTGCCCCCCCTCCCCAGCCGTCATCCCCCGCCACCTCTCTGCCCCACTCTCTCTCTTACGCCTACCAGGTTCCGACGAACGCCACCCTTCTATCCTTCGTAGTTAATTCATTTTTTTCTGTTTATGTTCGTCATTAGGCTAGTTAGATATGCGTGTTGTAGTGGATTTTAGGTTATTAGGTAGCCTAGGATGTGGTTAGTGGATTTAAGTCTGTTTAATTGCGCTATTCGTGTTTCTTGCTTCATTATTTTCGCAATTCTGTTGTTGCTGTGATGATTGTAATATTCATATGCTGTACTTTCTTGTTTCTTGCTGCTCTGTACACTGAATTTTCATGTTTATATTCCTTATATGTAATTGCAGCTTTAATTTTGATTCATATGAACTATTCTGTTGCTGTTTATTTTCCGCAATTTTAGCCGGAATGCTTTCCAAATTTCTGTAAAATGTTTCCATTCATGTCTTGATTTTGGCATTTTTAACTGTGCTTTCCTTAGATTTAACCAAAACAATTCATGAATGCCAGGGAAAGCTTTCTTATTCTTTTTTATTTCCCGGTTCATAATTTGCATTTTTGATGTTTGATTCTAATTTTTGCTATTTCTATATCTAATTGAATCATCATCCACCTATTTTCCTTATTTGGATATGAGTTACTTATAGCTTCTAACTGTGAATACTTGTTACTTGGAATATTTTCATTATGCCACTTACTTTAACCCACTTTTTGCTAACTCACTAATGTTAACTTCCTAAACTCTTTTTCAATTCTAACCAACCTAACCTTTCAAAACTTCTCTTCTGATTTTCTTTCACTTTCTTTTAACATACTAACCATGGCATGATGTTAATTTTTCTATTTAACATGAATTCAATTACATTTTGGATTGTGATTTCTTCTTTTCGAACTTTTAACTCCTATTCAATCCTTAATGCACATTTACTTAGCTCATATTCATTACTCTCCTGCTCCTTTGCCACTATGTGCTTCTTTTGTTAATTGTCTCCTTGTTTTTCTGTTTTTATTATATCCTTGAATTCTGTTTTTCAGGATGTCGGACTCCCACAGAAAAGGGAAAGGAAAGGAAACAACTGGCAAACGAAAAAGAGGAGAAGCCTCTATGTCTATCATAGATCTCATGCATGATGCCTCCTTGCGGGAGAAAAATTTTACCCTGCAGGAGAAGGCTGACCAGCTAATCCCTGCTACTGATCCAATAAAGTTTGCAAACCGATACCGTGAGCTGAGGTATCCGGTGTTTGCAGCCTCCAAGAACCTATATCTGGAGAGAACTTTGAAGATCCCAGAAGAACTCCAGCAATACACCTCTGACCAGATCAAACAAAGAGGCTGGTTCTTCCTGGAAAGACCCCTGACTGAGGTCAATGCATCTTGGGTTAGGGAATTCTACTGCAATTACTTCAAAACCTCCCTAGATGCAGTGAACCTTAGAGGAAAGTAGATTCTGGTCACTGAAGAGGCCATTGAAGATGTTCTGAAGCTCCTGCCTAAAACTGATCAGCTGGATGGTTATCAGAAAGCTGAGGAAGATATGCGCTTCATGCGATTTGATTGGGATGCAGTCAAGGCCCGGATAGCCCTTGACCCGACCATTCCTTGGATTATGGGTCAGAACTCTACCATGCCAAAGGGAATCAAGCGGATTTACTTGAATGATGAGGCTCGGCTATGGCATCAAATACTTAGCAACTTCATTATGCCGAGTACTCACGAGACTGCGATACCAGCCGCTATGATCACCTTCCTATGGTGTGTGATGGAGGGTAAGGACCTGTACCTGCCACGCTTTATCTGGTACTATATGGCCAGGGTCCACGTCCGAGGCACTCTTCCCTTTCCTTATTTGGTTACACAGCTAGGCCGTCGAGCTGACGTGCCTTGGAAGGATGCTGATGAAAAGCCACCTGCTGCAGAATGCAAGAAGATTATCCCTCACAGCAGGAACTTTCTGGCTTTGGGCTACAGACCTCCATTCCTCACTGCTACTGCTGACACAACCACACCATCTGCCGGCCCCTCTTCTTCCACAGCTACCCCTGCCACCACCACCGCTCCTCCACCTGCCCCAGAGCCCATCTATCATCTAGTACACCGCCTGTTTCGACGACTTGACCAGATGGAGCGTCACAACAAGCGACGCTATGAGCACCTGAAGCTGATGATACGCTCTGGCGACATCCTCTCCGAGCCTGACACACCATCCGAGGCATCTGAGGAGGAGGCGGATGATCACGAGGCAGAGACCCATCCACAGAGTGAGGCAGAGCAGGAAGGCACCCAGCAGGCAGTACACCAGCAGGAGGCTCCGCCTCAGATTCAGGCTGTAGACCCCGAGATCGCTATCCAGTCAGCACCTCCTCTGCAGTAGGCTAATCCTCAAACCACCACCACAGAGACTCCAGTTACCCACCTTTCCAGTGATGACACCCCTTCACACCCTGCTTGAGTGAGCATCAGGGACGATGCTACATTTTAAGTGTGGGGAGGTCGCCATCTTTGGCGTTCTTTTTTTTGGTGAACTACTACATACTCTTTTTATTTTATTTTGCTACTTTTCTATATTTCTCTCTTTATTTTTATTTTTATTTTCTCAGTACTTATATATATATTACTATTTTATATATTTATTCTATGTTGCACTTTAGTTCATATTTTAGCCATTTAGTTTAGTTGCAATTCTAACTTATTAGTTATAGAAATTGTGGATTAATTAGTATAGTTTACCTTTTTTAGCATAAGATAGCTTAGTTTAAATTGAAAATATAAAAAGAAAGTAAACTAAGGAATTGAACACAATAGAAACAATCCACACACCTTGTATATATAGCATTACATGTTAGTTAGTTAACAACATTTCATCAAGGAGAAACACTAGAACTTTAAAGCCATTCAATATAAGTTTTACATTGAGAATAATGGGAATTTTTAACTAAACCTGCATGACATACATAAGTGATAAATGATTTTTGAGCTAGAGAACACACAGCCTGTAAGTTTTGAGCTTAATTGTATGGTTACATTCAAACCATAATATTTTATTCCTGTGTGTTCCACCCTTCTTTTTTATTCTGGTGTTCTTTATTTTGTTTTAATCTATATGTCTAATTATAGAATATAAATACATAGCAAGAGAGTGATTGAGGCCATTATTTGATTTTAGCTCACTTATCCCAAAATAGCCTACCCTTTACATCACCCTTGTTAGCCCCCTTGAGCCTTTAAATCCCCTTTTATTCTATAAACCACATTACTAGCCTTAAGTAGAAAAACAAAATGAAATCCCAATTTGAATCCTTGGTTAGCTTAAGATAGAAATTGTGTAGGATTTAAATGTGGAAAAACCTATTGAGAACATGGATGATAAAAACAAAGGTAAAAAAGTTGAAAAGAATAAAATAATTCAAAATAAAAGTTTTGGGAAGCATGCTCATGTGAAATCAAAATAATTGAATTACCATGTGCATTAAAAAAAAAGTGTTATGAATAAAGGGGATACAAAAGAATTCCCCAAATGTGAAATAAAGCAATGCACATGGGATAAAAATAATAAACATTGAAACATGAGTATGTAACATCAAAAGTGGGAAAATATGGGAGAATAGGTAAAAGAAGCTTTGCTTTACAAAGTATGTATGTTAGGTGAGATCTTAGACTAATTAAGGATTCACTTATTAGCTCACTTAGCCTTATACGTATACCCTTACCTTTACCTTGGCCCCATTACAACCTTAACTAAAGACCTCATGATTTTTGGTATGTCTATATTCTATAATTGTTGATTGGTTAGATGAAGAACAAAGTTATAGAAAGTAAGGATAAAAAGAAGAATAGAGTGATTAACCTAATAAAACCCTGAGTGACTAGAGAGTAAACACAAAATCCAGTGAGGGTTCAATAGCTCATTAACATATATCTCTGCTTGAATTATTAATTGTCTTGCAAGTTTATAAAATGTTTTTCTCTCCCATCTCAACTGTAAAAGTGCTTTATCATTATCTAAGGTTTGGCTATATATATGTATATGACTCCTTGAGAATGTGAATTAATTCAACTACATGTAAGCTTTATATACAAGTGAATAAAAACTAGAATTGCATGATGCATCATTCATGTAGGTAGTTGCATTTAGATTAGATTGCATTGCATGGCATTCCACCACTTTAACCTAACATTACTCTTGGACTTAGCATGAGGACATGCTATTGTTTAAGTGTGGGGAGGTTGATAAACCCATATTTTATGATATATTTTGTGCTTAATCTGAGTGATTTATTCAATCCTTCATCCACTTATTCATATTAATTTCATGGTTTTACTTTCCCTTCCTTATTATGTGATGTATGTGAAAAACATGTTTCCTATGCTTTAAAATTAATTATTTTAATTACCTTTATTTCCATTCGATGCCGTGATTAGTGTGTTGAGTAGTTTCAGATCTTCTAAGGCAGGAATGACTTAAAGGATGGAAAGAAAACATACAAAAATGGAAGGAAAGTATAAAGCGGAGTTTGTGAAGAAACTGGCATCCACGCGATCGCATGGATGACGCTGCCGCATGCCAAGCGCAAAGAAGCAGCGACGCGGCCGCATGACTGACGCGACCGCGCGCCTTAAGCAGAACACATATGATGCGGTCGCATGACTGACGCGACCGAGTGATAAGGAAAACTCCGAATGACGCGACCGCGTGACCCACGCGGATGCGTGACAGAGGCCCCGCACCAGAAATTGCAGAAAACGCTCCCAGCGAATTCTGAAGCCCTTTTTGGCCCAAATCCAAGTCCAGAAGGTATAGACCAGAGGTTATGAAGTGGGAGAATGCATCCATTCAAGGAGAGTCTCAACTTTCGTTAGTTTTCATGATTTAGATTTAGTTTTGAGAGGGAGATTCTCTCCTCTCCCTTAGGATTAGGATTTAGGATTTCTCTTAGTTTTAGGAGTGACTCTCAATCCCAGGTTTCAATGTTCTTTTACTTTATATTTATCTCTTACTTTCAGATACTTTAATGCTTATATTAGTTATGTTGCCTATTTGGCTTATGCTACATTCATGTTACAGATTACATCTTTGAATTAATGTTATTTGAGGTATTTCAGTTTAATATTGCTTTCTCTTATTTACATTATTGTTATTCCCATCTGAAGACATTTTTATTCCAGTAGATTTAATTTTCTCCCTTTTGGTCTTGGTTAAGAAATCAGTAACTCAGGAGTTATCAAACTCAAACATGATTGATAATTGTTATCTTTGTTAATTAAACTGAACTTCAATAATCCCAATCTTTTCTTAGAAAATAAATAGGATTCGAAAATCAAACCAATTAATCCTTTGACCTTCCTTGATTTTAGTAAAGGTTAACAAAGTGGAATTAAGATTCAATTCTCATCATCATTGATAAGGATAGCTAGGATAGGACCTCTAGTTTCTCATACTTTTCCAAAAGTTTATTTTACAGTTATTTATTTATTTACAGTCATCTTTTTATTTTACTTGCCATTTATATTGCTTGTCCTTCATTTACTTTAATTGCTGATTAAACTATTCGCTCTTCATTCTCAAAACCCCAATTTACAATCTCCATAACCAATAATAAGAACATACTTCCCTGCAGTTCCTTGAGAAGACGACCCGAGGTTTGAATACTCTGGTTATCAATTTATTTAGGGGTTTGTTACTTGTGACAACCAAAACGTTTGTATGAAAGGACTTTTGAAGGTTTAGAAACTATACTTGCAACGAGGATTTATCCGCC
>NC_029792.2:36167748-36199906 GCF_000816755.2 Arachis ipaensis
AAAATAATTTAGTAATAATAAAGGTAAAATTATTGTTAGAGTTTTACAAAAATTTTTGTAATAAGAATCAAAGATGTGCCAAACATATTTGGTATAATACTTACTTGATACTCATTTGACACATATATCTTTTATGTCTAACTATATCTTAAGTGTAAAACATCAAAATTTCTTACATGTTTAAACAATATATCAACAATTTTTTTTTAAAATCAAGTTTTTATTTAATATTAACAAAATGTGTGTGTAAGAAAATTTAATAATAAAGAACAAAGAAAATGACTGATATATGTAAAAGTTAATAATGATGTAAGAAAATTTAGGAGGTTAATAGTTAAAATTGTTCCTAAAAGATATATCAATCTGCATTATTTTTCTTTTCAAAAAATTAAATTAATCAAAGTAGTTTTCAAAAAATAAAATACTTGTTTATGGGTTTTTTTATTGAAATAAATACAGAAAAACTATTATTTTCCTAAATATGCATGGATCAAAACCTTTTTCAAGATGCCTAGCACCAAATTATGAGAAGCCCCCACGATTTAGAAATAGCCTCCATCTCAACGCTGGCGGCCACGAAATGGTAGCAAGAATCCATCTTGTGTATGGCGTATGGCGCCCATGAAATGGGCTGCTCAGGTATGGCGAACGCGAATTCGGCCATCATAGATGTGGTACCCACGAAAGGGAGGCAGAGGGAAAACTCATGGGGTCTGACACGAATTGGACCCAATTCATTGGTATCAAACACGAAATGCAGCAACTAAATTGTAATAATCTGGAAGTGTTGGCTCTCCACCACTATTTTCACGTAATGATTCATCTACTGAAAATATTGACCCTCCACCACCATTTTAAAATAATATTCCATCTGACAATAAGAGTAAAAAAAAAATAAAAAAACAAGAAAATAAAAAAGGAAGAGAGAGTTCTAATAAGAGTAAAAAAAAGTAAAAAATAGCAACAAAATATACATTGACACACATTTCACATTTATTTTTTATTTTCACCTACCATATCATACATAATAAAACAGCAAACACTAACTACACAATAATTTCTTTGACATTGCCATCAAGATTATTGTCAATTAAAATTTTATTATTATTCACCACATACCAGAATACCATTTTCTAATGATATTACGTGGGAAGAACCAATTGCCTAAAAAATAGAACTAATAAAAGAGCAAATAAAGAATCAATTGTCTAAACGATTGTAATCTTAGTGATTAGGTTATATAAAATCTAACCTTCAATATTGAAATATATTTGTTATCATCGTTATTTTAATATCTATTTTCTTGTCTAAACAAATTTGTATTTTTTTAGTTATTTATCCAAATGCTACAACTTTAAAATAAGTACTTCTATAACTAAAAATTCAAACACAAAATAACTTATTATAAGCTGCTATTAATAAAAGTCCTTATACTTTAAGCTATTTTTCCAAAAGAGCTTATTTAAGTTGTTTACCCAACTAGGCCTTAGTTGTTAATTATTAGAACTTTCTACATTCTAGATCCCAACCACGCACTTAATTAATTAAATTATGTAATCTTTGATCCATCAGATATGCTATAGTTTAATTAAGTTAGTTAAATCACCATTTAATAATTTGAAATGTTGATTTGTCAAAGATTGATCGTTTCTTTGTTGTAGGATTTTTGGCTCCTTAAGGATTAATTTGTTTGATGAGTACATCTAAAATGGGAAATCATTTATTAACAAACTATTTTTTTCTATTTAAAATATCGGTTTTAATTAAATTAAAACGAGGAAGCTCATTTCATGTGTGTCAGAATTGGAATGCCCAATTCGTGTGTGCCGCCATTAACATGCACATTTCGTGGATGTTATCTATGAAATGGCCCATTTCGCGTCTATTAAGGCTAGGTTGGTGGTCAACGCTTCCTCTGCCATGCATGCCACCATTTCGTGGGCGCCAGCGTTAAGATGGAGGCTATTTCCAATTCGTGGATGCTTCCCATAATTTGGTGCTACGCATTTTGAAAAAGTTTTCGATCCATGTGTATTTAGGGAAATAAAAATTTTTCTATATTTATTTCAATAAAAAGCCCTTGTTTATGTTAATCCTTTTGTCATCTCAATAGCTGATGTGAATAACACTTGCTGATGTGGGCTGTTAACAGTATGGTACACTTTCAATAGTACCCTGTTGTTGACAAAATAAGCATGTTAAAATGGCTTAAATCAGTCCCCCTTAGTTCAACAATCCTAACTTCAATCTCAACCATAAATAAGTAGTCTTACTCTCCAAAGATATGACATTATACTTGAGAAACAAAAAGGCTTCCGTGGATTTATGGAAAAACTAAAAAGTTTCCATACTATGATAGAGAAGCAGCTTAACTTCATTAGCAGTGAGAGAAAAAAATCAAAGAGTCACTTAGAAAACGGTGTGACTTGCCAATTTATTTAGCAGAACGGGAGGAAAACTTGAGCAGAGTGAAAGGCTTAGTTGAAAATTCTGCTAACTTTGATATGAAAGATTTTTTATCTAAGCAGAACTTGAGGGGAAGACCCCTCTTTATGTTGCCATAGAAAATGGACGTGCTTCTATTGTTAATGAGATACTTAAGGTCTTCGATCTACAAGCTGCTTCTATTGTCGCAAAAAATGACTATGACCCATTTCACGTTGCAGCAAAGTAGGGTCATCTTGATAAGATAGATACAACATGGCCTTATTTAAATGTATCAATATTTGATTTGTTTGGCCAAATGGGAAAAAAATAATGTTAGGAATGGTAGAAGGATGCTTTTGTTATTGTGGCATGTTATTAAATTGACATGTACCACTAATCTTAGAAGTGATAAATTTTCAGTAGAAAAATAAAAATACAGGTTCAGTGGTTTTAACTGCTTGGTATTGCCGTATTGGTATTTCGGATTGTTGTGTTGTTTCAGACTTATTACCATAGGTGAGAAGCCAATATAATTTACATTTTTAACAAATATAACATGTTTGTTTATATGCATTTCACCATAGCTCTGACTTAGAGTAGAAGAATATTGTAGAGGTGCTGAGAGAACTGCTGTATTTCTTTTTCAATTTGGCCATGACTATAGATTTATCTAATCAACTGCCTTACACATAGCTGCAGCTCAAGGTCATATTGATGTGGTTAATTTGCTCTTAGAGTCAGCTTCAAACCTTGTAAAAGATAGTAAAAAACAATGGGTAAGACTATCTTTTACTCATTTAAAAGTTGTGAAAGCCTTATTGAACAAGGATCCAAGCACTGGATTTAGGACTAATTTGAGAAGAGACTTATTTACGGTTGAGATTGGGGTTAGAATTCTTGAATTGGGGGATTTGAGTTATTTTAATGTACTTTTCTTGCCAGCAACATCAGGGTATTGTTGGGAGTGTGTCTCATTGTCAGCTAATGATCTACGTCAATGATAAAACCTATTTTATGATAAATTTTGGGTTGAAAAGAGTAAAATTTATCAACTTATCTTGTATTTATGCATTGAAAAATGCATAGTTTTGTGAACTTTTCTAATTGTGCTTAATTATGAAAACATACTTTTTATGCTTTAAAATTGTTAAATTTAATTCACTTTTATTCCATTCGATACCTTGATATATTTGTTTAAGTGATTTAAGGTTTAAAAGGCAAGAATGACATGAAGAAATGGAGAAAAAGCATGCAAAAGTGGAGGAATCATGAAGAAATAAAGTTTTGAAAATCTGCCCAGTTGTGTATACATATGGCAGATGTGTACGGATCACCTTGGATTTGTGCGTACGCAAGGCAGATGCATACATATGAGTAGCAGCACATGATTTAATTAGGTAAAGATGTGGATCGCGATTTTTGTCCCATTTTTGGCCAATCCAACTCATTTCTGATACATATGGAGGCAAGACTTGAGGGGGATCAACGTAGTAATTATAGTAGTAGTTTAGAACCATGTTTTAGGTAGAAATCCTAGAGAGAGAAGCTCTCTCTTCTCTCTAAGAATTTAGGATTTTTAAGTTAATTTTCTCTGTAGTTTAGGTTTTAATTTTTGTTTTAGTTTAATTTTCTTTACATTTTCTTGTTATATTGTCTTAATCCTTTTAGTTTTACTTGTCAGTTCCTTAATTTTGTCAATTTTGGGTTGTGAATACTTGTTGAATTCTTGTTTATTTTTAATAAAATTTAATCTTTTTTGTGTTTATTGTTGTTTAAATGAGTTGTTATTATTGTTTTCTTATTTTTGTAGTTATAGATTTTATCATTCTTGCAATTTACCATGTTTTCATTTTATGCATTCCAAGTGTTTGAAAAAATGTCTTTTCTAGTTTTAGAGTAGAATTTTGCATTCTTGGCTTGGAATTGAGAATTTAGGTGACCTTGAGTCATTGATGTCTAATATTGATTGGTGATTTAGGATTGTTAGTTGGCTTTATTTTTACTAACGCTAGTATTTCACTAAGTCTAATTAGTGAGTTAGCTAGAACCTGTGGATTAAGATCAATTAGGTCTGTTTGACTTCCTCACAATGTTAGGGGATGACAAAGTAGGATTAACTCTTCTTAATTGCCATGTTTGTGGTCAATAACTTGGATAGGAACCCTTAACTCTCAATTCTTGTTAAGATGCCTTTTTTGCACTTAGATTTTCTTGTTTGCTCTTTATTTTCTTGCAATTTCTTGTCTTTTGCATTCGACCCTTTTTTTCTCATAGCCAATGATACTCACACCTCACTGCGATTCCTTTGAGAGACAACTCGGGATTTAAAACTCTAGGTTTTTATTGAAATGAATTTGTGAAAATCTTCAAACACTCTGATACAGATCATTTGTTGGTTTGAAACTATACTTACGACGAAATTCTATTGAGAAATTCTAGACCGATGTTTGGCCCGCATTAAGTTTTTGGCGTCGTTGTCAAAAAATTGTAAATGCGTGTTATATTTTGGTTATTGTGAATATGTGCATACATGAATAGTTTGCTTTTTGTTTGTTTGCTTATTTTTTTTAGTAATTAGGAGTGTATTTTTCTTTGTTTCTTGATAGCTTTTACTTTTATTTTATCTTTTATCTATGAATTCTCATCCTTTTGGCTTTGAGTTTGATTGTAACTATGTTGTAGAAAATGTGAACTTCAATGATGGTTCGCATTATGGAACAGTAGATCAACCATGGGAGGAGCCTTATCTTTTTGGAGGACTTTCATGGAAACAACCCCATCTGCTCCACTATGAACACAATCTATCCCAAAATGTACACTAATCCAATGAATATAGTGGCCCTCCTTGCGGTGGTCAATCTTAACCACCACATGCCTATCAAGCAACCACTTTCTCAACATTGTCCTCAACCACAATACTCACAAGTACCATCTTACCACCAAATACCTCCATATAATCCTAATTCATATCCACCACCATATCACCAACCTTATGTGCCTCAAGAACAACTGTATAATTCATAGAAACCATACTTAGAACCACCACCATTCCAACACAAATGATCCTAAGAACCCATTGAATCATTACCTCTATATACACCACCTCAATTCCTACTCATGAACTAACTCCCATATATAATGGCTACTTCCAACATAATCAACCATCATTTTCACCATAATCCTCCATGGAAGAAGCCCTCCAACCAATAATCCAAGAGCAAAAGGATTCCAATTATATTAGCCAAGAGTGACAAGAGCAAATAGACCGTCTCAAGGAATTAAAGGACCGGCTTACCGCACTCATACCTACCCTCCCTCCTCTTGGACAACAGTTGGACGTACTTGAGGAGATGGACTACCTCTGAGAGCAAGAGGAGTTCCACAAGAGGCAAGAAAACTACGTGGTGATCATATTCGAATTTGTAGACCGCTTAGTCTCACTGTGTTCATGCAATCAAGGCACTCCTGTTGACAAATGTGGAGATCAACCGAAGAGCGTAGTATGAAAAAGAGCTTGGAGCCTCAAGAGAAAAAAGAGGAGTCAAGGTGTGAACTACAACAAGTGGAGAAGGTTGAATGCATTGAATTTGAAGAAGTGGTTGAAGAGTTAGGAAGAGTTAGGAAGAGTTGAGCAAGAGGTGGATTTCAAGATTGACGAAAATTTAACTCTAACTAATGATCTTGTTGAGTTTGTTGAACTTTCTTCTGTTGGATTTGAAATTGATGTTGAGGAGGATTATGCACAGTCTCTAAGACATATTTTGAACAATGAAGATGAATTGCAAGAAGTTAGCGAACAAGAAGTGGAAATTGAAGAAGCTTGTCAAGAGGTGGAGGTTATCCAAGAGGAGCAAAAGGGAGTGGAGATCATATCGCTAAAGCCGTTGGAAGCCTCTCTTCCTAAGTCACCACCATCTATAATATCATTTGCGTGGGTAAAAATCTTGTCCTTTAGCTTTATTTGACCACTTGAATATGGTTTGCTTGAAACAGATGGTCAAATTAGAGCCTTTTGTGGATTGAAGAGTAAGAGAGAGATGGTTAGTGGTGGGCAACGTAAATCAAGGCTCACTAAGGTTGAAACCTCAAGGTTTGGGTTCCAAGATTGGTGCAATGCTCAATTGAATAGATCTTGGAGGATGATTTGGCATTTAAGGGAGAATTCTGAAGTCTTGTCACCCGGATGAAACCTTGGTAATCTACCAGAAGACGGGTGCAAAAACAAGGTTTGGAATCCTGTAATACATAATAAGGATAATCAACTTTGGGAGCTCTTGGCTTGTTTGCAATTTCATCAAAGCTTGGTGCACATCAATTATAATTTTGGAGCATACTTGAAGTTCAAGCATTAGTGAATATTCAAAGATGAGTTTAAGCATAAACCTCTATGACAAAAGCTCACCAAATGTCCAACTTAAGGACTTTAAATAAAAGTGCTAGGAGTTAGAAACCTTTCAAACCTTATATATTTTATCATTCTTGTAAATATTTCTCTTAGTTGTTAACTTTATTTAGTGAATTTTAATTTTGAATTGCATATTTGAATAGTTGAAATAGTTTTAGGAGTTAGAAATCTTGTTAATTTGGAGTTTGCTTTGTTTTTCTTAATTTGATTTTCTAATTTTGTTGAGTTTTTAGTTATTTTGTTTATTTTGAGTTGGACTTTATTTTTAGAATACCAAAATATAGGTTAGGAAGTCTTTTTTAAGCTTACGTTGCCTTAAAAAAAAGGGGCCAAGTAGTGCATACGCATGGGATGTGCGTACGCACATTGTCCCTCTCGAACCATCATGTTTTCGTGCGTATAGACCATGCGTACGCATCATCAATTCAACTTATCACTTCATGCGAATGCACCCCTTGTACGTATGCACGATGCCGTTCCAATTGACATATTTTTGTTCATATACCATGCATACGCATCAATGCGAAACTCTTGTCAACTCACGCATATGCACCCCTTTGCGTACGCACGAATTTGAAATATGAAGCCCCTTATGCAAATGCCCTAATTAGCACAACACAGCCTTCCACCATTTCATTTTCGTTCTTCTTCCTCACCCAGCTGCAACCTCCATTTCATTTACACCATTAACCACTGCCGCCGGCGAGCCATCGTCATCACTGGCCACAACACCCAACCACCCTCCACCTTCATCTGCTTCTTCTATTTCTTCTTTTCTTCTGCTTTTTCTTCTTCACCCCCTGTTCATGATGCCTTCCTGACTCCATTTTCTCTTGTCGCACCTCAACGCCGTAGCCACCATCTTCTTCCTCTTCTCCATCTAATTCCATTCCACTCTCCTCATTTCTCCGCAGCAGAGTAAAACACCAGAACAGGCCAGTGTAACACCCTCACTATCAAAATATCACGCTTCCAGCTGCGCCACTCTGATAGTGAGAATATTATGACAACTTCCATATATTTAATAATAAGGTAAGAGCCTTTGACTAGAAACCGTATCGCTGTTTTCTTTAAAAAAACAAAAATACTTTTTTTTAAAACAAAAAGATATATATATATATATATATATATATATATATATATATATATATATATATATATATATCTATATATATACAAAACTTCTTACTCAAGCAACTTATAAATATTATATACATGCATGTCATTACAGTCACGACTCCTATCATTCTTATAAGAATATAATAATAAAGGCAAAGGATATAACATATGTATACAAAGAGAAATAGCATATCTAAGAACTTAACAAAAATTCTGCAAGCTTCCTTGTTCCTCCTGAAAAGAGAAGTCTGTTGGGGGTGAGAACATCGTCCTTGCTGGTTCTTAGTAGAGGGTTTTTAAGAATTGTTATAAGAATATATTTTAAATAAAATTATTTTCAATTGCAGTGATCATCAATTCATTATTCAAATCTAAAACTTATATTTTTCTTATAAAAATTTCATGCAAAATAACATTCCATACATTTCGCCGCTTACTAAGAAACCATTTTAACCAAAACTTACCACTGATCCAACAAATTACGACCTCTGGCCCAAATCAAATCAACTCGGCATCTGGCTTAATTCAAAATAAATCACCGCTATCATCAATTCACCACCAAATACTCAAAACAAAAATCAATCACAAGCACAAACAAAGAGAAGGCAAACACATTTAAAGAACAGTTACAACAAATATCATAGTTACCAGTTAAATAGAATTCATCAGATAGAGAAGCCAAAACACTTAAGCACACCCAAACAAAGCAAACAAATGCAACATGTTGCATGCCTATCCTAGTGGCCGTGAGCTCACATGTCTGTTACTTTCTCAGAACCCGACACATCCCCGGATATTGTCCTTTGGAAATCGGTGGGTGGTACACCACCACGATCCCCATCATTGCAAGCAGTACACCACCACGATCCTTGCAAGACTTTCAATTTGAAAACACACACCCGTGAGCGGTAAATAACCACGATCTCACAAACATTTTCACAACCCGTGGATGATAAACAACCATGTTCCCCACGTCCATCGCGACATTGGACAAGCGGTACACCACCACGATCTTTGCCTGGTGAAAGCTCACATTCAACGACAAACTTTTAAAATCTTGACCCGTAGCAAGTGAGACTAAGCCACAACCCTTGTGTACTTCCTACATGTTTCAAATATCAAAATCTCTCTTTAAAAATAATTCAAATTCATTTCTCTTTCATAAAACTCCTTTTCACCAAAACAAAAGTTTCAAATCAACTTCATTTTCAAGTTCAATAATTTTCCAAAGACCCAAAATCATCTTTCCATATTAAATCAAAATCAAATAATACGATTTTTAAACCAAATTTTCTTTTAAATAACACTTCAAACAAAATTTCAGAGTTTTATAAAAAATTCGGCAGTATCTCCCCTAAAACTTAGACTTTGCCACAATTTTCGAGTCCCAACCAAACCATTTATGAAACTCTTATCAACCATTTCCAATATTGAATTATTTCAAAATCAAACTAATTCCAATATTAAATTTTTTTTTCCAAAAATCAACCAACTCCAATAGAAAATTATTTATAAAATCAAACCAATTCAAAATCAAACTACTTCCAAAATTAAATCATTTTCATATCTCAAATCATCTTTAATTCTCAAAATATTTACAAATCTTAAATTATTTCAACAACCACCAATTTAACAAAAAAAATCAATAAATCAGAATTCTCAATGACTCTAACACAATCAGGAAACCAATATAACCATCAAGTGACCACTTCAATAATAACCAACTAGGCAAGCAATTACATTTATTCAAAGCAACTCAGTTCAGTCTATAAGACTTACAAAATCATAAAAATACATTTTTCGCATTAATATCAACTTGTAACAATTCTTGAAAGTAAAATAAGTTTAAGAAAAGTGCCCCTACCTCGATCGCAACTTAACTAAGCATTAAAACCTTTAAAACTCTGATTTCGCAGTGGCGACGTCAAATGCGACCATCCACGCAGCAACAACAACTATCAAACGCGCCATGCAAGAACTAAAACTCAACTCTATAGCAATAACGCTGCAAATTCCTCAGTAACATAACAGAATAGAAACTAAACGCGTTTTTGGAGCAAAACAACTTACAGTACCATGAAGGAACCTAGTATCGAGTAGCCGCAACTCCAACGGTTGACTCTGGTGACCAGAGCGGCGGCAGAGAGCTTCGGCAGCGACACAGCAACTCGGTGACAGTGTACCAGCCTCTGTTTCTCGCATGCAGCAGTGCCAACATCCACCACCGCCACCACCTTTCCTCCGGTTAGACCCAAACGGCCATGGCGGCAGCTTCTAACGGGGATTGACAGCGATGATGTTGACTTCAATGGCGGCACAAAACTTCGACTGTAGCTCGGCAAAGATGGTGACGAACTCTTGTTCCCCTTCCTCATCGCGGTTCTTCCTCCCTTATTGAACAACGTTGATGGCGACGGTGGTAGTGACACCGCCCGGCGCCGTCGTCCTCTCCTCCTTCTCCGATCTCTCATGCGCTCTTTTCCTTCCAGACCAACAACAATGATGACAACAGACTCAACCAATGGCAGCAACAGACACGACAGAGCTGGCAGCAGAAAGGCACAATGGCGGCGATAACTCCTCCCCTTTCCTAGCGTGTCATTGGGTCTTGTCTTCTCCTCTCGGTTCCTTTAATAACGGCAACGATGATGCGACGGTGGTGGTGAGTCCCCAGATCGCTGGCGTGGTCTCCTGCCCCCTCATCTTCTCTTCTTTTTCCTCTGGTGGGTCTGTGTGTGCTCCGTGTGTGAGTTTGGGGGGAAAAAGGGGGTGGCAACAGGTGAAGAGGGTTACGGTTAGAGTAAATTATGTGTAAGTTAGGATTTAGGGTTTGGGTAGTGTAAATTAGGGTTTGTGTATGAAATTGGAGATTTTGGTAAAATAAAAATTTAAAAAAAATTGAAGAGTAGAGTAATAATTTTAAAAACCAGATCAAAATACAAAACAATTATCTTTGAAATGCCATTTTTATTATCAATTTGTAAATTTATTTTCAAATAAATACTAATTCAATAGAAATTAGAGATAATCAAATTAATTTTTCCTTTAAAATCATAAATAATTATCATAATCTAATTACAAAAAATCTGAAGTCTTATAGCCAGCCCCCTATTCCTCCATCACTTCTGGCGAGTCACTGCCGACGGCGTCACCCTTCACTATTACAACAACCCATCACCCTTCCCTCTACCCTGTTTTTCTTTTCTCTGTTCCAGGTTTTTGCTTGTTCTTTCCTTTAATTTATGTTAAGTTAGTTTAGTTTCAGTAATTAGTTAGGTTAGATTAATTTTGTTGGTTAGTCAATTTTTTTAGTTAATTGTTTAGTTAGATTGGTTTGCTGATTAGTTAATTCTAGGTTGTTAGATTAGTTGCTGTTAGTATAGTTTAGTTTCATAGGTTATATTTTTTTTGCTGAAAGTTTTTGAATTTGTCTGAATGTCCTAATCCTTGCTGTTGGAATTAGTTAATTTGTTTTGTATTATTCATTCTTGATATGGCTGTCAATTTGGCTTAGGCATGATGATAGTGTTTGGCACTATGCCGGGATTGCTGTGAAACTATGCTAAGCTCAATTGATTAATTGTCTAGCTGCATGTATTACTATTTACTGCTGTTATGCTGAGATACTCTGCTGCTTTTGTTTCATTGGGCTGCATTTTAGGAATTGGTGTTGCAAGGTCCTTATTGACAATCTTCTGTGTTAATGTGATATTGCATATCAAATAGTTGTCAAATTATCTCAAAAGATTTTTAAGAAAAATTTTTGGTCAATTTCTTGCTTCAATGCTTGTTTTCCTAGAATTTTACCTAAATGCATTGAAGTGTCTGCTTTAAGTTTCTAACATGACCAAAACTTGTGCATTTTGCTTGATTGAGGTCTTTTTGCCTAATTTCGGCACACTCTTAATCTATGTAACCCTTTTGAATTCACTTTCTTTATGCTTATTTGGTTTATGTTACATTAGGCGTGAACTTTCCAATTTGTATATAAATTTTGTGATTTTACTGTTGCAAAACATATTGGTGTTGAACTTGCTATGATCACTTTGTTGAACATTATTTTTCCTTGTTTCTTACATCAATTGCTTATGGTTATGCCTTGATGACATGCTGACTCTTATTTTCTTGACTATGGGCGCTACACATACTTTAAGTCATTCATTTTGGCATAATGCATGATTTGTGAAGTTGGATTGTGATCTTGCCTATTTTTATCTTTCTGAAAAATTTTCAAGTTCTAAGGGCCATGTTTGTTATGTTACATGACAACTAACTCTTTTTCAACAAACCTCTTTTCTTTTCCTAAGTACATAGCAACTATGTTTCCATACTTTTTAGTTAAATACGCAATGCGACTAACTTTGATTGGTGTTATTGATTGGAGTGTGATTTCTAGTTGACTTTGTTTCATAATTTCACTTTACAGATCCTATTAATTATCTTTCCTTCTTCTACTTCACAATTACTTGGTTATTCACCTAAGTCTTATGCTACTTGATGCTTACTTGTATAATCTCTGTTTCATTACCTTGTGATTTATATTTCTCATACCCACTTTCCTTGTTCTTTTTAGGATAACTAATTGATGAGGGAAAATCGATTCCACACAAACTAATCGGCAAGTATACCAGGTCGCATCAAGTAGTAAAACTCACAAAAGTGAGGTCGATCCCATAGGGATTGATGGATTAAGTAACTTTAGTATAGTGATAAATTTATTTAAGCTAATATTTGGTGATTTGAGCGGAAATTGATTGACAGAATGTAAATTGCTAGGAAATTAAAATGCAGAATGTAAATTAACTGAAACTTAAATGGCAAGAAACTTAAATTGCATGAAAAGTAAATTGCAGGAAATGTAAAGGGGTTTTGGGGTGCAGGGAAATTAAAGGAAGCAGTAAATTCAGAGCAATTAAATAAAACTCAAGGCCAATTAACAGAAGGAAAAATTCATTAGGGATTAGAGATATCTTAATCCACAATGAACCAAATGGGTCTCAACTCCTTTCTCAATCATGTGAGTAGATCTATGGCAGATTGAAATTGATTGGATCCCAATTCCTTGGCAATCTAATCTCTCTAATCACAATCAATCTTGCCAATTCCTTGAATCAATTGCCATGAGAAGAGGTTAAGTGCATGTCTCTCATCCATAAGCCACACAAATTCTCAAGACCTCAATTCCTCCCGAATAGTGTTAGTCAAGAGAGTAGTGAAGGATAGAGCCCCAATTCTAATGCCTATGATTCCCCTCCCGAGGCTCACACAAGCATTCAACATATTCAAACCCCCTTCCAGAGTGAATGAATCTCAATCAAAATAGTGGATATCCTATAGATACCCAAGCAGATTGAGAAGAAGAAGTTCACTCAATCATGTGAATTATAATAGAGCTCCTCCCCTAATGAAGTGGGGTTCAATTGATCATTGCTCTAAGAACACTTGCAGAAAATTTAAATTGCATGAAAGTAAATCAATCTCAGTGTGAACGGAAATGAAAAATTGCAGAAAGGACAATTATAGAAGAGAAGTGTAGAAATTGAAATTGCATAAAGCTGAACTAAATTCAATACAACTCAAATGTAAAAGTGTAGAAAATAAAAAGAAATTCTAAGCTAAGCTCTCTACCAGATCCTTCTATCCTACTCCTACTCCTACTCCTACTACCCCAGCCTTACTCCCTAAACTAGACTAAAATTCTAGCTATTTATACACTTTCCATCTGCAGTCATGAAGTACTTGGATTGGGCTTTTTGGCCTTGATTGAAGCAGTGAGAGTGGGTCCTAGTGTTGTTGAAGAGGGGCAATTGGCAATTCACGTTTTTGATCTGTAAGGGTGCTAAATCTTTCTGGTGCTGGTGTCAACGTTAGCCTCAACGTTTGCAAGAAAACGTTGAGTCAAACGTTGGCCTTGAGAAATAATTTTCGAAGAAATGAGCGTTGGCGCCAACGTTTGACTCAACGTTGATGTACCAACATTTTTCCATCCACGCATGCGCGTCGCCCACGCGTACGTGTAAAAACAACGTTTTGCGCGTGTGCGTCGCTCACGCGTTTGCATGTCTGGCCAAAATCTGCATCCACGCCTACACGTGGCCTACGCGTACGCGTCGATGCAAATTTTCCAAATCCAAATCTGAGCTGCTTGTCGTGGACGTTGGAGGCAACGTTTGAGGCAACATTGGACCTCCAACGTTCGTTTGGTCACGTGTACGCATGACCCACGCGTACGCGTGGATTCAAAATTTTCCACTTGAACGCGTACGTGTCATAGACGCGTACGCGTTGCCCAAAAATTCTTAGCTCCAGAAATAAAAATTATCACAGACGTTGGAGGTAACATTGGTTCACCAATGTTCCCTCCAACGTTGGCACCCAAATTTTGCATATAACATTGCCAGCAAGCCTTGGAACGTCACTTTCTCCTCTTGTCAATGTTGCCAAATTTATTCCCATTATAGACTATTATATATGGTTGGAAAGCTCTGAATTTCATCTTTCTAACCCAACTCGAATCACCTCAATTGAACATCTGCAACTCAAGTTATGTTCCTTTGAAGGAGACAGGGTCGCTGGCGTTGGTGTGCAACGTTGGAGGCAACGTTGGCACACCAACGTTTACACCAACGTTGGTAACAATGCCAAATTCAAAAGCTCAAATGTATTGTCCACCCCATACTATTATATATTATTGGAAAGCCTTGAATGTCTACTTTCCAATGCCATTGGGAACACATCATTTAAAGCTCTATAGCTCGCGTTATACTCCATGGAAGGTGAAGAGGTCAGCTGGCCTTACTGCAGGTTGATACTATGTTCATCTTTGCACTTTCGGGGCAAGTTTTCTCCCTTAAATTTAGTTTTCACCATGCAGTGCAATATAT
This sequence comes from Arachis ipaensis, assembly GCF_000816755.2. Taxonomy (NCBI): domain Eukaryota; kingdom Viridiplantae; phylum Streptophyta; class Magnoliopsida; order Fabales; family Fabaceae; genus Arachis; species Arachis ipaensis. Next base: position 36,182,584 of record NC_029792.2, read on the forward strand.
GTTTGGAAAGCTCTAGATTCCTACTTTCTAATGCCTTTGGAATCACCTCATTTGGAGCTTTGTAGCTCAAGTTATTTTTATTTGAAGAAGACACAATCAGGTTGTCAGGAGCAACATTTGTGGCAACGTTGGTGAGCCAACTTTGGCCACCAACGTTGCTTGCTCTTCTTCTTCTCTGCCCTTCCTTTACTTCTTCTTACCTATCATCAACCAAACAAAATGCATCAAAGTATTTCCATAATCATAAGATTTTGCATCATCTATATCATCAAATAATTCTTGCATAAATCTTATGAAAATGCACCAATTTAACAATGTTTGATTGAATCAAGACAGACATGAATTTCTCATCCAAACACTTACTTATTGCCTAAGAAATGCATGAAAACTAAGTGAAATAGATGAAAAAGGCTTGTGAAACTAGCATAAGATGACTTGTCATCACTAATAGAAATAGAAAGGGAAAGACTAAGGCAACTGGGCCGAGTAAGAAAGGCAGAACCCGACAAACCACTGAAACAGCGGATGAGCCATAATACAAGAGACAAATTAGTAGGAGAGACTAGATTAATCAAAGAACACCTCCTACTGATCCGTCCAAGTTCTCCAACCTCTACTCGAAACTCAAGTTCCCATAATTTCAGAAATGAAGCCTCCATGTTGAGAGAAAACTCTAGATCCCCGTTGAGCTAAGAAAGTTCACTGATGATCAGATTGATCAGCGAAAATGATTGTTTCTGGATAGAAAACTGGTGGAGGCGAACGCATCTTGGGTCTGTGAATTCTACGCCAACTACTACACGAAGCAGATTCTGATGACTGATGAAGCCTTAGAGGAGATCCTCCACTTTTTGCCTAAGCCTAGTGGAAAGGATGATTATGAGAAGACAGAGGAGGATCGCCAAATATTGACCTTTGACTCGGATAAGGTCTTGAGCGTGATAGCACACCCGGAGAGCATATGAATTTAAGATACTAAAAAATGGGGCCCAATAGCAATTGCTATCAAGTACTTGAATATTGAAGCTCGGGTATGGCATTAGATCCTCTCTAACTATGTAATGCCATGTACCCATGAGACCGAGATCACAACAAATATGGTAGTTTTTATTTGGTGTGTTTTGGAGGGTAAATAACTGTACCTTCTAAGACTCATCAGGAAGTACATGGGGTGAACTCGTTATGTTGGCAATCTTGCCTTCCCTTGCTTGATCACTCAATTAGTTTTAAGGGTTGAGGTTGTTTAGAAGGAAGCTGATGATGACTCAATTTGAGCTTTTATGTGTAGTTGCATCATATTAACCACTATTTTAATTATTCTTGTGGGTTATTCTCTTTCTATAATTGTAATATTTGACTTGTTTAATTCTTTAAGTCTAATATTTTGTGTATGAATGCATTTATATTATTAAGGCCTTTATTTTATTTGAGCTAACTCACCCAAATGGCCTTATGCTTTTATCTACCTTTGTTAACCAATTTAATTTCTTTTTGTTCTTACTTTTAGCACATCATTAATCCTAAGTGAAAAATAATAAATGTCTTAAATTTAAATTTTTTGATTAGTTTAGACTAGTGAAGGTGTACATCATCTAAGTGTGGGAAAATTTGGGAACATTGATAGAAAAAATGGGTATTTTGGCATTTTTTGTTGAAAAATTTTGGTAATCGAGTACATACGCATGCATTGAATGTAAACCATATGCATCAATCTTCTTGTATATATTATGTTACTGAAAAAAAAAAAGAAAAAAGAAAAAGAATGAGAAAAGTCAAAAAGGGGACAAATGTTATTCCAAAAAAGAAAAGTATGTAAAATAAATGCATATGTGATATGAATTAAAAAGAATGCATGAGTGTGTGAAGTGAATAATGGGTAGTTAGGTTTGCATTAGAATTAAATAGGTTGTTGTAGGTTAGGTTAAAGTTTAAGTTAATCAAAGATTCAATTTATAGTCTACTTAGCCAAAATACAATCTTACCTAAACCCTAACTCTATTACAACCCTTGAAAAGTTTTCATGATACTTGTATGGATGGATTGAATAATTGTTGACTGTTAGATGAAAATAAGTCTTGGAAAGCAAGATTAGAAGGGAATTAAGTGAATAAACCCTAAACACTTGAGCAATTAGAGAGTATACACACCCGATGAGGGATTCAATTGCTCAATTCTATGTTTCTAACTTTTATTATTTATTATCTTGCAAGTTGTTACAATCTTTTGGAACTCAAATAGATTTATGGGAATTGCATTTATTGCTACATTGTTTAAGCCCTTTAGGTTTATATATTTTCTTAGAAATTAAATTATTTTGACCAAGTAGATACAAATAGATATAAGTAGATAGATATATAAAATAGATAGAACAGATATACATAATTTACTTTTAATAACTGTGAGATCCCTTGATCTTGTCTTTCTTGATGTTTAGCATGATAATATGCTATTATTTAAGTGTAGGGAGGTTGATAAACTCCTATTTTATCATATTTTTTGGGTTGAAAAGAGTAAAATTTATCAACTTATCTTGCATTTATGCATTGAAAATGCATAATTTTATAAATTTCTCCTAATTATGCTTAATTGTGAAAAATATATTTTTTATACTTTAAAATTACTAAATTGAATTCATTTTTATCCCATTCGATGCCTTGATATGTTTGTTTAAGTGATTTAATGTTTATAAGGAAAGAATGGTTGAAGAAACGGAGAAAAAGTATGCAAAAGTGGAGAAATCATGAAAAAATGAATTTTTGAAAATCTGCCCAGTTATACGTACTATGACAGATGCGTACGCACAAATAGCATCATGTGATTTACTTAAGTAAACGTGTGGTTCACGATTTCAGGCTTATTTTTTGTCCAATCCAACTCATTTCTGATGCATATGGAGGCAATACTCAAGGAAAATCAACGAAGGAGTCGTAGTAGTAGTTTAGAACCATGTTTTAGGTAGAAATCCTAGAGAGATAGAGAAGCTCTCTTCTCTCTAGGAATTTAGGATTTTTAGGTCAATTTCTCCTTAATTAAGTTATGTTTTAATTTGTGTTCTAGTTTATTTTTCTTTACATTTTCTTGTTCTATTGTCTTAATCCTTTTAGTTTTACTTGTTAGTTTCTTTAATTTTGTCAATTTTGAGTTATAAACACTTGTTAAATTCTTATTTACTTTTAATACAATTTAATCTTTTTATGTTTATTGTTGCTTAATTGAATTCTTATTATTGTTTCTTGTTTTGTTAGTTATAGATTTTATAGTTTTTGTAATTTACCATGTTTTCATTGTATACATTCAAAGTGTTTGACAAAATGTCTTTTCTAGTTTTAGAGTAGAATTTTATATTCTTGGCTTAGAATTGAGAACTTAGGTGACCTTCCACTACAAGATTTATATTTAATTAAGGGAGTTTTTTAGTAGAGATTTTTAAAAACCTCCAAAATACGCTTTATTTATAACAATTTATAAAACTCCCTTAATAGTTAATTTATAAAATTTAAACTTTAACCCCCAAAATAAATCCTCTTCTACAGTTCTACTACTACGTCCTATTGACTATTGAGTTTTCAAAACTCACCAAGTATGAGAGAAGAGAAGAGAATGGCGATTGACAAAACCCTAGGTTCTCTATCGTCGGTGGTATAGCTGTCGTTGGATTCGCCGGTCCGCCACTACTGCAGTCACTGGTTTCGCCACCGTTACCGCCACCGTTACCGCCATAGTTGTCAATCGCCATAGTTGTCACCAGATCTGAAGCTCATAAATCTGGTTGCTCTGTAGCTACGGTTGCTGCTGCAGTTTTCACCGTTGCCGCTGCAGTTTTCGTCATTGTTGTCGCTGTAGTTTCTACGGTCGAAAGCTTCTGAATCGATCCATTGTTTCAGATCTATTTTCTCCTTCGAGTTGCCGCTGGTATTCTTCTTCTTCTCCATATTTCACTTGTCTCTATTTCTCTGCTTCTTTAAAGTTCCAATTGAGCAACCAGCTTAGGGTAATCATTCAAATGTGTTTTCAGTGCCTAATACCGTACTTGTTTCAACAATGAAGCAATTGCCATTTGGTTATTATGTTAACTGGACTCATGTACCATTGTCCAGCATCCTGCAAATTGAAATGAAATTGAAAATAGAAATGACTTGTTTGAATATGCTTGCATGCTTTTACTTGTTCATTCTTGCCACAATTTCATGTTTTATTGGGATTATTCTGCATTTTTACATTTTTGCAAATTGTTTGAGATATTATGATTGAAAGATATTATAAATTAAAAAACTCAGATAAGATAGCACCATGCTGCTTAGTATGAAGCTTTTGCTTCTACAGGGGAGCATTGTGCTCCAAATTCAGCTCTTAGTTTTATAGCCATCATCTGCATCATATATAACCTATATTCAGTAAACTTAGCCAAGGATGGTTCTACCATACGCCGTGTAATGGAATCCATATTCCGATACTTCAATAATGGAAACTTGTGGTCTATAAATGATGGCCTTGCCTTTTCTGTTTTAAAGGATATGTTGTTTTTAATGGATGATTCTGGTATACTATTTCTCTTATTTGATCATATATAATGTCATACAATCTTTTTCTTGATTAACAAGGCACTTTTTGCGTTAATTTTTCTTCATTCTTGCTTTTACAGGAAAAAACACTCATGTTTTGTTGTCAATGTTAATTAAGCATCTGGATCATAAAATTGTTCTTAAAGAACCCAAAATGCAGCTTGACATTGTTGAGGTGACTACTTCACTTGCTCAATATGCAAAGGTTCAACCTTCTGTATCAATAATTGGTGCTCTAAGTGATGTGATGAGACATTTGCGGAAGAGCATACAATGTTCCTTAGAAAACTAAAATCTAGCAAGTGATGTAATCGAATGGAACAAGAATTTTAGAGAAGCTGTGGATAAGTGCCTTGTATAGTTGACAATTAAGGCACCTCACATTATCCACACTTCAAATAAAATTTATTCCTTAACATTTTAAGAATAACTGATTAAGAAAATGCTTTGTGTGATTATCACATTTGGTAGTTTTATCTGGTCTTTTAAACTTTATTTGCATTATTGGACTTATCACAAAGGAACTAAGCTGCCATACATGAATAGGTTGGAGAACCAGGCCCTATTCTAGATGTTATGGCTATGATGTTAGAGAATATCTCAAATATTACAGCAATATCCAGAACCACATTCGCTACTGTATACCGGACTGCTCAAATTGTTGCCTCCTTATGTAACACCCTCACTATCAGAAGTCACGCTTCCGGCTGCGCTACTCTGATAGCAAGAAGTATTAAGACTACTTTAATTTACATACTAAATATTAAAATAGAAGCCTGTGACTCGACACTGTATCGCTGATTGATTTGAAAAAAAAACCAAAAAATAAATACTTTATCTTAAGAAAAATACAAGCAGGCATAGATTCATATACAAGACTCCTTACATAATAACTCAATATATTATACATATAAAACATCCTCTTACAAACTTGTAATAACAAAGAAGAGGAAAGAAAATAATCTAATTAATACAACAGCATGTAAACCAAACGCAGTATAACTCTTCTTAATGCTTCTTCATCTGGTTCCTGAAAAGGTAAAGCTGTAGGGGGTAAGAACCTAACCACACGGTCTCACCATGGAATTTCAAAGTTGTCATAAGAAGATATTTAATAAGAAAACTGTTCTCAAGCTCAGTGATTATCATTGCGTTATGAATCTTTTAAAACCCATAGGAAATCGTTCAAAACTTTTTCAAAGAAATAATGTTTAATCTTTCAAAAATCCAAAACCTTTCCTTTCTTATAAGAAAATCTCAATGAGAAACCAACCACGCAATCAAACAACACAGTCATTAATTCAGCACCAAAGTTCATTCTCAAATGTAGCACGTCAGGACAAACACAGGCAAGACAGACAAGGAAAGCACAAGTAGGTAGCAGTTACAGCAAATAGTTCAAGTAGCAGTTAAGAACAGTTTAGCAATTAGGCAAACCAAAACAAGTTCAAACCCAAGCAAAGCATACAAATGCATATGATGCATGCCTGTCCTATGGCTGATGAGGCTCATCTATCGGTTATCCAGCCAATCCGACAAGTCTGAATTGTCCTTAGACTGTCCCCCGACGTGCATCCCCAAGAGTCTATGCATAGCTTTTTCTTAAATAATCAATATTGCTCAATGGGGGTAACATTCTCGGGAATTTATATAGTGCCCGGTCACACTTACGTCGTAGGATCAACAGAGTATCGAGTTTTCAACCTGGTACACGTGGTGGCAAGCCATGGTACTTTGTCCAGGGATCCTCGTATCTCAGATAATTCAAATTCATAAGCCAAATGAATAATTCAAAGTTCATATCTCAATATTCTGAACATTCTTAACATCATAATCATTCATCAATCCAAACCTCATTTCTAAATATATTCAAAAACTATATCTCAAGAAAATCCTCATCATCCTTCTTTCCATTCTATTCATTAACAATCCCAATTCAAAACATAATTCTTTCTTTGATAAATAAGTCAATCTTAAAACCTATAATGTTTAAAAACAAGTCTTTTTAATTAATTACTTCGAATAAAACTTCCAATTTTATAAAAATTTCGGCAACATCTCCTCTAAAACTCGGATTCTGCCACCCTTTTCGGGTCCCAACCAAACCAAACCAAACACCTGTTAATCATTCAAATCACTTCCAATAACCATTATCACAACAACAACACTCAACCCAAAGAAATTACAAAATCCAGAATTCAATCAACCAATCTTATAAATCGCAATTTAAACCAGCTTCAATCAACAACATCAATCAATAATTAAGAATTCTTGGTGTTCTGAAACAGTTTCAAACCAAACCCTTCCTCTAACCCTTTTTAAATCATTTCCAAAATAGCAAATCATTCTCAATAAACAAATTGTTTTCAAATATCAAGTCCTCTCCAAATTTGTTTCAAAATCAAATTTCGATAATTCAAGAAAAACCACTTTAACAACATCAGTCAACTAATCAGAATATTCAACTTTCTCAATCGACTGGTCAATCGAACTAACAATCTCATTCATCCAAAGCAACTAAATTCAATTCATAAGACTTACGAAATCACAAAAATGTATTTTATACATTAATATCGATTTATAACAACTTTGGAAAGTAAAACAAGTTTAAGAAAAGTGCCCTTACATCGAATAATCAAAAGCCATAAATCAAATATGTCCAAGAAACCTTTTTCTCTCGACTCGCACTCAACGGCAGCTGCATCCGTCGCTCCGTTCACTTCCACAACAACAGAAACGGCTTCTATTTTAACCATGCAAGTACTGGAACTCGACCCTAGAATGTCAGCATCACAAAATTCTCAAAAATCTATAGCAGAATAACAGCGGTAAGGATATCAAGGTTAGAATAACTTACTACAGCTATAGGAAATAAAACAATGGAGCAACAAAGGAGAAGCAGGGATCTGTGCATCCATTCTAGTGGCAATAACACCATTCTGATCGGTAAGACAGCAGATACACCAGCAAAATCAGAATATCAGAGCAAAATAAAAATGGGACAAATTCAAGAAAGGAAGGAGTGGTTACCGATAAATCTGCCTCGATTTCGACAACGGCGTACAGTCGAGTAACTAGCAATAATCAAAACCCAAGAAGACAAAGGCTTCATCTGCGTTCTCTGGCGGCCAGTACAACAGTGTGAAGCTCCGGCGATGCAGCAGCAACATGGGTATATCGACGGCGAGCCCAGTAGCTTCGGTGACGGCGGAGGAAAGGCGGTGATGACGCTGGGCGTGACCCTCCTCTCACCGCGTCTCTCTCTCTCCTCAGCTTCAATAGTGACGACGGCGGCTCCAAGGCAGACCAGCAACGACAGCGACGGCTCGGGCTGGACGAATGGACAGCAGCGGTAACGTGCTTCCTGGCGAGGACGACAGCTGCGACAGGGACCCACGAAGACGACGACGACCGTGAGGAAGTGGCGGCTTCTCCTCTACATGCGTCTCTGCTCCCGACGACGGCCAAGGCGACCCGACGGCGTGGCCTAGCCGCTCCGGCGCCCTTCCACTGGCGCTCTCTCACCCTCGAATCTCCCTCTCTTCCTCCCCCTTTCCTTCTTTCTCAGATCTTCCTTTCTTCTTTCTTTTTTTTTCCCTATTTCTTTCTTTATTTCTTTCTGAAGGGGATGGGGTTAGGTCAAGGGAGTGGCGGCGTGGAGTGGCGGTGAGGTGGGGTTAGGTTAGGTTAGATGTATGATAGTAAATTAGGGTTTCTGATTGGGAATTTTGGGATTTGATTTGGGGCAAATTGGGGTTTTGTTTTAATTTTAATAAAATTAAGAGATATTATATTAAATTAAATTCTAAATTAATCCTTTAAAATTATTTTTAAAAATATTATTTAATTATCAATTTGTTAATTGGTTTTTAATTAAATATTCTAATTTAAAATATAAAATAATTATAATTTAAATATAAAAAATAATTCAATAGTTATAAAGTCAGATAAAATCTTAAATTATTTTAAACTCAATTAATCAAAATTTGTTTTAATTACCTTTAATAAAATATTTTCTGAGATTAAAGTACCTAATGAATAAATAAATCAAAATTATCTCTTAATAAGATTTTTCTAAAATTTCTGGGTCTTACATCCTACCCACCTTATAAAAATTTTCGTCCTCGAAAATTGATATAAAATAAAAGAGATGTTTTTATATTACTTCACTCTTGAACTTATTTAAAGAAATGGCAAAAAGTCCTCAATATATATATATATTTTAAAATACCAGGATTTTCATATGGCATAAAGGTATAAAGGATATAAGTGTGATGCGAGACAGAAGTTACAAGATAGACTTGATGTACAAGATGATATGTTTCAAACATGTGATGGTAAAGCAAGGCGGCAAAAGGTTATATAACAAGATGGGGTTAAAACAATGTGCTTAGCGTCCGTATACTAATCTCATACCAACTTTAGAGATTCAACTATTCAAACTTCAACATAACTTATCTCCACCATTCTTAACCGTACATTGATGAGCGGATAATTTATACGCCTTTTGGCATTGTTTTTAGGTAGTTTTCAGTATGTTTTAATTACTTTTTAGTATATTTTTATTAGTTTTTATTCAAAATTCACATTTCTGGACTTTACTATGAGTTTGTGTTTTTTTCTATGATTTCAGGTATTTTCTGGTTGGAATTGAGGGACCTGAGCAAAAATCTGATTCAGAGGCTGAAAAAGGACTGCAGATGCTGTTGGATTCTGACCTCCCTACACTCGAAATGGATTTTCTAGAGCTACAAAAACTTAATTGGTGCGCTCTCAATTGCGTTGGAAAGTAGACATCCAGGGCTTTCCAGCAATAGATAATAGTCCATACTTTGCCCGAGTTTTGATGACGCAAACTGGTGTTTAAACGCCAACTTCCTGCCCTATTCTGAAGTTAAACGCCAGAAACAGGTTACAAACCAGAGTAAAATGCCACAAACAAGCTGCAACCTGGCATTTAACTCCAAGAGAAGCCTCTACACGTGTAAAGCTCAATGCTCAGCCTAAGCACACACCAAGTGGGCCCAAGAAGTTTATTTCTGCACTATCTATCTTAGTTTACTCATTTTCTGTAAACCTAGGTCACTAGTGTAGTATAAATACTACTTTTAGAGACTTACTATGTACCTTATGACATTTCACATCTGAATTTTGTATCTTCTATGGCATGAGTCTCTAAACTCCATGGTTGGGGGTGAGGAGCTCTGCTGTGTCTCGATGGATTAATGCAATTACTTCTGTTTTCTATTCAATCACGCTTGTTTCTGTTCTAAGATACTCGCTCGTACTTAACCGTGATGAATGTGATGATCCGTGACACTCATCATCATTCTCAACATATGAATGTGTGCCTGACAACCACTTCCGTTCTACCTTAGATTGAGTGTGTATCTCTTTGGTTCCTGGTTCACGAGTTTGATTGCCTCTCCTGACAACAGAGCATTCAAATCTGTGGGATCAGAGTCTTCGTGGTATAGGCTAGAATTATTGGCGGCCATTTCTGAGATCCGGAAAGTCTAAACCTTGTTTGTGGTATTCCGAGTAAGATCTGGGATGGGATGACTGTGACGAGCTTCAAACTCACGAGTGTTGGGTGTAGTGATAGACGCAAAAGGATCAATGGATCATATTCCAACATGAGTGAGAACCGACAGATGATTAGCCGTGCGGTGACAGCGCATTTGGACCATTTTCACTGAGAAGACGGATGGTAGCCATTGACAACGGTGATCCACCAACATACAGTTTGCTATGGAAGGAGCCTTGCGTGCGTGAAGAAGAAGACAGTAGGAAAGTAGAGATTCAGAAGACCGAGCATCTCCAAAACCTCAACCTGTTCTCCATTACTGCATAACAAGTATTATTTATTTTATGTTATTTACTCTTCATAAGCCCAATCATTTTTATTACTAATTTCCTGACTAAGAATTACAAAATAACCATAGCTTGCTTCAAGCCGACAATCTCCGTGGGATCGACCCTTATTCACGTAAGGTATTACTTGGACGACTCAGTGCACTTGCTGGTTAGTTGTGCGGAATTACAAAAGTGTGATTGTGATTTCGTGCACCAAGTTTTTGGCGCCGTTGCTGGGGATTGTTCGAGTTTGGACAACTGACGGTTTATTTTGTTGCTTAGATTAGGAAAAATTTATCTTTTTGGTTTAGAGTCACTAAAATTGAATCTTCTATTATTGTTTTTGGTTAAAATTTTAAAATCCTTATTTTGTGTTTCTAAATTATTTTCGAAAATTTTTAAAAAAACCAATAACTTCATAATTTAGTCTTCTGTTTGAGTCTAGTTTTATGTTTTAAGTTTGGTGTCATTGTGTTTCTACTTTCAAAAAAAATTTTAAAAATTTGTTCTTGGTGTTCATCCTGATTTTCAAAGTGCTCCTGGTGTTCATCTTGACATTCAAAGTTTTCTTATTTTTTTTCCTTATTTTGATCTAAAAATTCTAAGTTTGGTGTTATTTTATTGTTTTTCTCTTTCCTCATTAAATTCAAAAATATCTTTTCCTTTTATTTTAACTGGATTTTCGAATCTTCCTTTTAAAAATTTAGATTTTTATTTTAAAACTTTTTATTTTATCTTATCTTAGTTTTAAAATTTCAAAATTCAAAATCTTTTTCAAAAATCATATCCAAAGTTTTTCAAATCTTCTTAAGAGGTAATGACCAAATCAATACCTGAAAGATTCAAACGCTGACATTTTGGTACCTAGTGCGCAGAAATTGTGACGGTTCCATTCCTTGGTAACGGCGCTGAAAATTTTATACGCACGTTCATAATCTTAATTCTTTGTCACAACTTCACACAACTGACCAGCAAGTGCAGTGGGTCGTCCAAGTAATAAACCTTACGTGAGTAAGGGTCGATCCCACGGAGATTGTCGGCTTGAAGCAAGCTATGGTCACCTTGTAAATCTCAGTCAGGCGGATTCAAATGGTTATAGAGTTTTAATAATTAAAAAATAAATAAAACATAAACTAGGATAGAAATACTTATGTAATTCATTGGTGAGAATTTCAGATAAGCGTATAGAGATGCTTTCGTTCCTCTGAACCTCTGCTTTCCTGCTGTCTTCATCCAATCATTCCTACTCCTTTCCATGGCAAGCTTTATGTAGGGCATCACCATTGTCAATGGCTGCATCCCATCCTCTCTGTGAAAATGGTCCAATGCGCTGTCACTGCATGGCTAATCATCTGTCGGTTCTTGATCATACTGGAATAGGATTTACTATCCTTTTGCGTCTGTCACTACGCCCAGCACTCGCGAGTTTGAAGCTCGTCACAGCCATCCCTTCCAAGATCCTACTCGGAATACCACAGATAAGGTTTAGACTTTCCAGATCTCAAGAATGGCCATCCATGGGTTCTAACTTATACCACGAAGATTCTAATATCTTGGACTCGGTCCTCTGTATTAGATATCTAAGAGATACTCATTCTAGCTTGTTTGCATGTAGAACGGAAGTGTTTGTCAGGCACGCGTTCATAGGTGAGAATGATGATGAGCGTCACATAATAATCACATTCATCATGTTCTTGGGTGCGAATGGATATCTTAGAATAGGAATAAGCTTGAATTGAATAGAAAACAGTAGTACTTTGTATTAATTCATGAGGAACAGCAGAGCTCCACACCTTAATCTATAGAGTGTAGAAACTCTACCATTTGAAAATACATAAGTGATAATGGTCCAGGCATGGCCGAATGGCCAGCCCCGATGAAAGTCTAAGATAGCATAAAACTGATCAAAGATCCCTAATACAATAGTAAAAAGTCCTATTTATACTAAACTAGTTACTAGGGTTTACAGAAATGAGTAAATGATGCAGAAATCCACTTCCGGGGCCCACTTGGTGTGTGCTTGGACTGAGCATTGAGCTTTACACGTGTAGAGGTCTTTCTTGGAGTTGAACGCCAGTTTGTAACCTGTTTCTGGCGTTTAACTCCACTTTGCAACCTGTTTCTGGCGTTTGACTCCAGAATGCAGCATGGAACTGGCGTTCAATGCCAGTTTATGTCGTCTATCCTCAATCAAAGTATAGACTATTATATATTTCTGGAAAGCCCTGGATGTCTAATTTCCAACGCAATTGGGAGCGCGCCATTTGTAGTTCTGTAGCTCCAGAAAATCCCCGTTGAGTGCAGGGAGGTCAGAATCCAACAGCATCTGCAGTCCTTCTTCAACCTCTGAATCTGATTTTTGCTCAAGTCCCTCAATTTCAGTCAGAAAATACCTGAAATCACAGAAAAACACACAAACTCATAGTAAAGTCTAGAAATGTGATTTTTATTTAAAAACTAATAAAAATATGCTAAAAACTAACTAAATCATACTGAAAACTATGTAAAAACAATGCCAAAAAGCGTATAAATTATCCGCTCATCACAACACCAAACTTAAATTGTTGCTTGTCCCCAAGCAACTGAAAATCAAATAGGATAAAAAGAAGAGAACATACTACAAATTCCAAAATATCAATGAAACTTAGCTCCAATCAGATGAGCGGGGCTTGTAGCTTTTTGCCTCTTGAATAGTTTTGGCATCTTGCTTTATCCATTGAAGTTTAGAATGATTGGCATCTATAGGAACTTAGAATTCAGATAGTGTTATTGATTCTCCTAGTTCAGTATGTTGATTCTTGAACACAGCTACTTTATGAGTATTGGCCGTGGCCCTAAGCACTTTGTTTTCCAGTATTACCACCGGATACACAAATGCCACAGACACATAACTGGGTGAACCTTTTTCAGATTGTGACTCAGCTTTGCTAAAGTCCCCAATTAGAGGTGTCCAGGGTTCTTAAGCACACTCTTTTTTTGCTTTGGACCTTGACTTTAACCGCTCAGTCTCAAGTTTTCACTTGACACCTTCACGCCACAAGCACATGGTTAGGGACAGCTTGGTTTAGCCGCTTAGGCCAAGATTTTATTCCTTTAGGACCTCCTATCCACTGATGCTCAAAGCCTTGGATCCTTTTTATTACCCTTGCCTTTTGGTTTTAAGGGCTATTGGCTTTTTGCTCTTGCCTTTTGGTTTAAAGAGCTTTTGGCTTTTTCTGCTTGCTTTTTCTTTTTCTCTTTTTTTTCACCATTTTTCTTTTCTCTTTTTTTTTCCTGCAAGCTTTTGTATTCACTGCTTTTTCTTGCTTCAAGAATCATTTTTATGATTTTTCAGATTTGATGGAGTGCTCTTGGTGCTCCACCCTTAGTTGTCCCATGTTGGAACTTAATTTTCCTAGGGAAGTGTTGATTTGTTCCCAATAGTTTTGTGGAGAAAAGTGCATCCCCTGAGGCATCTCAGGGATTTCATGGTGAGGAATTTCCTCTTGCTCATGTTGAGGTCCATGATCTCTTATTTGCTCCATCCTTTTCTTAGTGATGGGCTTATCCTCTTCAATAAGGATGTCTCCTTCTATGTCAATTCCAGCTGAATTGCAGAGGTGGCATATCAGGTGAGGAAAGGCTAACCTTGCCCAAGTGGAGGACTTGTCAGCCACCTTGTAGAGTTCTTGAGGTATAATCTCATGAACTTTCACCTCCTCTCCAATCATGATACTATGGATCATGATGGCCCGGTCTATAGTAACTACAGACTGGTTACTAGTAGGAATGATTGAGCGTTGAATGAACTCTAGCCATCCTCTAGCCACTGGTTTGAGGTCCTGCCTTCTTAATTGAACCGGCTTGCCTCTTGAGTCAATTTTCCATTGAGCTCCTTCCTCACAAATGTCTATGAGGACTTGGTCCAACCTTTGATCAAAGTTGACCCTTCTTGTGTAGGGCCGTGCGTTCTCTTCCATTATTGGCAAGTTGAACGCCAACCTTACATTTTTCGGACTGAAATCTAAGTATTTCCCTCGAACCATAGTAAGCCAATGCTTTGGATTCGGGTTCACACTTTGATCATGGTTCCTTGTGATCCATGCGTTTGCATAGAACTCTTGAACCATTAGGATCCCGACTTGTTGAATGGGGTTGGTGAGAACTTCCCAACCTCTTCTTTGGATCTCAAGTCGGATCTTCGGATACTCATTCCTTTTGAGCTTGAAAGGAACCTCAGGGATCACTTTCTTCTTGGCCACAACTTCATAGAAGTGGTCTTGATGGACCTTTGAGATGAATCTCTCCATCTTCCCTGACTCAGAGGTGGAAGCAATTGCCTTTCCTTTCCTCTTTCTAGAGGTTTATCTGGCCTTAGGTGCCATAAATGGTTATGGAAAAACAAAAAGTTATGCTTTTACCACACCAAACTTAAAATGTTTGCTCGTCCTTGGTGCACAAAATTGTGATCATCAATAATGGCGCCAAAGACTTGGAGCTCTCAAACGTGAATCACACTTTGTCACAATTCCGCACAACTAACCAGCAAGTGCACTGGGTCGTCCAAGTAATAAACCTTACGTGAGTAAGGGTCGATCCCACGGAGATTGTCAGCTTGAAGCAAGCTATGGTCATCTTGTAAATCTCAGTCAGGCGGATTCAAATGGTTATGGAGTTTAAGGTGATGAAAATAAACATAAAATAAAGATAGAGATACTTATGTAATTCATTGGTGGATTTTAGATAAGCGTATGAAGATGCTTTGTTCCCCTTGAACCTCTGCTTTCCTATTGCCTTCTTCCAATCATTCATACTCCTTTCCATGGCAAGCTTTATGTTGGGCATCACCGTTGTCAATGGCTACATCCCGTCCTCTCAGTGAAAATGGTCCTGATGCTCTGTCACAACATCGGCTAATCAGCTGTCGGTTCTCGATCATGTCGGAATAGGATTCATTGATCCTTTTGTGTCTGTCACGTGCCCCACAATCGCGAGTTTAAAGCTCGTCACAGTCATCCCTTCCCAGATCCTAATCAGAATACCACAGAAAAGGTTTAGACATTCCGGATCTCAAGAATGGTCGCCAATAATTCTAGCCTATACCACGAAGGTTCCAATCTTAGATTAGAAACCCAAGAGATATGCATTCAAGCCATTGCTAGTAGAACAGAGGTGTTTGTCAGGCACATGTTCATAGGTGAGAATGATGATGAGTGTCACGGATCATCACATTCATCAAGTTGAAGAACGAATGAATATCTTGGAGAAGAAATAGACTTGAGTTGAATAGAAAAATAATAGTACTTTGTATTAATTCATGAAGAACAGCAGAGCTCCACACCTTAATCTATGGTGTGTAGAAACTCCACCGTTGAGAATACATAAGAACAAAAGGTCTAGGCATGGCCGAATGGCTGATGAGTATTTTGGTGAAAAATAAATTTCTCCCAAAACACACAAATCTAACCGGCAAGTGTACCGGGTCGTATCAAGTAATAAAAACTCACAGGAGTGAGGTCGATCCCACAGGGATTGAAGGATTGAGCAATTTTAGTTTAGTGGTTGATTTAGTCAAGCGAATCAAGTTTTGGTTGGGTAATTTGTGATTTGCAGAATGTAAATTGCATGAAATTAACGAGAGCAAGAAATTAAATTGCTGAATCTTAAAGAACAAGAAATTAAATAGCAGAAACTTAGAATGCAAGAAATGTAAATTGCGGAATCTTAAAGTGCAAGAAATGTAAACTGCTGGAATTGTAAAGGGAATTGGGGATTGGATTTGCAGAATTTAAACAAGGAAAAGTAAAATTTCATTAAACAGAAGAGTAAAAGGGAATTGGGATTGAATCGGATATGAAGCAGAAAAGTAAATGAACATGGAAAGCAGTAAACAGAGAATTGAAATGGGAAATTAGATCTCAGGACCCAGAGACTAGAAAACCAAGTCTAGGTCTCAATGCCTTCCTAAATCCAACAAGAACAATTGCAAGGAAATTATAAATTGCAAAGAAATGAAATGAGAAGTAAGTAACAGAAATTGAAATTCAATTAAGCAGTAAATAAACAGAGAGATCCAAGGATGAGATTGAAACAGAATTTCTTCAATTCTCCAACCCAAGATCCAAGACAATTGCAATTGAAATAGAAAGTAATAAAATGAAGAGGAAGAGAAGTGAATTCTCCTTCCCCAAGACAAAGAAATTAAAGATCACTCAATATCCAAAGCTCTCCGAAAACTATTATGAAAATTCCAAAAGAAAGCTTCCCGAAGAACTTGAATTCTATCCTATTTATACACTTTCTTCAAATGATCTTCAAGCCTTGAGTTGGGCTTTTGCTCTTGGTGGAATTGGGTTGAAAGAGGCCTTGGTTGATTGCTCTTGAAGTTTGGAGAAGAACCAAAGTGAACCAATTGAACCGGTTTGGAGTTTTGCAAAAGTTGGACCTAAAGTTAGGGGTCTAACTTTGGCTCCAATTTTTCATAGCAGCCCACAAAACTTGCTGATATGAACGTTGGTGCCAATGTTAGGGGTCTAACTTTGACCCTAACGTTGGCCTTGCCTTGTGTGCTTGTGGCGCCAACGTTAGCCACCAAGTTAGGGGGCTAACGTTGGCGCAAACTTTTGCTCCTCCTTGTGATGTTTCATGAGCCAACGTTAGCCTCAAAGTTAGGGGGCTAACGTTGGCGCAAACTTTTGGTGCCCAGGGGAGAGTTTCATGTGCCAACGTTAGCCTCAAAGTTAGGGGGCTAACGTTGGCGCAAACTTTTGATACCCAGGGAGTGATTTTCAAGTTCCAACGTTAGCCTCCAAGTTAGGGGGCTAACGTTGGGGCTAACTTTTCAACCAAAAGTTTGTGCAAAAGTTTGATGCTAACTTTAGGTCCAGCTTTTTGCTTCCTGGTTCAATTTCACTTATTCCATTGTC